>NW_005054371.1:1831617-1868835 GCF_000277835.1 Geospiza fortis | reverse complement strand
CAATCTTCATGGAGAAATGCAGCAAGAAAGAACAGCTATGACAAGTTGTTGTTATTATTATTATTTAAATTCTGATAAAATTTTCAAGTTTAGAAATACTTTTTGGAAAAAAGTTACAGAAATATCTGACTACCACCAGCTCAAAAGGGTGGTTTCTCACTTCTCTGCAAGACAGTCATCCTAGGAAGAACTGCACCTGAATCCACAGGAAATTCTCCACAGCCAGAGCCCTGACAGGTAATTCATCATTATCTGGGAGTGTGCTGGCTACTCACTTGCTCAGTGCATTTGGAGGTGATGCAAGATTTATAGAGATGTTGCTGATCAGCCCAGGGCTTAATTTTTTATATTTTTATCACATTTCAAATAAGGTCTCGTGTTAAAGATACTAGAGACTAGATTGTAGTTACAATTATTTGTAGGAGAAAGATGACAGGGACAGTTTTTAAAAATCAAGTTACAAGGTTAGGGCTGCTTTTTCTAACATTCCTCTGAGGTCACAGAAATATTGTCTTTATAACATGATTTATACTAAGTTTTAATGGATATCATCTCACCGTGCAAGCAGAAGCACTTTTTCAAAAGTGCCTGCTATAGAGTGGAATTCAGCAATTTAAGATACACAGCTTGTAGCAGCATGATTAGACATCAGCTAGTGCTTTGCTTTCATTTGCTTATGATTGAAAACACTGTTTCAGTTATTCCAGGATCAGTGAAATTGACTTTTTAACACAAAAGAAGTAAAATAAAAACCAACTCTTTCTAGACTTCTTTTTGCTGCCAGCAACACTGAAGAAACAAGCCTCCTTTTCCTTTTGGTCATCACTTTCAAAAGTGAAGTCAATAGTTCTCTGTTTTAAGTCTGAGCAGGTACAATGAGCAGATAGTTTCTGGGTCTTTCTTTACCCTCTCCAATGACTGGAGTGCAAGAAACATGGTGAGTGTTAAAGCATTTTTAAGAAGCTGAGATCACAATGGGTTAAGCTGCCTGATGGTTTTATTGCCATCAAGAATTTTTGCATGGTCATTGTGTCAAATCAAAAAAGTCAACAAAAAAATCAAACAGATTTGCAAATCAACAGACAAAAACCTCCTTGAGCACACAGAATGAGCTTTGATCTCACACTTTGCCCACCCACTTATTCAGAAATGAGACTATAATGGAACTTTATTCTTCTGCTACAGCACAGCCACTGAGCCCTAAGCACGTCACTATGAACAACCTTTGACAGACAATACAGAGTTTACCAGGGCTGGTGCACCTTGATCCAGTTGCTCATTTCCAAACTGCAGCTGTGATGCCAGGCAGGTTCACTGAGGGAACATTGGCTTAGGCATGTGGCACAGCTGGGGCCGTGCACTTCACTCGTGAGACAGAAGAGACAATGCCCTTTATCAATATAACAAAGTTCAGTGGTAAATGTGACAGTGGTTTAACAAGACTCAACAGGAAAGTGTGTTTGACTTAATGCAGAGATGGCAAGATCAGGTAAAACTATCAGAGAGACCTTCCTAAGTCACTGGGTTCTAAACTCCTCTCAGAGAGGAGCCTGGGTGCAGCTTAGACCCACTCTTAGTCCCAGATTTGGACAACTGCTTCCATTTAAAGGATTATGCAATATATGCAATAAGTTCTTTACATGACTTAGCCAAGGTTTCAAGGCTGAGCACGCTGTTAGTCACTTACCAAGAATGTGTTACAGCAAAGAATCTCAGCCTCAGGAGTGTGCCAGAGGTGTCCCTGCCCAAGAGGACATCCAGGAGTGCAGCTCAGTGCAGGAGAGCTTGAGATCAATGGTTTGGTTACATCTGCACACCAGCCAGACATCTGAGTCACCTCTGCAGGCAGCCCTTGGCTGTCACACTGCCACCTGTTCCCCCAAGTCCAGTTACAATGGATGCCACCACCACAGCTCTCACTGGTGGTTATAGCTTCAGAGGAGTGACTGTAGGTTTGGTTAAAAAGTAAACTTGAAAATTAATATTTACCAACTGTGAAGAGCATTTATTCTTCCTTTGCCTTTTTTTTTTTTTTTTTTTTTTGTTTAGGTAGATTATGGATTGCTGGAAGGGAGCCGTAAGCCACAGCTGGATTTATCCCACGGTGATCATCTGTGCAAATGGATTTTTCACCACAATGAGGCCATCAGAATCTTTTCTCACCCCCTATCTAACAGGACCAGACAAAAACCTAACAGCTGAAGAGGTATGTAACTATTCTCAAGCAGTAACTAAAATGCTTAAAGCATCAGGCCTTACAGCAGTAACTGAAGGGAAGATGAAGTATGAATATTTTATCTAAAGATCCATATTTAAGATGCTTCTGGAAAAGAGTAGGGAGTCACCTCTTTGGCAGGAGATCCAAATTTTAAAGTCCCTACATTCTCAGGACTTTGAAACCCCTTTGGTGGTTGATATTTTTGGCAAAATCAGGTCAGCTAGTTCCTCTCTCCACCCCAGAGGAGACATTTATTTATACTTACCATGGAATTGATTACACTGACAAAATTGATTTCAAAACATAAGAAAGCTACGCAGCCTTCCCAGCTAAGCAGCCTTCCCCTTATGAGTTGTAAGCTTATTTCCTATATTCCCTATATTCCATCCATTCATTAACCTGTGGAGGTTAAGTTCACATTCAGAAAAATGGGGGGTTTTGACAAAAACATGCACTCCAAGTTTGCTTGCTATGTGCTGTGTTCAGCACTGGGTGCTTCAGGAGTACACCTCCCAACAAAAGGGGACATGGTTAACACGTGGCTGAGTCATGGAGCTAACGGTATAATTAGAAAACACAGGCTTGCTACACCCACATACAGCTAATATGAAGAACAGTCATTCCTGATGTGCAGTAGCAAATGTTAAGGCAGAATCTACCAGCACACTGTGAACCCAAGGTTTCTGCTGAAAAAAGGTATTTGTGGTTTAGGTTGTCAGGGAGTTTTTTTCTCCCCCTTTTTAATTTTTTTTTTAACCACAAGAGAAAGCATTATTTCTTATATAAATCACACAAATAGCATCACAGAATGCCTTAATTCTGATTTCAGCAAGAATCCTTAACTCAAAATCAAGCAGAGTACAGATATTGTCTCTTTCAGCCAAACTCACCTCCAGTGAGTTAATTCAACGAGGTAATTCTAAGTTCAGAGAAACAAAAGAAGTCAGAAAGATACAGTGAACCTGCTGCTCACTATACAAAATCATTCCAGTATCTGTTCAGAAGTAAAAAGCATTCCTCCAGCATTTGATACAGTTCCTTTCTAGTCTAATTGCTTAAGCAGAGAACAAGAGATAGGAATGGATACCTCAGCAGGCTCCACAATTACTGGGCAAGACCTGCCCAAAACAGGCAACTTAAGAGTCAGAGAAGAAGGTTGCTTTGTGATGTGCTTCTATAAGGATACCTGCCCCAGGTGTGCCCAAACTGCCCAGGCAAGCACTGAGCTTTAGTGGCAACCACAAACAGCACCTTCCAACTCAAAATCAGAAGTTTCAGAAAAAAGAGAAAGAATTTCTTCACAGGGCATCTATGTATTGAAGTCCAATTTAAACTTACTGAAAGACTTCTTTACTTCAATTTTACTTTAAATCAGAAAAAAACATAAAAGGTGCAGTAGAGTAGTAGCAGCTACACACTGTGCAGTTCCAGTTCCCCTCTGTAAGAAGCACATATTTTTTTTTATCTATACCTAACAAGGGAAAGACGTGACCAAAGGTATACAATGATTCACATTAAGTTAAAATAGGCCTTCATTTTCAGAAACTGGAGGGAATAGGATTTGAAACCAGAGAGACTTATATCAGACACAAAGATACAGTTGCTTTAAACAGCTGCACATCAAAACCTGCCTTCTTCATAGGCCTTTACTGGAATTACTTTTTAAGCCAATCTATCTGTTTCTTTAGTGGAGCATAGCATCACTGTCTTTAGCCCTTACATAGTGAAGTCACAGTCTTGTTACTAAAAGCAGTTTAAGCCTGCACTGTTCACACATTCCAATGTTTCATATCATCACAACTATGTCATTTCAGCAGTAACACCATCAAAAATCATCCAAGAAGGTATTTTAAACATATGGGGGGTTGGGGCTGTTTTGTTTGTTTAACATCTCCTCTTTCATTGTGTTCTAGGTTACCAACCAGATTTTTCCAGTCTGGACATACTCCTACCTGGCTCTCCTTTTCCCAGTGTTCCTGCTCACAGACTACGTGCGCTACAAGCCCGTCCTCCTCCTGCAGGGCATCAGCCTCATCGTCACGTGGCTCCTGCTGCTCTTTGCACATGGAGTGGCGGCCATGCAGCTGGTGGAATTCTTCTATGGCATGGTCACAGCCACCGAGGTGGCCTATTATGCCTACATCTACAGCGTGGTCAGCACCCAACACTACCAGAGGGTCACCAGCTACTGCAGGAGCGTCACTCTGGTGGCAGCCACTCCTATGCGCGCTCTTCCTGCCCATGCCCCAGAGGAGCATGTTCTTCCACAGGAGAGAGGCCCCTGAGCCTGTGCCAGGGCCTGGCAAAGGGCTGGCTGTGGGCACTGCCCCCAGGCCCCAGAGCTGCCAAGAGGAAAGGAGCCCTGATGCTGCTGCCAGGGCCCCGAGCCCCCAGCCCCAGGCTGGCAGTGCCGGGCCCCACAGGCACCTGCTGAGCGTGCTGCTGCAGCTGGGCAGGGACCTGAGGCACTGCTACAGCTCCCGCAAGCTCCTCTGCTGGTCCCTGTGGTGGGCTCTGGCCACAGCCGGCTTCAACCAGGTGGTGAATTATGTCCAGGTGCTGTGGGACTTGCGAGCCCCCTCGCACAGCTCTGCAGTGTACAACGGAGCTGTGGAAGCCATAGCAACGTTTCTGGGTAAGCAATCATTAGCAGGTACTTGTAGCCTATCCTGTGCTGAGGGACTCTTCAGCAATGTGTTTGGTGCCTTTCCATCTCCTATGAGGACTAAGTAAACAGACAGAGATAAACTGCATGCAAGGCATGATTTTACTATAAACTTTTACAGTGGGCCTCTCAAAATTAGTCTTAAAAAACATATATTAATAAGCTTATCCTTCTTAGAGGAGACTCATTCTGCCAAAATGTTTTAAGAGTTTTAAGTTTACTGCTCTGTTTAGACCATGTCTTTAACCTCAAGTAAGCACATTAAAACTGTGCAATGATATCTTCTATATTCCTCCTTCAAATACACCTTCAGCTGGCTGGTTTAAGAATTAAAAGAACGTGTTAGCAGACACACTGCTCTAAATACTACTCAGAGCATACTGTGAAAATGTCTATTTAGACACTAGATTAAAAATCATTCCAGTCTAAGTGCTCCTCAACAAATATTCTGACTACATCTATGTCCTGATTGGGATGTTTGCCACAACTAAGGTTGTGTGCTCAACCCCTGTATGGGTCATTCACTTCAGAGATTGACTTGATGGTCCTTGTGGGTCCCTTCTAAGTTAGAATATTTTGTGAAACCATTTCTGTGATGTGACAAGGCTGAGAGCACTGTAATTGTTTACCCTTGAAAACCAAGCAATCTTACTAATGTGCATAGAGACTTGAAGGGGAGGAGCAAAGAGGATGGAACCATGCTCTTCCCAGGAGTGGCCAGTGACAGGACAAGAATCAAGGGGCACAAAATCAAGCAAAGTTCCACTTGAACACAGAGGAACATTTTTATTCCAAGGGTGATTTTAAACAGAACAGGTTGGCCAGAGGTGTGGACACTCCATCCTAGAGCCAAAACCTAGGCTCCAACCTGAGCAGCTTCCTTTAGCTGGCAGCTTTAGCAGGGCCCTGTGACCATCTCTTCCAACCTCAGCCATTCTGCCTCTCATTAGCTACCTGGTCCACCCAAATTCCATTTCTCTTTTGCCACAGAATATGGGTGAAGTGAAACTTCATTTACATGGCTGTGCAGCACCAATACAGCCTCCTTTTGGAGCTCCTATTTACACAGCTGTCTCTTCCTATATTCCAGGAGCTGTATCCCACACTGCTACAGGGAATTGTCAGGTTACTTTTCCTCCCTGCAATCAGCCTGAAAATCCATTTTACGGAAGCTACTCCAGAACTTCTGACTACTGCTTTGAACAGTTCCCAAAGTCTTTCTTGCACTTACAACACCCTGTGGCACTTGACACAACTTCAGAGTACAAAGGCACTCAGCACTGGGAACCCCTGCTCATGTCAGGGACGGACCAAGGGGGTTGGTTTGCTCCAATTTTTGGAATTCTGATGAAGAACACATACAACCAGCAAACAAAGTCCAGTTTTTGTGCTAGCCCACCTGAGACATGGGGTTTGCTACACTGTAATAGACTCAAGTAAGGGTTTTAACATGTGATGGCCAATAAGACATTGACAAATGCAGTTTCATAAGGCTTTTCACCAGAAACTGAAAATACACTTCCAATAAAAAAAAGGCATAAAGTGCTAAGATTTTCCTTCCATAAGGAACTTCACATGAAGTAACTAAACTCATTATACATATTTTGACAGAAAATGCTTGGTGGGATTGTTCTTCTCTTTGCTCATAGTTGTCTAAAAATGGAGCAACAATAGATAGTGCACTGCTGCCTCCAGCCTTAGGCATGAGGCACTTTCCCACAGCACTTCAGGGAGTGAAGGGTCTAAGCAAAGAGGTAAACATTCAAACTAACAGAAGACTCCCACACTCCTAACAAGAAATATGATCCATACCATTACCAAAGTCCACTGTGAGCAAGACTGAAGAGCTCCTGGCATGATCCAATGACAGTTATGCAATGGCTCTCAAGGATAATGTTTCGAAGTTTTAATTGCTACTTTTCAATTTTTAGGTTCAGCAACATCCATGGCAGTTGGATATGTCAAAGTAAACTGGGATCTCTCTGGAGAACTGGCTTTGGGAATTTTCTCTGCACTGGACAGTGGTTCTCTGCTTCTTATGCACTTCACTGACAACATCTGGGCATGTTACGCTGGTTACCTTGCATTTAAAGCTTGCTATATGCTCCTTATAACAATAGCCACGTAAGTACAACACACAACTGTTCTAACTAAATTGATTTAAATCACTGTCAAATTTTTATATTTATCAAAATTTTACTGGACATTTCCCTAGATATAAATACAAATAGGTTATGACAGCAGCATATATTGTTCCTAGCCTGTATAAAACTGGGTAAAATTGTATGACCTAACCATTACCATAGTACACTCCAAGTCAGAACAAGGTAGCTTCTGCACTTGGCCATTCAATAACCAATGCATGAGTATTCTCAAAATGATCCAATGAATATACACAGGTATTCAGCAAAAATATTCACTCAAGGGTAAATAAGATGCACAAAAGTCACAAAGCCAGAAAAAAACCAAGAAATTTCTGTCAAAATGAAGTTGATAAAGCTTAATAGCCAAGACTGAAGTGATCTTGTCCTTTGAAGAATGCACTGTGCCCATTAAACTGTTCCCGTAAGTGCATCCACCCATCCTTGCTCTCCATGGTTTTGTGAACCTGTGCATTCATTGTCAGGTTTCAGATTGCTGTCAACCTCAGCATGGAGCGTTACGCTTTGATGTTTGGCTTCAACAACTTTGTTGCACTGGTGATTCAGACGATTTTAACTGTTGTTGTAGTAGATTCAAGAGGTCTGGGACTGGATATCAGCACTCAGGTAAGCCACTAAGTCCCACTGCTTAGTTCCCCTACTCTCCTTCAAAGGCAGGTTCTACTCCAAGACTAGCCTGTGGTAATGTGCAAGCTCAGGACAGTTACTCACCTGGAAAAAGACTAATTTAAAATGAACTGCTTTGAACTACTACAACCTGCTTGTCCTCTGAGCCTCCCAATACTGGGATGACTGGAAAATATTCTGTGTTCACAAAACAGAGGGCAAAGAATACCCACCTATTACTTTGGGTATTCTTTCAATTAAAGGCTTACTATTCACAAGTTTATAGTCAAAATACCCTAACCAGAAGCAGGAAGCCAGCTGAAAGACAACCTATGGGTCTATTACTAGGGTAATTCTAGTTCCAGTGGACGCACCTTTAAAGTTACTGTAATTCTGAAAATTAACTCCTTGCAATTCCCCATTAAATTTCTAAAATTAGTTAAAACGGAGACACTGAATGAGTCTAAGACTCTAGGCTTCATGTTTCCAGAGAAGAAACAAAGTGCTGGACAGCTGTCCTCCCTTACTGAGGTAGGGAAGGACACATCAGAACATTATCTCCCCCTTTTACAACCACAGAATTGCTACAGTGTAAAGTCAAGCTGTCCAGACTTCTTGAATCCTCTCAAGATGGGGTCATTCTGGGCACATGTGACAGGGAAGGGAAGGCAGCAATGGAAAGACACCCCTTAAGAGTCAAAAACTGTTTTTCCTGTTAGATAACTACTTTTCTCCTTCCCCACCTCCATTTCCCAGTTTCTCATTTATGGCAGCTACTTCACAGTCATAACTGGGATTTTCCTGATCAGAAGCGTGTACATCATAATTTCCATCAAATGCAGAAATACAAGTGTGGCTGCTGAAAGCACTGCCCCTTAACAACCAAGACAAAAGCAATGGTTACAAGCAACAATGCAGAAGGCTCTGTCATCTGGACAAGAAATCAAGAGAAATATAATGTTCAATCAAGGAAAACTGGTCCAGGTTGAAGCAAGCTGTTTATGAGCCTACTGCACAGAAAGCTTTGTCGACAGGATGATGCATTTCCTCCATTTTCTTCACCAGCAGTTTAATACAAAGATTCCTCAAACAGTCTTCTAATTCAAGTTTTAGTGATCTGACATACAAACTTCTATGAAGGCTCAGTGAGCACAAGGCATACAAATGCCTGAACCTTGCACCAGAGGAACTCACAAAACAACCTTGGGACTTTGCCTTCTACTGAGTATTTCAATTTAAGGCAATTTATTTACTGATAGAAGACCATCAGACATGCCCAGGGAATCTAAAGCAGTTGAACCATAAAATGACTTGTCAGAAGATTTGTCACAGAGGCCTTTGGAAAACTTAAAAACTTTTTCAACTGGACATCACATGTGCCTTACAGAACTCAGGATGGTCCTGCAAGTCTAGCATCTTACACTTTTAACAGCTGATGTTTAGGACTGAAGCCTAATCTAGGAGGTCTCCATATGAAATTCTGTATAAGGGGCCTAAAGTTATCAAGTGAAGTGCTTTGAAGCTAAAGCATAAAAATACAGTTTTTAGGCAACTATGCTATTTGCATGAACAATTGAGGGAATAACTGCAGAGATCTCCATGATAAAACATTTAAAATCAGGGCTGAAAAACTCGTTTTGTAAATAAAGCTATTTTAAAAAACTAATCAACTAAACACCAATGGTGTCAGTTAATGCTCAATATACAGAAGACTCAAAACAATACAAGATCTTCAGCTTATCTGGACTTGGACAAATCTAAAATCTGTGAACACAGACTAAAGAGGTGTGCTTGTGTATAGTTAAAAGTTGCAAACCTTTTATCTGTCATAATTCAGTTATGAAAAATAAAGCATTCCACTGCTTCTATGGTATATTCTAAACTAGATGCCTTGCATACTTCAGTCAGTTTCAGTATCTCAGCAGTAATATTTGGATTAGGACAATCTCTATAGATGCTGATCTCATTAGCCCTTGCCCAAAGCCTAATTTACACCACTGTAAGTGAAGAGGGCACAGAATTGTTGCTCTTTCATAACACTTTTCATCTCATTGACAAGACATCCCTTTGATTTGGTGCAGTTCTCTGCACTAAGCATTTTTAAGTATTCCACAAGCCCTGCTGAAGCCCTGCAGTTCCCCACTCTACTGCATTTACCTTTTACTATCCAAAACAGCCAAGGTTAGGGAACAGGGAGAATTACAACTATTTACACTGTGCTAAAATACAGTGGTGAGAGTAAGGGTGTTACTAATACCCTGCAAACCTCCAGTTGCTGGCGATTTCTTCAGTGAATTCCCCAGAGAATGTTGGGAATTAAACTGAACACCACACTCTGTTGAGCAGTCTCCATCAGAAACAAAAGAGAGCCTTCAAGCCTGTTTTAAATATACGAACAGGACAAAACCAGACATTTAAGTACAGAAAACGTGCAGCACGTTTTATAAGTTGCCGGTCTCCAGCTTGGTATCTCCAAAGTTTAAAAAACAAAAACAAACAAAAACAAATTACAACCCCCATAGGCAGGCAACAAAAGTCAAAAACATTAGCACAAATGTTTTTACAAGCAGAGGTCAAACCTTTCAGATGCCCTAGAAAAACCTAGCTGACATTCAGGCAGTCAATTACAAGTGAAATGTCTTACCTTGAAGAATTTTTTTGTTTATCTCAAATGGACTTTTGTGTCCTTTTTAAAACAGTCAATCTCACCTTATTTATTCCTATTATCTTGAAAGCTGTTAGAATTTTATTCTCCAGCTGGTCAGAAACCTTTAAGCTTGCAGTTTATGTATTCACAATATACTTACATTATTTGCTTAGTTCCAGTATTACACTTGAACTGTAGCCAAATTTATCACTGTTTAAAACACCAACTATTTTGATGCAGTTATATTTTCCTTGAATCTTATCACTGTTACAGAGGAAGACAAGCCAGACATTTTTCCCTCTACAAGTTTCACTGTAGTATGGCAGGAAATAGTTCTGTAAATGAAAAAAAAAATTTAATATTCCACAGGAGCTCTTACTGATATGTATCAGTTTTTAATAAAGATAGGGCTATTACATCTGTGGTCCCTTGGCCTGCTGGTTACACGCTCTGTTCAGACCACAACTAAGGCTTGTTCAGAGCCTGTCATTAGTTACCCATAGTAAGGTGTCTTTTGCTGAAAACCTTCTCTCCAATAACTACCCTTCCCAGTGCCTCCAGTATCCTTCATGACATACTCTATCCAAACCTCACCTAACACTCTCCTGTGTGACAGGTCACTCCACTTGAGCTAGAACAGCGAGCTTCATCACAAGGGCAAAAAGAAACATATCCAAGTGAGGCATGTGAAAATTTTAAGCTTAGCTCACCTTTAAGCACACTGTTTTGGACACCTCATCTGTGTACAAGACACAGTGTGTACGTTTTCATCCAATACATGTTACTGCACAGAAATAATGCTACACAGGTTTTTTTTTCTAATATTTATTTTTTCACCTGCAAACTGTAGCAAAACATGATCAGCTTTATTATGCAGACAGGTATCCCTCTAACATTAGAGATTTAGGCATGTATAAATAGAAGAGCTCTTAGGAAAGGAAAACATTTTGAGAAATGAACAAACCTTCAATTTAACTTCGTGACTTCCAATACCAATGGTTAAAATGATGCAGCTCATTCATTCCAAGAGATACAACAGCACCTTAAAGTGGCTGATCTATTCCCCAGTAACATTTTTCACATAACAATGTGTTAAAGTTACAAATACTGATATGCACAAATAGCTATTTTCTAAGAAAAATATGTACAGTACTGCAGCATAATGAGTGTGGTATCTGCAATAACTTATTAGCCAATTTTAATACACATGATACCGCTACTTTGTACCTGCCACTTCACAGGTTCAAGGATGTTACCACAGCCCTCTGTTTTGCACGTTATTACCTGGTGGGGGGTTGGTTTTCTTGCTTTTTGTGTCGGGTGGTTTTTTTTTCCTTTTTGAAACTTTTTAAAGGTACACAATGCAGGCTTTTATTTTTATTTCTTAAAGACTTCTTTTGTGTTTAAAGCTAATATCAGTGAAACAAGACAACAGTGCAAGAGGCGCAGAGATGTTATGTGACCACATAAGAGTTCTTTTGGGTAAAGTGTCTATAAGGCTATAAGAAAGGATTGGTTGATGAGCTTCCTGTTGGAAATTGTCCTGTTGGTGCACCAGCCTGGGGGAAAAGGAACAAAGAAAATTAAGGCAAGTATTTTAAGATTTTTTTTCCATATTGTAAATAATAAACACAGAATCTATAAAAAAAAACAACCTGCTGGGGAGTACTTCTGTTTTATATTGCAATCTGCTCTTTGCTGCTTCTCTGGAATTACACTGATCTGGGAACCTGTATGAAAGTACCTCTGCTTTGATCTGAACATGCTTACAAATGGCATATAATCCAAATAGTGAGCTGCAGTTAGGAGAGTCACATGCTTCCTTCCACTATTAAAGGCAATAAACCCCCTAATCTTTGTGTATCTCTAAATTAAGTGTTACAGACTATTCTTCTTTGGACATACAGAAGTCATTGACATGCAACAACTCACCATAAAAGGGTTACTAGATACTCCAACAGCTGCAACTTGTCCAAAAGGAGTTACTACAGGCTTTGCTTGCCCAAATGTAGCAAAACCTGCTCCTTGGAAAGAAAAGCAAAAGAATATTAATACTACTAAACAATGTTCAAAGAGTTCTTTGCTGCAGCTCCCAGCCAAAATTAAGTGTAAGTTTGAACTGCAGAATCAGCAGGACTGATCCTGCTTTAATATGATCAGGAATGTAAGTGTAAAACAGTGTGGCTGAGTTTCTGTTTGTTTTCAACTGTCCACAACTCATCAATCTCCAATTTCTACATATGCACTTTTTTCAATGTTATATCATATAAATTCAGGGAGAAAGTACTTTCTAATTTTCTCTTGCCTCTGTTCTATGAAGTTAGAGAAAGTGTAATAGCGTGTTGCAGACATTCCCAAACAGCCCTTCTTGCCTTAAACCCCTTTAAGCCTGGGAATACTTACCATTTTAGTATGAGATTTTGGTAAAATTTCAGTTTTGTAATTAGTCAATTGGACACTGCCAAGTCAGAAGGCTCATCTACAGAGCCTCAACAATGTGGGAACCCTTCATCAACATTACTATCATGTAGTAATGTTAAGTTCATGTAGAAATAAATATCCACCTGTTATTGCCAACTTATAGACAGAGCATTATCTCCATGTTTCTGATTTAGACAAGGTTATCTAAAACATGCACACCTACCATTTGGCTGCTGAGCAAAAGCAGTCTGTTGAGGGAAAGCTGCCTGGGTTGGGAACGTGGGCTGCTGGAAGTTGCCACTATAACTAGTAGGAAGACTGTAGGAGGCAGGAGTTCCAAATCCTGCCGGCATGCTCATGGATGCAGTACCAAATGTTGCTGCTGGTAGGCAAAAAAATAACATACAATTATTTGTAAGAAATCATTTTTTTAATGAAACAAATTACTATAAGGCCATGTTAAAAGTCTTCTAATGCCCTCTGTGACTGGACAGAAGTTTGGTTCAATTTCCACAGCCACTGAACTGATTTGTTCCCTTCCATCACCACCAACTGGGTGCATAATTTGCCTTTACACTTTAAAAATGAATGACGTTATTTAAAATTTAGTAGATCCAGCACATTCAGATATACTTTCTGAAGAGGAAATCATTTTTTCTTCTCAGTGTTATCATATATTTCCCCCACAGGTTTTCTGGTAGAAGTCTGTACACATAAGAAGCAAGCAGGTTCAGGCAGCCTAAGCCCCTCTGTTTTTCTCCTTCTGAGAAAAGCACAAAAGGATTTTCCTACTTCAAGCTGCACTACAGGAGGTTATAAATTAAAAAAAAAAACCAAAAAAAACCCAAAGGGATACATGCATCCCCTTTTATCATCCCATCTTTAATGTCTTTAAGGAGATTCTCACCATGCACATTATTTGCATACAAAGTTCCTGTAGCAAACCCTCTTACTGTTGAGGTAGAACTTAAAACAAAAAGAGCCCAAAACTTTTCATCTGATTCTCTGCTGAATATTTCAAGTAAAGAACACACAGCTCATAAGCATTTCCCCATGCCTTCAGCAAATAAACAGGAGCACGTGAGGTGCAAAAGTATAGTAACAAAACCATTATTCAGTCTTTTGGGAGTTATTCTTGAAAGAGAAGTGCATAGAAAGATTTTTGGTACAAATACAGACACCAGGTATTCTATGCTAGTTAAACAGGACTTCTCTTTTGAAATGTTACAAGCTACATTTTATGCAAGCTCAACTGTTTAAAAAAGCTAATAAAATAAATTTAATGAATATAGCTTAGTTATCAGTTGAAGTATTTACCCCAAAAGTGTTCAAGGGCAAGACAATGTACAGACAAAGTGTAGACAAGTGCACGCAAAACTAATGTACCAACACTGTTCTCAAGTTACAGTGAGCAGAGCAGCTACTCCACAGCAAACTTGGCTAAAACAGCAAAAAGAAGCACAACAAAATCAGCAGGGAACTTGGGATATCCCAAAAGGCATCAAACTACTGTTGGCAGAAACTTCAACAGTCATTCGTAAGCACTATATGGTGATCATGGATGATACCAATAATGGTTTTGTTTTGATTGCTTGACAGGATCTCTATGTATGCTCTTCTCTCCCTCTGCCCAGTTGCCAAATACCCACACCCACTCCATTTTTAAGAAGTCTTCCACAATTCTTTGTGCAGAGAACCAGATAGCTGTCAATAAGCTTCTACAAGCAAGAACAATTAGCCACAAGAAACTTGATACCAAATGTGGCCACCTACCAAAATGAGCCTGAGGAAATATGTGAGAGTGCATTGCTCCCGAGAGGCCTTATGGAAGCCACAAAGAGACCAGACAATGTCAAATCATTTATACACTCTTGAACAGTCATTTCTGAGTTTTATATATATAGAGAGAGAAATAGATACACATATATGTACCAAACAGTTCATCAATAGCATGACCAGCAATAGATTAGTACTAGAAAACCATAAGCTCTACAAAATAGATCTCCCATGTACTAAATAGCAAAGTTCATGCAGGAAGAACACACAAAAGGACAAGCCATAAGCTTACACCTTACACTGAAAGGGGCTGAACATCATCTGCACTTGTAATTTCAGCAGAGGACAAAAATTTATCAAATCAGTTTTTAACTCGGCCTACCTAAATCATTGAGCAAACCACATCTCAAATGTCAAAATGCACACATCAGCAGACTTCTGTTGAAGTCCAGCTGACAGATAAAAGTGTCAAAATTTAGCAGTTGCTCTGGAGAGAAAAATCAGCATAACTTAGCAGCCATCTAATCCAATTTCATAGTTTTGAAGAAGTAGAAGTTTGTTTTCTTAAAAAGTGATTAAATTTTGCCCATAGAATTATGATTCTACAGAATCATGCCACAGAAAATTAGTATAAAAAAGAGTGCAAAGATTAAACATATGCTTTAAAAAAGAGACACTAATGTACTAATTAAGGGGACTGGTGAGGAGCTAGCATCCCAAGAGCCTTGGGATTGTTCTGGCTCCAGCTCTTTGGTTTTGAGAGCTTTCAACACTTTGAAATAAAGAAAGAAATTAAAAAGAAGGGCTTTCAAGATCCCTGATTTCAGGGCTACCTTCTATAAAGCATGCTCTAAAGGCAAGGTTATAGTCTTAGAAGGAAGCCAGCTGGTGATACATACACCACAAACAGGTAGAGCTCAAATAGATCATTTCGACATTGTTCATTACCACTATTTCAAATCCCAGAATTGCACCTCAACACTGAGAAAACACACAACATGTCAAACAGACTAGGGACAGATAATACAGAAAATCTTTAAGAAACATATTACACAGATATAGGAAAAATAATCAATGCAATTCTTTAAAGAAAGTTTCTCAAACACTCAGTGTATTTTTTCCTAACCTGTTGCTCCTCGGCTATTGGTCTGGAATGGATTTGTTGAAGGTGCCACTGGGGCAACAGGGGCAGCTACAAATGGATTTGTGGAAGGTGTTGCTGAAAGATTAAAGACATTTTACTAAGTAAGCATTTCTCTAACAGCAAATCTCACTCATATGAAGTCTATACAGCCTTTATAAAAAGACACATAAATACCTAAAATTAGGCCAAAAATCAGGAATATATAAGATACATTTAAAATAGTTATTTTGACAGAAGTACTTTTTTGTTAATAGTACCTTTAATAGCTTCAATAGCAGTGGTATCGAAGTAGAGCATTATCAAGTAAAAATTAGTAGATTGCTTGCTTACGGTCCCCAAAGGTGTCAGTAAAACTTCCATACCTCCAAATGGAGCAGGCACACTTGAAGATGCAGGCTGTGTCTGTGCTGTAGCAGCTACAGGTACTGTTCCAAAAGCATTGCTGGAAATAATTTATACAATTCATTCAGTGAAGTCAGAATTGCTTGTTTAATAATTAAATACAATTTACAGTTACTGCTGGCATGTAAAAGAAAGGGGATGAACATTTATGTGCAGTTTGCAGACTGCAATGTACCTGATGCCAAGGTCAGACACTCTCACTAGTGCTGAGCAATGGAAAGTCATCTTCACCAATAGCAGAAGGAGGAATATAGAGCTAAGGCCAACAGCATAAAGGCTGCAAAGCAAAAGCCTAAGGGGCACTTGCAATGCTAAGCCTCTAACAGGCATTTGGTATTTGTTACTTCAGTGATCCAGAAAAGAAATGGGTGGCACTATTTACATTAAAAATATCTGAATTCTTTTTTCAGGGATGATCCTCTGATTTTGAGTATGCATGCAAATGCTCTGCAGAGCAAAGTGCTACCATCCAAACAGTTTTAGCATGTCATGACTAGAAAGGTGCCGAGAACATTCCGCTGACAGTATTCCTAGACTGTGCTATCCCTCAGTCCTGCCATTATTGAAAACAAGAGATGCAGTTTCAGCACTACCTTAAACTCATTCAATGCTTCCCCATTTAGGTAAGAACAGATTTGAGAAACGCCTTCCAGCTGTTGAGTGCTGCTGCAGGCAGTGAGCAGCCCCAGCAGCATACCTGCTGACGTTACTGGTGGCGGTGTAGGCGTTGCTGGAGGTGGCCGTGGAGCTGAAGACGCTGTCCAGCTCCGCCAGCGCCGCGTACTTGTCTGAAGATGCACTTGACTGGTTGGGAGCTGACAGGGCAGGGCCTGCTGAGGACACTGCTGTGCTGAAGCCACTTCCCTGCTCACTCCCACCTAGAAAGAATGCAAGCAGATGAAGCACACTGGAGATGGTTTCACTTTCTGCCCTGCTGACATTGAGAACTAAATGAAAGTTCACAGATGATTGCAGACTTAAAAATTAAATAGAGGAAAAAGTATTTAACAAGCCATTAGCTGTTAGCAAATGTCCTGCCTCTATAGGTACTCTGTAGCCCCAAAGAGCTTTTGTTTTCCCAGAAAAATAATCCATTCATCTTCAACTAGAAAACAAACAGAACACCTAACCTCAAATAATCCATTTCAGAACAAACCTCTTGGAGTACAAATGAACATAAGTTTTAACACAGCATTCAAGAAGAACTACATTTAAGTAACAGAATAAGTAGCTTTTTCTCCTCAATTTACTATCAACTAAATCCAAATATCACTGCTACTATTTTATGAAAAATTAAAGCCAACTGTTATTGTGGCAGAGAGGTAAGAAAGCTGCTCTGGTAGCTCTTTGCAACAACTGCAGCTCTCCATTCTAGAGCATCCACTATAGGTTGTAGTACACATATAAAATATGTGTTTGTATTTTTGTATGTTTTCATTATTGAAGCAATGATTATTTAGATATTTTTATTTTGAATTACTCATCTTGATGGGAAATAGGTTCCCAAAAAGCAGTCTTCTAATGACATCTGTTTGGAATGATGTCTTAAAACTCATATCTTGCACATTTAAGGGTACACTGACACAAAATTCTGCTGATCTCTTAAAGAAGAGAAATTTTGTAATACTGTTACAGTACTTTGACAAGGACAGCCATCCTTGTGGTAACTATACACAAATAGAATAACCATGGCAAACAATAAAGTTTAATACCTTGCCCTGCACTGAAGATATTATCTAAATTAGCAAGAGCTGCATATTTATCAGCTGACTGAAGATTCAGTTTATTCACTGCAGCTTTACTGGCTGCAGTTGCTGTGGCGTTGCTCTGAGAAGCATTGAAGGATCCAAAATCAGCACTGGAGGATTTGGGGAAGTTATCAAAGTGAGCAAAATTAGCATTCACTGATCCAGCACTTCCACCTGTAACAAATTAAGTTAAACATGATCAATGCTCCAAAGTTAGAAAGTCTCTCCAACTGTAACTGATGGCACAATAACCCTCCCTTTGTGGTTATGTGAGGCAATGTGTTTGCCTGCCCCATCCTACCCATTTAGGCTCTTTCCCATTTCCTTCAAAGTTCAGTGGGCCATCAGAAAATATCATAATATAGTGTTTTGACTGCATATCAGGAATAAACAGCTCAAACTTCAACACTTTAAATCACAGTCATAATTTGATCCTGAAAACTATATGCTATTTTTAGCTGTTAAAAGTATTTTCAATAATAAAAGCTTCCTGGAAAAAGATTTATTTGTATTAATCTTTAATACTCAAAATACAGAAGCTTCATTTCCCTACCATATGTGGCTAACAAATAACTACTATTTACATTTACTTAGTGGTTCAATGTTTAGTCATTTCAGATGTCAGCTATAATCCTAAGCAAAAAAAAAAAAGTGCCTGGAAGTTCAAAAGTTTATATGATTTCATGCCCAGGTTTAAAGAGTTTTGTTCTCTGTTCTCAAGAGTTTTAGACTGCATCCAATCAGGAAAGAAGTTAGGGGGAAGACACAACACAGCTCTTTTATAACAATCTCCACTGAAGTCAGAGATACATAAATCAATTTTATAAATTTGATGAGAGTCCATACAACTGAACTTCAGATCAAGTATGACACCACAAGCTTCCATCTCCTCATTGTCCAGACAATTTAATCTAGGCAGGTCACATACTTAAATTTAAATGAGTTGTTCCATTATATGCATCACATTTTATAACAGTTGGTTGATGATTCCACTCATACTACAGAACTTTCAGAAACACAACTTTCTAAAAGCATAAGCAACAAGTTGTACATACGCAACAGTAGGAATGGAAGTGCTATACTACAATGGCATAAAATGAAGCAAGCTGAGTTTTCCACTGCGTGGAACTTACTGTGTACAGCCTGGAGAGGAAAAGCTGAAGTAAATTCACCAAAACTGCAGCTAGATGAAAGCGTTCTGAACGCTGGACAGCCAGAAATTGTGTGTGGGTTAAAGTTAACATAAGAAGGGAGAAAGAAAATTTGAAAAAAAAGTTTAAAACAACACCACACTCAAAAGAAAAAAAAAAAGGAAAAGAAAGTCAGTCAGCCAAAGATCTAGACAAACAGCAAGTGTAAACTCAAGCAGAAGTTCTAAAGCATGATCAAATTAAAGGAAAGCAAAATAAATCTTAGCAATAGGCTCTACACATGAAGTCAAACATATTGAAGTGTGTGCATATGCTATACATATGCATAGACACACACTTGTTTGGTACTGTGACATCCTTTTGGATCTACTGAAGTGCTTCTCTTAGAAGACAGAGTCAATTCAATACTTATTAAAAGCAGTAGAGTTTAATCTTTAGTTATTTCAGGTGTAGAGCTAACAAACACAGTGCCATAAATCAGACTTCTGAGTAGCATTAGGGGAAAAAAAAAATCAACACCAAACACAAGGAATTCATTTTGAGTTTCCCCAGAGCTTCAGATGGCTTGATCACATTAAAGCAGGCAGATGCAAGAAAAACTCGACTTCGGTACCTTTCAACATAAAGGTAAGGATTATTTCAATTAAGGATTAATCAAAAGTGCTAGGACTTCTACCTGTATTTTGGGGCTGAAAAGGAGACTGACTTGCTGTGGGGAAACCTCCAAAATTACTCGAGCCACTAGACTGTCCAAATGCATCAAAGTTTGCAAAACCTGCATTGGCAGAGTTCTGCGCTGTAAATCGCAAAGGAACAAAACATGTTAATGGATATGGGAAATAAACACAAAACAGATGTATTAACTGAATTCATGGTCATGACAGCCTTCAAGGGTTATGTCCTACCATGTGCTGCTTTTGACATGAAGAAAATTACATGTTATTCTACAATGTAAAGTTGTCTTTGAACAAGCTCTCACAAATCACCTTCACAGAGCTGTATCAGTTAATGCTACTTCTGTCCTTCCCACACAAGTTGCTGCTCACAACTGCCTGACCCAATGGAATCCACTCCAGCTTAACCCTCAGTGCTTGCAGTGCTGGCTGCTCAGGGAAAAACAGCCATAAAGTACAGAATACCTAGTTTCCAAAACCAGAACTTGTGGGCTAACTAAATATTTCTTTGTGCATAAAAATCAGAAGGTATTCTTGTAACATACTGGCAATTCAAATTCCTCATACACCAAGCGCTTCTTCCTCAGGTGAATTTTGGTTGGCACAGCTTGAATAGCTTTGGCTAGGCTTATAAACTCATTTAACTGGAAAATTCAGTCTTTAAAAAGACTAAATCAGAGTACAGAAATACGGAAAATCAATGCCAGTGGCAAGAAGATAGCATTCATAGTGTATCCACAAAATTAAATCCAAGGAAATTTCAAATAAAATTTCTGTTTTTGCCTTCCTTTCATGCCATACTATAGGAGAAAATAGAAGTTAACACTAATGTAATTTTAACCAGCTGGACATTCAACCATCTGTAGACTCAACAGGAAGTGCACACCTAACTCATAAGCTCCACAGAAGCCCTTAAACTCTATTATAAGCAAGAAACGAAAAAATGTTTTTAATCAAATGCAAACCAAACCTTTTTATAAAGATAACTTGAATTACTATCTAAAGAAAGCTCACACAACACCTTCTGGAATAACAGATGGCAATACATTATATTTTCAGGTTAGAATTTGTTTATTCTGGAGAGATTTTGCAGATTAAATATATACAAAGAGAATAAATTATGCTGATTGCTGAAGTACTGTAACTTAATAATCTGATAGTGCTAATTAAAAGTTGTATTATTTAAATTAATTTCTATTCAAAAATATCTGTACTACAAACTTATAAACTGAAAGGACACTTTAATACAAACTACTGTACTCCACAATGCTGCTAATATAAATTAGCAGGGAAGTGCCTGCACTTTCCTTCCCAGAGTACTCTGGGAGAGAGTGAGGTTTGGCTGGACTTGATACCACATTTAATAAAGCATGTGCATAAGCATTAGGTAACAGAGCATGGTTTTGGCAGCAGGGAGCAGCCAGGGTGGTCCCTGTGAGGAGTGAACAGAAGCTGCCCCCATTGCTGCACAGCTGCTGCAGCTCCAAGACTGCCCCACCACTGCCCAAAGCTAAGGATACCAGCAGTGCTGGCTGGAGCACTCTGTTTAAAAAGGTTAAAAACCAGTGTGCAGCAGCTGTGCCAGAGAGGAGTGAGGAAAATGCAAGAGAAAACACTGCAGATACCAAGGTCAGCTAAGAGGGAGGGAAGGACACGCTCCAGACCCATGGAGAAGACCATGGTAAGGAAGGCTGTCCCACTGCAGCCCATGAAGGACCATGGTGTAACATTCACACTGCAGCCCTGGAGGAGCCATGCCAGAGCAGGTAGGGAGGGCATGAGGAGGCTGGAGCTCATGGAAAGCTGCTGCTGGAACAGTTTTCTGGCAGGAGCTGTGACCCTGCCTGAAGGACAGCACCCCATGGGAAGGACCCATGCTGAAGCAGTTCAGGAAGAACTGACACCCATGGCAAGGGCTCACGTTCCAAGAAGTTTGAGGAGGATATCCCACTGCAGGGGAGGGACCCCACACTGGAGCAGCGAAACAGCGTGAGGAAGAAGTAGCAACAGAGACAAAATCTTACGATTTAACTGCAATGCCCATTCCCCAGCCCCCTCATGAGGAAGGGCTAAAATGGTCAGGAGTGAAATTACACCCCACAAGAAGGGATGAAGGTGAGTTTGGTTTTATTTTTTTACTATCCTACTCTATTTTTAAGTGTCAACAAACTAAGTCAAGTCTGGTTTGCCCAGTTACTCCCTCTTGATTCATCAGCTTTTTCGTGTCTTCCCCAAGCCTGCTGATGGGAGAGTGAACACACAGCCCCTTGGGCACCTGGAACCCACCACAGTGTAAGAGTCAGCAAGGAGAAAAAAAAAGTGAAAGCAAGATCTTGGGAAAGTTATTTTCACTTTTGAAGTGTGCAAGAAGTTGACACAAACAGACAAAAAATTACTTCTATGATATCCTCTGTATTGGTTCAAACAGCATTTTACAGACTCCAAATCCCAAAGTTTGAGCTGTTTTGGTGTTTAAACCAGTAGTTTTTTAATAGGAATAGATTAAGAATTTACTTTAAAAATGAAAGCGATACTTTCATCCTAATGCATCAATTGGGGAGGCAAGAGACTGATGTTTAGTTGACCAAAGAGGATTAAATACGTAAATGTCACTTCTAGAATAAGGGCAAGATAACTCATTTTAACCACTCACACAAACAGAAAACTATTTCAGGAATCTTAAATGAAATATCTTTTGGGCCCAAATTAAAAACTGAAGTGTATTACATTACAAAACACTTCATTTTACTGTATCAGCTGACACAGAAAGGATGACCTTCAAGTGAGCCCATGTTCAAATAGTACTGCTGTAAAGCCTCTTCAGCAGAGTACTCTGATATTAATCTTGTTTTATTTTATGCAGTAAAATGTCAACCTTTGTCAATGTGACACAAAAGTAAAGACCAGGCAACACTTGTACTCTCCTACACCTGGACAATACATAAACTGCCAATTCCAAAATTCAGTTCTCCACATAAAAACCCAAGAACAATCCAAAGTAAGCTCAGGAACTGCTAGGGGTTGCAGATTGCCATGGATTTACAGCTGCCCTTGACACTGCAGACCAACAAGGCAGTACAAAAGCCAGTTGGCTACAGCCAGGGATGACAACACCAGTCATGGCAATGCCAGCTGCTCCTACAATCTCTGCAGTTTCTTCTGTTAGGTTTGTACTACCTCCTATGTAATAAAGGCATGAAACACTGCAAAACAGAAAAAACTAAAATAAAATCTACATATACCTAAAGTAAAAAAAAAATCTCTACAAAATAACTCTTATAATATTTTGTTTTTTCTAGATAATGCCTCTTCTTCCATGTTATCTGTAATAGAGTGGTGTTGTGTCACTACACCTTTATAAAATCTTTTGTGCAGGTCACCAGTTTTTAAGAAATTTGCATACCAAAAATATTGATCCTTGTTGTGATTACCAATCTGTAAACTACAGACAAATCAAAATCTCGATTTTGCAGAAATTACAGAACTTTGTAAATTAAATACCAATAGCAAACATAAGGTCAGTATGTTTCCCCTTCAATAAGCAACAATATCCTGAACCAGCTTAATACATTAAAGAACTTGGAAAACAGAAACATATCACAAATTGCAGTTCCTGCATCATTTTCAAGATTTACACCTACACTTCACAGATTACAGCACAAATTTGTTAATATTTTCCTATCAGCTGCCACACTCAGTAACTTATACTGAAGGATCTTAAGTTTGCTGGTCTCTTCAGTGATTTAGTTGGTATTGTGTACAGGGAGGGAAAAAACTCCATGCTTTATACACATAGCTAAAACCAAGCCCTAAAACAAGAAGACCAGACTGTAAACGTTGAGAAAGTAGTGCTGGACTAAGTGCAAATTCTCCCATCCTCCTTAGCAGTGTGTAATTGCTAACAAAAATTACATGTTTATACAGCTCCTTAATGAGCATTTCAAACTCTGTTTTACCAAAGCTGGCAGACTGATCAACCGTCCTTGTGTTCCAAAGGAAGAGTCTGTAACATTTTGTTACTCATTTCACTAACACTACCCTGTACTTACTGCACACTAAGACATGCCTTACAAGCATTTTACTACAGCAAGTCAGAAAACACCCTCAGGTAGCAAGTCTGCAATACATGTTCAGCTATCACACACTCAGAATCAGGTTTCTGCCTTTTAGAAACTGATTTACTAGCCCTGATACTGCTTGGGGCTCTAAAACTTAAGGTAAGAAGTCATGGGAATGACTGCAATGGGTAGTTTGTGACCAGAAATTAACAGACTCTCTCCTCAGATTTTATTTATTCTGGAGTGTTCCTACAGCCTTCTATCCCTCTAAAAATTACCCAGCAGAGACACAGTGGAATTTTACCTAGATTTGGAACACAGTATTGAAATACTGCTTTAATGGAATTTTCATCTCCTAAAAATCACTAAGAATAATAAAGGGTATATAAATAAAGAATCATTCAGCAACAAGTTTGGAAAGAAATTATTAGAAAAAATTAACCATCTGCAGCCTTTTCAGTAACACTGTGCAGCATTGGCCAGCACAAGTTCTCCCAGTTAAAAACACCCCCAAAATTATGATTAACATGAAATCTAATTTTAAGGATTTTACAGAACACAGAGAATAACAATTGGTGTTGCAGTGTTACTGAATTCAGACATTTATTTCACATTAATTTGGATAAATCTTGGTATTTTGCTCAGCTCCTCAGGTGTGAACCTTAAGTCCAGCCTATGATAGTTTTGGCTGTTAACAGTTTCAGGACTGATTTGCAAGAAATCTCTCTTCTTCTGAGTAGCTTAGCAGCATCGCAGTTTCTCTCAGAACAACTAGATGAAAAGCCCATTCAGACCAGGCAGGCAAAGGTACTTTCCCACAACTACAAGGCAAGCTAGCAACAAGAAACTTCAGTGACCACAGAATTGACTTTGTCTTTAGCATACACTTCTATGGCTCTTGGTCTTTGGCTGGAAAAAAAAAAACCCTGAGGGTTCAATATATTTTACTGAAGTCATCCTCTAAGAATTCAAGGCCTATCCTCTTTCCTCAGTCAATACATATGCTCAAGACTTGTTTATCCTTCCCGAAACTACAGAATACTGCTCACATGGGCAGTACTCAGCTTTTAAACAGACAGACACAAAAGATGAGGTCACTCTTTAAACTGGGCAAGCCTTGGTTTTTCCTTTGACAAATTGGCAGTTATTATCAAAGTATTTGAACTCCTTTAAAGTCTCTCTATCTGCTTGCTTTTCATGAATGCTCTTCCTAATAATTTTCAGAAATAAAATTGAAGGTCTAATATCAGCTTCTCTCAACAATTTATTACTCATCCTCTCACTCTCTCCCCCAAAGAACCTAAAGTTGAGCAGTAGGCAGAAACACTGTAATCATACATATCCTACAGAATAGCTATAGCAACCCCCACTTCCCAAAGCAGAATTGTCAGTCTTTATGTCTTCAACCTTTCTTTATAAAGACCCGAAAGAAACTTTCAACAATACAACATTCCACAGAGATTACATACATCTCATGAAGTTTAGTCAAAAGCCATCAAAATTGAAACTACATTTCATACAATTAAAAGGGATACAGGGGTCCAAATACCTACCTGTATGACTGTTGAAGTGTGCAAAATTAGCAAAATTCGCTGTAGCAGTTGACTGAGGAGGGGCAGCAGCAAAGATATCTGAGCCAAGGTCACTGAGGAGGTCAAATTGTTTCTTTTCTTGTTGCTGCTGTCCTTGAGATCGAACTACAACAGGAGACTACAAACAAGATTTCAATTAGCTAGTACAAAAAGGTGGTATTTTACCAAACTGACATTTACAAAATATTAGAAGGCTGGACTAAGCTTATTTCTTTAATAAGACATTTATTCCTGAAGTTTAAGATGCTGTATGTAGCACACACCCTCCTCCCATAGTATGAGGAAGACTATTTATATACTACTACTCTGGCTCTTAAAGGAACTCTTGCGGATTTACATGGTTTAATAGCACCCAGAAGACTAAAGTAGCAAGATATTATTAGCAACTTCAGATTTTGCATTTGAAACTGTAAATACTGTACAAATGCAAGCAATAAAACTTAATTTTACAAGACAGAAAATATTTATTCACTACATTCTGAAAAAATCATTAGAATTCAGTATAAGAGAGAAAAATTGAAGAATTTAATAGCAAGGCTTGAAGTTGCAATTTTCTACTGTTTGAGTTAAAAGAGGTCCATTTAAGAATTGCCTATATCCTGATGGCAGTTTTCAAACAAACCGTCTTCCCTCCAAAAATCTAAGTACACAGTGTTGTTTGACTTTACATTACAGCATAAGATAGTTTCAGAATGCACAGGAAGCCATAATAAATATGACATGCTTTCATCCACATAGTCACTACTAATCTCACAGTTAACAACATCAGTAGTTCTCTTATTTTCAGAGAGAAAATGCAAAAATTAAAATATAACACATTAGGTCTAAACGTTAGAGGTATTTATGCAAAAGACAATTAATTAATCCTATCACAATGGAGAACTCTATTTACTGAAAATAACCATTAAAAATCAATTTGGTCAAGAGAAACAAACTTCATTTAGTATGTGATCTGCAAACATATATATACTTCAGTAAAATATACAACATACAGTGATCACATTAGTTCCTGCTGATCACAGCAGCTGTTACTGCAAGAATGTTTGTCACTGAAAGAGTAACAAGGACTGCAAACAGTTCTGTGCCCCTCAGCAATCATTACTCACTTGGCTAGGTGTGCCCTTGTTTAAGTGCAGTGCGGGTGCAGCTTCTCCCAAGAGAGATTTGAGCGGCTTCACCTCAGGTGTGCTGCTTGTACTACTGGCAGAAGAGCCCGAGATGGATGCATGGACTGATGCCACCACCTTTGCTTGCTCTGGAGGAACATACCTACATGCAAGAAGAGCAATGGTTTTTACAAGTTTCACATGAGAAGTTCTTGAGTCTGAAGTTGAGAACTGGCAGATCTCAGCTTTGTTACTGAAACCCTGATCCTGCAACAGACTGTATCAGTAGTTTGCAAAGTACCTATTCTTTAAATATGACAGAGGTTTTTTTTAATGGACTAGAATTTAAAGTCATCAATATTTTTAGCACTTATTCAATACAAAACATGTCTTTCCCATACTAATAAATCAGATGGGAAATAACAGTTTGCAAAACTGTTACTTTAGACTGTTGCTGACATCCTCTTAAGCCATTTCTGTTCCATCAATATGAACACTGAGAAACTTGTTTAGTTTGTCTTCTCTGCTTCCTATAGGAGCTCTACATAAAGCTCAGAAATCACTTCACTTTACAGAGCTGTGTAATCTAGTCTGAAGAGCACACTCAAAGAAAGAAAGAACATTCAAAATGAGAGCAAACAGTCCATCTTCACTTATCATCATAGGGGCAATCTTTATAATAGTAAAGGTATCTTACCATCTTTTCTTTTCATATTTTTCCTGTAGAAATTCCTTTACTTTCTGTGGATCCCTGAAGTCTGGAATTGCTGATGATCTATCATCAAATAGGCCTAGCCAAATCTGTTTGCACACCTTAATGAAAAAACCACAACACAGATTAATCAGAGAAAATACCTTAATTCAAAACTTATTTAAGTTTACTACTGTTAATACATTAAACCATTAAAGTGTGTGGCTGTATAATTTATATTCCAGACTGAACTGCTGTAATAACCAACTGGTGCACCATGTATTGGTCTAAATACCTGTGAAGTTGCCTGTCACAGCAGGACAAGCAGATCCCAGCATCCAATTTCACCATTCAACACTCCTTTTACAAAGTATTTGTAGAATGTGCTCATGAAATGCAAAGCACCTGATTTCTACTTGCAATCTTTAAGATTCTTCTCCTTCACCTTATTCTACACATTCCCTTACTGTTCTTCAGGGCTTAAAACTGTTTCAACAGATTCCATATGCCTTAAGCCTCAAATGGTAGATTTTAAAGAATCCAAGGTTCAGTATTTATACTTTTAATTACTATTTGAGTACAAGAACTGTTTCTCCACAGACTTTGTTACCATGATGTAGTTTCTACAATACTATATACATTTGAGTGATGGTATGAGATAAAGGGTAAAAATACTCTTGCTCTAATTTCATTTTCTAATTGTAGTTGTGAGTGAGCAAAAGTTTAACCACTTGCAAAATTCTCAGTATGTTCAAGCTTTAATTCCTGAGCAAAACAAGAGGAAAGGTGTTCTCAAAACTAAAGAAGACGTAGGAATTTTAACCTGAAATGTTTTAAGCCCTTCAGACTATTCTGCAAGTAACCTGAATATGCGCCCTAACAATAACACCAAACATTAGCTGCTCTCAAAAATCACAGTGCCCTTTTAGAACAGGTTTCTTCAAGAGAAGCAGAGTCAAAAAGGCTTTGTTTTTATGATGCATACCTTTTCTTCCCACACCCTTTCTGAAATAGCCCTGACCATGCCTCCTACCTGCCTACTACAAACATGCCCTCTATCCCTGCAACTGTCAGGTTTTCAACATTGTCCCCAGTGACCTTCAGGGTCTAACAACCAAGAGCTGCAAAACTGATTGCTCTGAAAGCTGGCAAATCAAGGTAGAAGCTGTGATACTCCCACTTCAGCATCTTCCCCAAACTACTTGGCAAACATGATAAATCTTATAGGTCACTTCAAAGATTGCTCAGCATTAGAGATACTAGGCAGACATCCTAACTATGTATTTCATATTTGATGTTTCAGCTCTAAATAGTCCAATTGCATATTCAACACCTAACAGTCTTCATTACCAACATTATCATTACCTACTGGATAGAGACAAACAACAACAGGAAACAGATTTAATGATCAAAAGATATTTTTAAATGAGTATTTCTATAGCTAATTTAGAGCTAAGATCAGTAGTTACTACCTCAAACTCAGCAATTCTGCATTCATTCTGCAATTGTACTCCACAACAGGATCAAGTTCAATGCACTGATTTGAGTTCTCAAAATTAAACAGTCACTTACAGTATAATAATAGATGAAATGAAGCTTAGTTATTTGCTTAATACATCTTCATACAAAATTAGAAGACAACCTTAGTCCAAAAAGTCAAAGTCTGTTCTAAAGTAAAAGCTAATATCAAGAATCACTGTTTTAACAGTATCAGTCTTTCACTACTTTTTGGTGACAAAACATATAAAATCAGAATATTTGTGTGTGTAGCTTTAAACTTGCAGTGAATAGCCTGAAGTGAGCCAGCAGTAGTATTTCCATACTTAGATTTGTGAGTATAACTATACAAGCAGCAGTCATATGATTGCTAGGAGGAAGAGAAGTCCTGCTTGTGGCTATTTACAGAATCTCTAGCAGCAGGAGTTGGTAGTGCTCAAATCTACACAGCCCCTTTCCAACTCCAACTTCAATAGTGGAAAGAACATCAGGAAACACTGAAGAAAATAAAAATTGTGCTTAATTTCAGACAAGCAGAAAGACAAATGTTACAACAGTCCCTACTTTATTCCGCACCCAGCACTGTAACACTTGGGGCTCTACCATGATAATCAGTTTGCACCCAGCCTGAGATGTGCTGGCAAATGACAGAGGAGGCCTCTTCCCCACCCATACCAGACCATCCAATTACTTCTCCTTCTCCTGCCATCCAAAACAAGCCAGATCAAAGAAACTCATCACAATTACCATGTCACTGCTACCATTGAAACCTGGAGGAGATCAACTCACAGCAACAAACCACAACCCAGTTTTTCATGTTTCTCCCTCCCAGTTTTCTGCTTCATCTTCCCCTGAAGTGCCTAAGCATTTGGAGTAAGGGGGGAAGAAAACCAAACAAAAAACCCTCAAAACAAACAAGCAAACAGCCCCAACAACAAACAATGCAAACCAAAAAACCACCATAGCTCCGTGTCAATGTCTCAGGCCATCATGACCACTACAGGCAATTTCTGTGAGGATTCAGAAAACAAGGTGCTGTGTGACTTCAGATCATTAGCAGCTACAGAGCCATAGTAATCCAGTTCTATGAATATGCAAAGAGGAACGGAGGAGGACTGTGCTGAACAAACACCTGTTCGTTTAAAATGATGCAAGCTTCTTAAAGGCATCAGCTCTTGTCATTGCACTGCAATTTCTGCAAACCTTCAGAAAACCTTTCAGGCTTCCAAAAGTGTTTCCTGGAGCAACTAATTCCTTCTAAATACCTAACCACAAAAGGAAGTAACAAGTGAAATATGCCTTAAGTCACTACTGTAATTAATTTAAACAAACTGCCAGGCACTCTGTGTTCTTCTGCTGCTGGTAGCACAGAGAACAGTTTTACTAAATGGGCAACCAATTTTACTACCAGTTTTATTAATGGACAACCACTAAGCCAAAGAACCTACTTAGTCACACACACTTCAGCAAGACATTCTCACTGTACCAGAGTCTGACTGCAAGAGCTGTACAAACACAGCGTAAAACATTTACCACACCTAAATGCAAATTAAATTCCACCTAGGTTTCTTAACCTAAAGAGTTTTCAGAGGAAGTACAATTTCTTAGAAGTTCTTAAAATGGACATGTCTTAAACCAAAACCAGACACCCACAATAGATAAGAGTAGTTTGCATTAGTGGGAATGATGGAAAGAAAACGTAAGATTTTAAGTGGGTGTACAACATGACTGGAATATGAAGGGTAAATCACATCCTCATAAGGGCATTTCAGACCATGCTTATGCCAAAAAAAGGCTGTTTTGTCTTCCTACTGCAGTTGGGCTTGATGATCTTAAAGGTTTTTTCCAACCTACACAATTGCGACTTAAGTCCTTTAGAAAGCTGTATCTTACGAAGTTTTAGAACCACACCAGAAACCAAGGAAAGGCACATATTTCTGTCTGAAGCAGCACACAATGCTTTGAACATCAGCAGCCATTCCAAGCAGGCATTCAGAGCCCAATAAAAGGCTCATTGTCTTCCCTTGTTTGCTGGTGACCTGTGTGCTCTGTGTAGCTATACTTCTGCTACCATCATCTGACTTGACAGGGATCCACAACACTGCACTGATTATGCTTCAAGTGAACTACAAAACAATTTTCAGCCATCTAAAAAAACACAAATGGCAGACAGCTGTGCAATACCACAGGATGAAATGAAAACTGAAAAATAAAATTTAAAAAATAGTGTTGTCAGAGACAGAACTCACATGATGTAATTGTGTTTTCTTGAAGCAGTTACCTGTCCCTAGTCATTTTAAAGTAAGTCACCAACAGTCCTGAATCTTGTGCAAAGAAAGGAGTTTGCTGTGAGAAATTTTTATTTTTGCTTTATTTTTATTGATCAGGTCACCACATTTTTTGTTTCAAAGCTATTCAAACGTTACTCTTGTGATAAATATCAGGGAAACTTAGGCCATACTACTTGTTGTTTATGGTGGGGGAAGATTACTCAGCATTTATACCTTTGGTACCCCAGTTACTCCCTACTAATTCATCATCTGAATTGGACAGGTACCAAAAGATTCATTACAACAACAATAAAAAAACAGCACAACTATAGAAAGATCAGACTGGCAACTTTAGCTGCCAACACTTCATCATAAGCTTCAGTGCTATGTTCTGTCTGGCCCAAGAGCTGCCCAGGCAGGACACCTGAACAGCACAGTTACTCCCACAGTTACACAGCACAGCTATCCACAGCATGTGCTGACTCTTGCAGGGCATTACTTGCAGGACATGGGAGCAGGGAGAAACTGCAAAAAGGCATTAAAGGAAATGTAAACCCGCACAAACCCAAGCCTTAAGCAAGCAGTTACTCTACTAAACACACAGTTTTCTTCTTAATACAAATTCACTATCTGAAAAAAAATCCAAGGAAGTAATTGTTCTCAATTTTAGGTAATTTTGAAAACATATGTTTTGAGAAATTTGAATTTGATATCCCAAGAAGCATGTATTTCAAACCACCCCTCTAACAGCTCCATATATAAATCACACTTGCAGAGCTCATTCAGAAAATGCTACTGCTGAAGTTGTATGACACATCTTCAGCCCCATTTTAACAGAATTACTCATTCCTTTGCTTTTACAGATAATACATGAACCATCATCCCAACTCACCACACAATTACACAACACTACTATTAAGGTATTGGGCCTAAAAATTCTATGACTTTCTGAAATCCTTCTACATTGCACCATCTCCTTGGGAATACTCTGGTTCAGCCATTTAATATTAATATTGTTCTTTCTGCAACAGCAGCACCAATCAGCCTGTGCTCAAAAGCTCGGTTTATTTGCTGAAAGCATTGCTTTACTCCTCCTTTTGATAACCACAGCTCTATCAAACAAAATGCTCTGCTTAGAGAAGAGCCTGACAAGCTGGAGCCAAGAGTAAACATTCAAGTTATGTGGAAGCCCCTAGAAACAGTGGAACATATCCAACAATCCACAATCATTGTCCACTGTCCCTGAAAAGTATAATTAGTCCATGTCCCACTGGTTCACCAAAAGAGCAGGGGGAAAAAAAAGGAGAGCACTGAAGTCAGAATGACTAAGCGTACGCAGCATTTGAAAGTCTACTTTTGTTGAACGCTTGACAGAAGTAGTATTTTGAAGTTTTGCCCCTACTACACTCTGGGGGGCTGCAAAAATAAAGACAAAGCAAAGTTTTACCTTGTCAGATAACAATAGGTAGATATGAAGATTCAGCAGTTGTCTTCGTGGACTTAAAAAGTTCATGAGAATCCCTTTGCAACTGCTTTGGGAAGGATAGTACCTGTCCTATGCCAACAAGCTGCAGTCCTGCAAGGGATGTCATTAGACACTTGGCAACCAGATACTGGGACGCTCAGAATTAGATCAGCAAGTACAGCATGAAGTAAAGAGGCAAAGAAAATCACAACCAGCATCAACCTACTCACCCTGACCTAGATAAAAACCCAGGAGGTAGCAAGGCAAAAACTGTGAGTTTCCGTAACTTAAATATATCATTGAAAGGAGAAATTGGGCCAAGTGCATATTGTATGTTATAATAAAGCCTTTACCTATATTTCTCTTCATACCATTGGTTTCCCTGAATCTGCACTCCATAGCTACTCCATCTGAGGGAGAACTGTTTCTCCCAGAGTAATTATATTTACCATACATTTGGTTTTCCATACCTTATATACATTTCTAGTCCTACACTTTGAGAAATTACCTTTGTTTTCAGCTTTGACAGAAAGCAACAAAGAACACATCCCATTCAGTGCACATCTGGCACAGCACAAAGTTAATCAGAAAGGTTTCTGGTTTAAAACCCAGCCTCCAGTAACATTTCATGCCTTCAGGAGTTCCAAGAAGGGCTCAAAAGACTAAAAGGAAAATACATGTACCTGTTTTCCACAAAAGTTTAGCTTTTGTTTTGCTTTATATTTGTTCACATGTTTTGGGGCTTTTTCCTGTGTGCTTTTAGAGTTGGGCAAGTAGGAAAGAACAGGCCTACTAAAAAACTGTTAATTAAGAAAAGAATCAGCACTATCCACTAAATTTTGCAGAAACACTGAGAATCTGAGACTTCAGTTTTTTCTATTCCAGTGCTATGTATTTCAACTACCAAGCAAAGCTTTGCCATGTTATAACTATTTCACTGATAGAGATCTCCAGTGTGTGGGGAAAGGTGGATATGGGAGAGACAAAGGCCTTCTGCTTACACAACACATTGAGCCACCACACTTCAGAAACTCCTGTTAGTACAGTTGTGCTAGTCAGGAAGAATAAAAATCCAGCCAGCAAAGTTAAGTTCTTGCTCATTAAGCCTCCTGCTCTTGTACGTGGTGAAGGCAGCAAGGCAAGGAAAAGCTCTCACTGGACACATCCTTGTGTTGATAGGAGCTGCACTTCAACCTAGGAAAAAGCACACTACTTAACCTACAACACCTCTGGAGACCCAGACATACCACTGCATAGGAAGATTACATGTGTCAGTCTAGTTTAAAAAGCTCTAACAAGATAATACCTTTCAGGAGGCTGGTAAATGCCAAATTAGATTTCTTCTTCTCCCCATCCCTGCCAATAAAATATCCTCAGTTATGCACCAAATATAATGCAGGCAGTGCAAAGAACTGCACATTACCACACAACAAAACTATGTTCCAAAACATAACACCCTACAGGAAGAAAGATTTGGAAATAGTTTCTTTATGTAAGCAAGTTATAGCTTTGTTTAGTAATCCTGCACTTCTGATGTCAATATTATTCATTAATCTCTGTAGGTTAACAGAATTTTATACCGCAAGAGTACTGATTTCAAAGGCAGTTTGGGTCCAGAAGTTATAGTGGTTTCATAAGCAGAGTGAAGCCAGTAAATCCAGCTAACAGACATTGTTCTCCACACAGTCCGCTCATGGATCTGTGTATCGTATTAGCAGAACCAGCAATGTACTCCAAGGACACCTGACTGCACAGCTCGTGCTGTCAGCACTCATCAGCTCCAGCTTAGGACTGCTCCTTTCACTCCAGGGTGTCCAGGCCACATTCCACACTAAAGGAGATTCTAGGGAAGCATTCTGGTCTGGCCTAACACCAGCTCTGAATCAGGCTCAGACTGCTGCCAGTTCTGCAAGAGTGCAGGAAACAGGGACTTGCACAGGTGCTATTGGGAGTCAGGAAAATTGGCACCAAAATTCATCACTATTAAAATAACTGCAAGCAGCTGACCATACCTTCATGTATTCTACTCATTAGCTCAGGTAAACACGGTCTTTGCCCCAGAGCAACACAGATTTTCTAAATCCAACATGATCAAGATATTTTTCTTCAACCACATGCATATTAGAATGGGTTATCTGGAAAGGTTACAAAATACCTGTCATCTTTCAAAAGAGTAGGTGAAAAATTAACTCTGTGACTGGTTTGCCTCATAATACTATTCTTCATCTTAGGAGAAAAGTTTCTGAATAAATATTCACAGCTATAATGGCAACAGGAGATTAGCACCACCTCCACTTTCTTCAAACAGCGAGTTCACTTCCTACTACCACTGCACAACTGAATCAGAGGCCAAATCAGCACTAGCATCATTTGAGGATGAGTATTCAAACAGACATCTATCTCCATTTCACTCTCTCCTTGTTATTCCTAACAAGAAAATGTGAAAATACGCCTAATCCCAACGTAAGCAAAACTGGAGACTGGTCAGCTGTTTATACCTCCAGATGAGTAAGTAACACCAAAATATAGGTGTCTTCTAATACAGTATAAGGATTTAAAACTTTGTTTGAAGCAGTAAATACTCATTAAAAATAATTTTCAAGCTACCTGTGCCAGAAATTTCTTAGAATGTGCATGTATGGGGAAGAAGATGGTGCCTCATCTAAGGAAGAGCTGCTCTGAATAATCTCTCCCTGAAGCAGCTGCTTTGCAGAAGCCTTTCAGTAACTGAATGTCTCACCCATGTGCGCCACAAAGAGGGTCATTTACAACAACTGAGGAAAAGTTGGTATTTAGAATATTATTAAGTATTTTGGGGTCTTTGTTTAGTTTGGGTGGTTGGGTTGTTTTAGAAGACTTCAACCTCATACAATACACTGACCTTATAAATACCCTTTAAATGAGAGTGGAAAATTACTGCCTTTAAGAACAACTCAGCACCTTAACTACTTTATCTTATGGAAGTTTTCTTGCTATTTTACTTTGTACTCAGAACAAGATCCCTATTGTACAGCCATGACCTACTCATCTGGAAGCAAGCAAGGTTATCACAGAGGCCTTGGCCACTATGCTGGAGAAAGACTAGAACAAGAAAGTTGGAATGAAAGTATTTTAGAAGTTACAGAAAAATGGAAGTTAAACATGATAGATTGCCAAAAAAGTTGAGCTTCTTTTTAAAGGTATCACTGTAAAATTGTTATAACTGTTGATATTACAACACTGTTCGAAAAGTCTTATTTCAGGCAATTTCCTTTCTTCCAAAAGCCTCCTACACTGAACAGTAAGCTAAGCAGAAAAATGGTGAGTTTTTGTCACATGAATTTCCTCTGTCCAATACATTATCTGCAGATAAGTATTCCAAAGTCCAAATACTAACAAGAGAAAGCAAAATGCCTATTTAACTACTGCAACATAAAGCACAACAACATGTTTAACTAGGTTTTAAACTTCTAAGGGTGTTTAAAACAATAATCATTTCTGTTCAATATTTGAGCACTCCTAAAAATGTACCATCGGCACTTACAGTGTGTCTATTCAGCTTTACTTAAGAATTAAAGCAATAATCAACAACCTAAAACTAAACTCAGAAGGACATCTTCATTTAGGAGGCAGCTCATTTAAATAATTACAATTCTTTAATTCGAGTACTACAAGTGCAAAGACCTCTGCTTTTAAAACAGAGTAGCACTGCAGAGGTCTGTGATTTTTTGTTATGTCAATAATAAACTATGTATCAACTAAATCATTAGGATTAGCAGACTAGTCATGGCTATGAGAAGGACAGCCACACTAATCAGTTGAGAAGGGATCACTTAAGGTTCCAGATCAGTGAAAACAAACTCATAGCAATCTCTAGACATAGCAAGTTTAGTAAGAAATGAAATTAAAACAAATACAGAGAGGGAGCTACAAACACATGTTATCCTTTACACTTTGTGAAGCTTAAGCAACGCTGAAGTTTACAATCTAATCTTGTGGAAAGAGCCTCCAACACACTCTATGGGAATCCACAGATGATTTTTTATTAAATTTCCTTATGCAAAAAGTCAGTAATACTAATATACGCTCTATACATATACACACACATATGCAATGCTCTACAGTTTTAAAAAGCCCAACCAAGCCATCAAGAGTATTTTATAAAGTCTGGGAGAGTTCAGGCCTTGTTCTAGCTCTGTCTAAAGGAATCAGCCACTAACAGTCATTTCAACAAATAACACGTTTACCAGGGCAGAAAAAGAAATTACTACTTCTGTTTTCATTCTTCAACCTGACAGTTATGAATGGACCAACTTTAAGAAAGTTAAGTATCAGCATTTTACTGAATGATGGGATTTATCCTCACAAAGCTTCACAAAAGCACACTAATAAAACACACTCTAGCCTACAATCAATAGTTCTACTAAACAGGGTACAGATGCAATCAATGTGAAGCAGAACCTTATCTAGTTTGAACAGAGGCAAAATCTGCCTCTAAAATCCTCAAGGCTACAGCATGTTATTAAAACACAAACTTCACCCTCAAACTGAAGTCAGCAATAGCCACATCCAGGGCTCAACACCTCCATGTATTCCCACAGAGTCAATCCAACATTTACCTCAGATTTTTTCTTCTATTAAAAGGACCAAAAAGTCAGTATGCTAGAACTTGTCCCCTTCAAAGCTGCCACAAACTACTCACTAGATAACAATTTCTCCCTTTCCTTCTGTCCAAGAACATTCAATATGGATAGACTTTAACACACATATGCAAGTATATGGATATACTTTTATTAAGTATTTAAATTATTTATTATTAATTATAAATTAATTCTTTATTATTGTTTTATTAAGTATTAAAACTACTAGGAGACTTTCTGACACCAACTGTGAAGAAATACAGCTACAAGCTGTACTTTTGTATTTATTTTTGGCACAGTACACTC
>NW_005054371.1:1826328-1831580 GCF_000277835.1 Geospiza fortis | reverse complement strand
GCTTACAGGAAAAAAAAAAGGTGGCTGCATATTGCCTTATGCAAAATCAAAAGAAAACCCAATTCATAAATACTGATCATGTGAATCTGGATTGTCTGGGTTGGGCAATAACATTATGATGATCAGCTACCCAATGAAACAAGTTCTTCAGAAGCCTCAGTTCAAATGATGTTGGCTTCAAGAAACTTCTGCCTAGCTTTTGCCAAAAAAAAAACCCAAACAAAAACCCCTAAGTTTTCTTTAAGTAGTGTTTTCAACTTTAATACTAAAGTGCCAAACCCACTTTATTTTCCAAATAGCACTTACTTCATTTCCATGTTTCTGCAGAAATTCTATTTCCTGTTGTGTGAACGTAGTCATTGAAATCGACTTCACTCTGTGGGGTGGATTCAAGCCCCGCCTGAAAGAAGAAAGAGGTGTTCAGCACTTGGGAAATTTGTCATCATACAATCACGTTTAACACTAGACCTAGAAGTCAGTTTTAAAATCAGGAGCCATCTCTGTAAAGCACACTCATTCTTGGTACTGCAATACAACTTAAGGCTGTATAAGCTCTTCTCAAGTAACAGTATACAAAGCTGAGTAACAGAACTTCAGGGGAGACCAATATTCACAATGGCTCATGCAAAGTCACTCAGGCACTTTCCATGCCAATTTAAGAAAACAAAATTCGACTTTTTTTTAAAATCCTAATCTGCTTCACCCTTGCCTCTACCTTTCGTCTCTCACTCTTGGGTTACTTGGTTGTAGTTTCCTTTTCCTCCAACTCTTTCCATACTTTGATCTCTTATTACCACTTCTTCACAGTAACTAGGTTTCCTCAAGCTAAACTGCCCAGCTCAGTATTTTTCTCTTCTTTAACCTACATTTCCTGTTTCCTCACAGCATACTTTTAAAGTTTACTTTTTGCCCCTGAGAACTCACAGGGGCTTACTCCTCTGCCTGAACACTACAGAAGTAACCAGAACAAAAGCAAAAAGACACTGGTTTTAGTGTGCTCTCACGAGACACCATTGCTAATGCCACAGCTCAAACGTGAGCAGCTCTGCCGGAAACCCAGATTGGCAGCACTCTCACATCCATGCCAGGCTGCTGCAGCAGGGCCAGCAGCACACCAGGCATTTGTGCTGCCACAGCCTGACACTGTCAAACCCAGCTCAGTCACAGCCCGCGAGCACAGAGAGAAAACATGCTGAGCAACAGCACAAGGGTAAGAAAAAGCTTGCTTTCTTCTCCAACTCCTCCTTTAAACACATGCTAGCTACTGCTTTTGCCCACAACTGCTTCCAGTGAAAGCCAAGCTGTGCTTTGCCCAGTGGATGCAAGAACATCCCATCCCACACGTGCCAAGCACTGGAGACACTCATCCAGGCAATACCAGGGGCCAGTTTAATGCTCAGGTTAATCAGGCCTGGATTTCTGAAGTACTATCTTAAAAAACAATTCATATACATTAACCATGAGATACCAAAGCACAGAAAAAGCTTTCCAGGGATGCAACAAGGGGCTAACAAATCGCTAAGAAAATCAATTGTACTGCTTGTATTTGTCCCTACACTTTTCATTCTAAATTTGGTTCAGATTGCTTTTAAGAAAAAAGAAAAAAAAAACCAACCCTGACATCTAATTTAGAACAGCCAGTAGATTTCTTTAAACTCTGTGATTATCCCAAGAACATTAGCTATAAATTAAATTGTTATACATCAGAACAGTCTATGACAAAAATCTGATATTCTGAATATTAACATTAAATTCAACTTTGGCAGAAAAATTTTAGCACTTCATGTTCTCCAAATAAGTCTAATGGGAAAAATACTGTCGTGCATTTAGCTTGGAAATTCACCTTCACACCTAAATTCAAGTGTACCTGTAAGACAATTCTGATCCTGTGTTAAAAGAACTCCACATTTTTAATCAAAAGTTGAATATGGGTTAGAACACTAAGCAGTAACATTTTAGCGTAAGTTTCATGAGAAAACAAATTTGAGAAAATCAGTGTTTGAAACACTTGGATAAACAATTAATTGTATTTTGCTAAGAAATGTAGTCATTTTGAATACCTTAAAAGTAGAAGTCATTTCCAAACCTAGAGGCATATGAAATTTTGTTTTACAGAATACCATTTGCTTCAGCAAACTTTTGAAATCAGAGCAGCTGACATTCGACTCCACAGTTCAGCACCTTGACAAGGTAGAAGTTTCACTGAAGCTGGTGAGAGAAGTTTTACGATACCTGATTAAACTATCTTCCCTCAAAATATTTAAATTTCTTGGTAAATTAAAGTTACAAATTTAACATCTTTCATCTAGCTGTATTGTCTATATCACAAATAAATTACATTTTTTAAAATACTATAATATCTCAGGGTTTTATTAAAATAAGTACTCATTTTAAGATGATGTAATTTAAAAGAAACCTGTAAGAGTTCTATGTAGTTAAAATTCATTGTTTCAGAGCTGGTGCTAGGATTAGGTTTTGCTTATTTTTGGCTTTTAAAAGAAACACCTTCTCAGTCTGTGCATGCAAGTAATTACATTTCACTAAATGGCACTTGTAGCATCACATATTGAGTGACAGCATAGAAACAAAGTTGGCATCCCCTTGGCACTTAACAAAGATCTATCTGCTCCATCAAACGTTATATGACAATTACTGTCCCTTGCTTTTACAGTAAGTATAAAAGCAGTTCTGTCTGCCTTAGTCTGTTCAATTTACTCTCCTCCTAGTAATTACAATAGCAGCACAGTTAGGTTGTTGTAAACTATTTAATGGGTATTTAAAAGCCAGAGCTATTCACTAACACATTCACATGTTTCTCAGCACAGGCAGTATATCTCAGCTTTCCCACTAACTCCTGCTGGAAATTCCTTCTTGCAGTTAAGTACAGTTTAAGTGCTCTGTTGTACCTGTGTTTGCAATTTCAAGGCACTGCACAAGTTCTTTAAGATTTACCTACTCTACACTGATCTAACCAGGGCTCTTTAGAGCATTTACAGCAGCAAACACTGACATCTTCAGTATCTTCAGCTCTATTAAGCAGCAATATTAAATGTGGTTGAGGCCTAGATAAGATTTTGTTAAATCTCACCAGAGACTTCCTCCATGCCTCTCTCTCCAGTGAAGAGTTCAGACATATAAGGTTTCCTGGTATACACACTATATCCACATGGGATAAGAGGAATTCACATTTCTCTTGCACCATCCTGCTAAAAGAAGGAAGACATCCCCTCTAAAGATCAGATCACCACACAGAGGTGTCAGATGTCTGTCAGGATGAAAAAGAGCACAGCACCACGTCCAGCGGTCCAGAAGTATTGGAAATTCTGAACAAAACTTTAACAGCCATAATCTAAAGTAAATTATAAAGCTGCAATACTGTACATTCAAGTATTTATGTCCATTGAATATAGCAAAGGATGCAGGGAACCTATGTAAAGCTTCCTCTTATGCTAAAGCAGCCTAAGATGTCAGCGCAAAAGAAGGAATTCAAGACAAGAAGCTGCACACAAACACAGCCCAAGCATTATCTTCCTTAGATAAATGACTCTGATTCTACCATTAGAACAACAAACTATTTTTTTATGATTTCTAACTAACATCCATGAATTGCCTGGAATTTCCCTAAAACAGAGCAGTTGTGCAATTTTTGAAACAGGATTCAAGGACCAACCCTTCCTTACCTTACAGAGACTATTTAATGACCCAAATGATTCACAAACACCTCATCTACATATGGGGGAAGCTTATTGGTAGACAGCCAAGTACAATTATCCCTTATGAGGAATCAACAAATCTCCTTTTTCATAGGAAAAATGTTTCTTTCCTTGGATTTGACAAGTGTTTCACACAATTCTAATGCTTTACAGTACTCCCTATTTAACAGGGGACAGAATGGATTACAGTCCCTTAGTGCAAATTATCCATGCCTAAATTTAAATTGACCCTGAACAAGTATTTGCAACCTGCCCCTGTGCAGCAGTACCAGTTACTCCCTTCCTTACAACAGAGCTCCTGGGGAAGGCAGCAATCAAATGCCACCTCAGCACTTACACCAGACTGCAGCTCTCTCCTCCCAAGAGGCCCTGGGGAAGGATGACAGAGTAAGACAATTCTGCCATCTGCACTTATCCAGCACACCAGAGCTAGAACATCCCACACAGAGATCCCACTCATCACTGCCAACTTCTTCACGCTCAGCAACGATTATTTCTGTGGAAGAGCACTGTGACCAGAGATTCCAGCCCGGAGACTCTCCTCTACTGACCCTCACTGAGTCACAGCTCAGCGTAGGGGCAGCTTCAGAGAACATGAGACCTCTGTTCTCCAGAGGGCATTGTTAAACTGGTGCTCTCACAAACAAAGGAAGCTTTAAGGCCACTGACACAGGATTCTGCAGTCTGGCAGTTGAAACATTAAACATTCAAAACACAGTCAACAAGCAGTGGATATTTGTTTCTAACATAATTTAGCGGCAAATTATAGTTGAACTTGTGATTGTTGGCAGAGCAGCCAACTGCAAAGGCTAGGGCTGGGAGGGGAGAAAAATGTGAAGAGTGAGCTCTGGCAGAACAGAGGGTCCCTTTCGTGGAAGGCATGGTGGGCAGACGGCTGCTCAACGCTGCTCATGTCCCCTGATTTTAACACCATCTCAAACCTAAGCCAGGAAAATCTGATCCCCTAAAATGCAGGCAGTTAATGAGGCAAGTCAAATACCAAGCCATCATAGAGCACCCCACACACCCAGATGTCCAGAAAACAAGCACCAGAAAACCCAGTGTGACGGCATTCATTATTATTTCTGTGCTACTGTAATTAGCAAAAAGGAATATAAGCAGCACTGGCCATTCCTGATACTTGTAGACCTCCCTGGAGACCCTCCGCCATCTCACAAGCTCATTTATTTTTAATAGCAGACGACTCATACACACATTTTGAAGCAGAGTTAAGGTTAATTTCAGTTGTTTCTTAAAAAATAACCAAACATTCTTTCTGAACTGCCCAGTGTTCAATGTGGTATAGACACATTTCCTTTGCTCTCCTGCCTTGCAACTGAAAACAAGAAATATAGTAACACAGAAAATATCCTTAAAAAGATATATTTACACATACATAGAGGCCCAGAACACATAGAGTCATTTTCCAAACATGTTCCAAAGGAAAAAAAGGACTGAAAAGTCATGCTAACTCAATCACCTTCACTCTAGTGCTGTTTATTTAGACTTTTTTAATTTCTGCTAAACTTATTCTAGGGA
>NW_005054371.1:1822587-1826309 GCF_000277835.1 Geospiza fortis | reverse complement strand
ACTTATCACCACTGCACAGTGCTGTTACTGCTTGTTACTATTCTATCAGCCATCAAATACTTCTATCTGGCTGATTCAGAAGTCCCCTAACCATGACATTTTTTAATTTAAAATTTCAACTAGGAGCATTAAAGTAGCCAGAAGAAGGCCAACAGTTGTAAAAAATTAGCATAAAAGGGCTTTAGAATTTCTCAAAGTACCTATTATAATCTAAACATTCCTTGTTGCTGAACAAGAGACTTCCTAAATAAGTTGGGAAGGAGTTAAGAGAGCAGTGAGAGAAAGGATAGGAGTACCTTAATTATCACATCAGCAGATACAAAAAAGAGCCAAGATTAAATAAAAAAATTATATAACACAACACATGTGCAAGCAGACTGTTAAACAGGGATATTTTCTGTCGGTGAACTGAAAAACATGTTCTTTTTATCAAAGTTGGGAGCGGGCTGACTGCGAGTGCTACAGAAGTACTTGAAAGCAGAGATGCACAGACAGCTGAGATACAAGGCAGAGAAGCATTTGATAAGACAAAGGGAAGGATGTCACTGTCAGCAGGCCACATGGGAGCATCCAGGAAAACAATAGTCATGGCTACCAACACAATCCTTTGAATCAAAGGACTTCTGTCAAACCAAAATAATCTCCCTGCCAACATTTCCCAAGATGCAGGTTTGCTGTAATAAAGAGAAATCTTCCCGTGGTGTATGACTGTAATCTTGACCTGAGCACACTGCTCCTCCAGAGCACCTCCTCCCACTCTCAGGGAAGAAATTGTGTATAATTCCAGATATCCTAGATTCTTGTACAACACCAAAAACTTGAGTTACCTTGTGTGATGCTAGCACACTTTTTTGCCCACACAAAGAATTTAAACACAGGGGACAAGTGGAACTATTTTAAGAGGAAGCAAATTCACACCACTGCGCATGAACTTTCTCCTGCATGCACCATTTTGCACAGCAGAACTTTTGCTCTGGTAAGCCTGATCTGACCCAGTCACTTAAACCCCAGGTACTATGGCAAAAACCTCCTGTCATCCACACTTCTGACTTGACAAGACTCACCTTCAACATTAAGTCAGAAAGAGATCTTTTTAGCAAAGCCACTAGTTCTGTCACTCTTTTTATCAGCATATGAAAAAGCTAGACATACTATTTTGGGAATCAGTAGAGAGAATAGTAGGTTTTTAAAGCTAAATCTAGTAATACATAGCATCACTCTTTTGATATACATGAAATCCTTCAAGGAAATTCAGGATGGATCCAGAATTAAGATTTTGGATGTGACTAGACAGTCCTTGCCAGGACAATGAACAAACACTTCAGAAAACTAGTAGAAAAGTTATGCTACAGTTTTAAAGAGCTTGGAGTTAACTGTACCTAGAATAACATGCTTATTTAAGATGATACTGATGTTAGCAATCACTTTTAGTTAATTGAGAAGCCTTTCTGAAAGAGACCTTTTAATCTCTTTTAATCTAAAATAATCTAGTATTTTAATCTCGCATTGAGCACTTCATACTTGAAAAAACTGGTCTACTTGACTTCAAGAATACTTCCTGTACCAGATTAGAAAAAAAATAATTAAAACAAGAAGCAATGTAAGTCATTCACATAGCATATAAACAAGATAAAGTACTAAGATTATTAAAACCTTACAGTAAAGCAAGTACTGTGAGGCAGAACACAAACAGCCATTAAGAACTACAAAAGCAGCAGTACTTTTATATTTGCCATTATGTTGTCTGTTCCCAAGTCGTTTCCCTACACCATGAAATTCTACAGTGAAAAGCACTTGGAAATAAACAAGTTGTTTGAAGAACTGTTCTGATGGAAGTGTTAAAAATAAGTTTCTAGTTATGAAACAGACATGACCTACACCAAGTCTCATCACTAACAAATAAACATGCCACTGGCTAGGTCATAAGGTGTTAACCAATGCATATGATCCTGCACACACAACTTATGGAAGTTTTTCCAAGTTGACATGAAAGAATGAGTCCAAATTTGTTTTAGAGGGAAACTAAGTCCTCTTAATAGTCACTTACTCCAGCTGTAAGTGTAGGTGTTACTAGCTGTAAGAACCAAACACGTAGTTTGTAGTTGCTTTTTTGCAAGACAAAAACACTGCATATTTAGAATGAAAAAACCACTTGTGTTTCATTGGAATACCAATACACTAACCATGTTTTTGCAGATAGCCTACCTCCTTTAAGCATGGTAACATCCAAATGATGGCCAACACCAAGTGGCAGCTGTCCCCATGCTTACGAGCTGTTTCACTGCCTGTACATCCTTTCGGTTGCTGTAAATTGGACTATGTTAGTAGTCCCTACCTCCCAGCCAACAGATAAAAGGAACAGACTCTTCTGAACCCACGCTAAGCATCTCAGCAGCATTCACAATATACTTGTCTATTAAGGTTAAGAAGCCTGAAAAATAAAGACAAACACTTTCATGGTGCAACTTTACCACACTTTCAGTTTAACCCAGTAAGAACATGTGCAACCATTAAATAAGCTCAGTGCAGTAGCTTAAAATAGTTTCACATGCCAGCACAAATAACAGTTTGCTAAGAGAGCAAACAATAGCCAGAGCTGGCTGATTGAGTGGCATGTTTGTGTGAAAACCTAGAGTCTCTTTTCAACTTCACAACCTAAATGTATTTTCTGTATTTGCATCAAGTCTGTTCAGAAGCCTACATGAAGTAGAAGAACTCCAAGTCTAATTAGCTGTCTATTAGTATAAAAGGCAGTTTGTTCCATGTAAATTCAGCAAAGAACTAATATATTTGCTTTGCATTTCAGCATAATTACCAACTTTGTTCTAAAACACAAGACCTTACTTGGAAGGGCTGTTTGGGGTAATAAGGGGACAGAAATTAGTTTAGGCTCCTGAATGCCTTTTAGAAACACCAATCTGTATCCTCTGACATACTATTTATTACTTCTTTGGTTACTCTGATTCTGCTCCATTCCACTGGCACAATGCTACAGAATCATATAAAAGGAAACAGATATAGCTAGGGAAACAGCAACACTGAAGACAGCAGTGTCTTTCTCCCAAATTATGGATATGTGATGAAATTCACAACTGACTGACCTCAACTCTTAGTTGCACGCACACTGTCTCTGGGAAGGATGGGTGGAAAAGGGAGGAGTAGTAGGAAGGCCCATACAGGAATGAGGAACAGGAAAAATGCAATCACTTTATCAGAGCCAATCCCTTTCCCAGGTTTATATATATAGTTTGTAGGAAATAGTCGATGTAAAGTCAAAAAACTCCATCCAGCTTCTATTTTTCTGATCAAGTCTCTTAAACCATTAGGCCTGGAGTTTATAGACTGAGACAGAGCTTAAAGGGTTGTCTTACAAACTATCACCAAGCAGAACTCGATGCACATAAAGCCACGCTGGTGGTTTAAGTAATATCTGTAAACGCATTCACGACAGGGTTAGTACCCCCGCATCTTCAAGGCTATCATGACAGTGAACTGCTAAGCCACGTGCCCCCTCCCTTTCCACAAGTATTATCGCACACTTGCTTAATTAACCACCCCTCCGACACTTCCGTGGGGCAGTGGTGCTCGGGCTGCCCGTGCGCGCTCCCCCTAAGAACCGGAGACGCCTCCCCAGGCCCCGCCCCGGGCCGCGGGGCTGCCAGCGCCGCACACCCTGCCAGAGGCGGCCACCTCCGCACCGGGGGCTCCGACGGGGATTTCCA
>NW_005054371.1:1804543-1821671 GCF_000277835.1 Geospiza fortis | reverse complement strand
CGGGCTGTTCCCCTCACCCCACGGGGTGAGCGCCAGGCAGTCCCCGCCGCCCCTCAGCCCCTCGTGGGCAGTGGGTTCAGGCCGGCTGGGGAGAGCGGGAGGTGCTCCGTGAAAGAATGGCCACGTGCCTCGTCCCCACCGCAGCGCTGCCGGTGTCCCTCTGTGCCCCAAAAGTCTGGAAATTCTGTCTCGGAGCGTGGCGAAAGCGGAGGCGCTCCCGGTCCCAGCTCGGGTGCCCGCGGGTCCTGGCGGCGGGGATGGCCCGGGGGACGGGCTGGTGGCCCAGGTTCCGTGAGGATTCTCAGGGCGGATTGCAGCGGACTTGTGGGGAGAACACCCTCACGGGGTCTGGCTTTCTTGGGACGGAGGTGAGACATGCACAGTTTTCCTTTGGGAATTCGGTGCCCGGCTGGCCGTTCCCCCAGCAGGGGAGAGAGCAGAGGCAGCAGTCCTGTACTTCTGGTGCCCGAGAGGAAACCCCAGTCAGCCCATGATCCACAAAATAGGTGTTTGTTCCACACAAAGGTGCCTAACAGTGTGCAAAATCAATGTTAGGAAAAAAAAAAGTCTGTGCACTTTATATTTCAGTGATTTCATTTACAAAACACCCTAGCAACGCTATGTATGATTAAAATCTTTTAAGGTTTAATGACCCAATACAAGGTATTTAGGATCAAGTTTTGTGCCCCTGACGTCAGTACACATAGGAGCAAGATCTGATCTACTGTATTTTCCTCATAGTTTAAGTTAAAAAAATCTAGGACTAGGTGTTCAGCATCAGTAATCTGTCCTTCCTCTTCTGATTCCTCTGGATGTGCTATGTGCTGATTTACATGAGCTGATCAACCAGTTCTAAGTTTTAAACACAGAAGGCAATGCTCTAATTTCTTTCCTAGTATGGGTGGCAGGAGCTGTTCAAAGTGAAAAATAAACATCACTAAATAATCACCAATGCTTAAATAGCATTCTTAAGAGTAAACAGGAAATATTTCCAGTCTTAAAAGGACCAAATTCTCACTGCTTCCTTTAAGTTTTCACTTCTCTATGAAATGATGCTGATATTCTTGTTATTCAAAAGGTTTCATTTATTTTGCCTTTTACGAAACATGCTAACATTGTGCCTTTGCCAATGCCCTAAATGACCTAAAGCAGATGACCTAAATTTAGAAAAAAAAAAATTTGAAGGTTAAAAAACAAGTTGTTGTTTTTTCCTGGAAAATCCTTTGGAGAGCAGTGATTGGCCACACACACCTGCTGCAGCAGAGAGTTGCTACATGCAGCCAGGTTTAGTTTCAACCAGAGTCAAAGGTGGTTTGTAACTGAAGCGGGAGCAAGCAGCTTCCACTGCTCGTGTCACGACTGAACTCACATCAATGTCACACGGGAACAGCTGCTAATCAAAATGACATCACTGTCATTGACATTGTCATTGTCAGTAAAATGTGGAACTGAGCTCCCAGGGAAAATCCTAGCACTGTTTAAGTCAATCAGAAAGTTCAGTAGGAATCCTGTGGCTCCAGTTTGCTTTGTGAAGGAACAGTCCTGCCATTATTCTGTTGTTTGATTAGCCTTTTGAGCCAAGATAGGCTTACACTAGTGATGAATTACCTATGTTAACATTTATGTGGTTTAGAAACTACTTTTTGTAAATACCAAGCTTCTCCATTCTGCATCTTATAGAGCAAATTTACCTCAGGAAACTACAGAATGAGACCTCAGGGTTGTGTGAGGATACACTGTGTTACCAATGAGATCTGTGGCACTCGGGTTCTTCCAGAGTCTGTGGGCACACCTGGGGTTCCTACACTCAAGTATCTAAACCTTACCCTCCTGTTTCCCGGAGGAACCTAAGGAATGCAAGGCCCTAAGTAGAACTGTGTGTAACACTTGACACATACAGAGCTAAAAACTGGCTATGGTAACTTCCAGCTCTGTTTCACCTCCCCACAAGCAATAACATTACTTGTGCTCCTCTTCCAGTCCCGCTTTTTCTATTTTTTGCTGCTCACAGCTAGCATTAATTCCCTCAAAGCAGCTGGTCTGTGTTTTCTCTAAATCACTAAAGGAAAATATCCACAAATAATACACATGAATAAAACTGCTTCTCTTCATTACATTTTCTTTTTCATTACATATTTTTCTGTTTCTCTATGCTAGAACCCAAACTTCCTTTCCTGCAGCTTCTCTGTTCAAATTTGTTCTTCATTCTCTCCTTCTAATGACCAGACTTCTGCAGTTGGAAATATACTGTCCAGCTGTTTATTCCAAAAGTGCTTAATCCCTGCTGCACCTGCTACAGCTTTTAGCATTAAAATTAATTTCTTAACAAGAGGTAAAACAATTATTTTTTATGCTTGCAACATTTATCTTTACCTAAGAAACAGAATTTAATATTTTGTTTGTGGATAATAATATCTGAAAGATGTTGCTTCGGTAAGCTCTTAAATATGGGCCAATAGGGTATAAATTATAATATACAAACACATAATCTAGTGGATTTTTTGTGAGGACCAAAAGAAACAAGACTCTAAGAATGTACATTTGGGAGATGAATAAGACATTCTCTGTTTGCCACTAGGATTGAGGTCAATAATATCCACTTTAAAGCAATTAACCCAGCAGGATAAGTGACGTGAAAATTATCATGCTGAAAGGCTAATGGGCTATTAAATCCATCTTGCTTCACCACTGATGGGCACACAGAATTAATCCTGGGATTAGGTATATCGGATCGGGGTAAACTGCTACCTCACTTCATATTTGTATGTGAAGGGTTTCCTGAAAATGCTAGGAAAGAACACAGCCAGAACATTCACTGATATGCTCTACTCAAGGTTCAGTCCACTGAGCATAAATTAGCATGTCTGTGCCTGGCCTTACTCAAGCAGTAGCTTTTTTGTTAATGAATAGATACATTTTGGTAAGATATCAGAACAAGAGAGAGTCATAGTAATGGTTATATAAATCATGCTGCCTGTTGACAGTTACTTAAATCTGGACAATTCAATGCAAGAAAATGGTCAGACAAATATGATTGAATTACAACATTATTTTTACTTGCAATGCCATTTCCCTTGGACATTTCCCACCCACTGCTATGACATTAATATAGTAAGAAAAGGTAAATGATAGAAAGCCCTGCCTTTACCCTTAACAGCTGTGAATAAGAAACTGACCTTACAATGAAGAGAAAGGCACAGTCTCATCAGCTTGGAATTTTTGTAATGAACAAGTTAGTGGTCTGTATTTTTTTAATGTCATCTTTTATTTGTGTGAAATACACCTAATTCATTTGGAGCAATATGGGGTAGGAGATGGCTTTCAGTCACCATATGATTCTCTTCCTGCTTTCTAGATTGGCCAGTGATGTTGAAAGGTTATCAATATTTCAGTTTTGCCCCTTTATTTGACACAGTTCTCGAATTTCCATCGTGCCTTAAGTGTACAAGATCATATTCCAGTTTGTAATCACAGACTAGGCAGTGGAAAGAACATGCCTATATACAGTTGCAGTGAAGGCAAAATATCTGTCATAGGAATGCATATCTTGTATGCAAGGCCAATGCATTTAATTTTTGTGATCATCTTTACAGTACATTTTTAGAGAATGTGCCAATGTTTCTATTACTGTTTTTTGGTTTGTATTGGTTTATCATTAATCTATAAAACCCTGTAGTTGAATGATGCTTTGTAAGCTGTCACAGAAGTTTTGGTAAAATGATTGTTTCATGCATCCTTTCAGAGGAACATGCCAGAGGTGAGTGGAACCCTTTAAACCACAGAGTATATTCATACTTGATCCTGTTACAGCAATAGAAATACAATGGTAAGTCATATAATATTTTATATTTGCTGGAACATCCCACAGGAATGTTGGCAATGCCCAGAGTCTATGGGTAGAAGAAAGAAGTTGTGGAACTCATATGAACAAAACAACAAGGATGCAAAAAAACCCCATCTTTAGGACACAAATGTGAAAGACAGAACTCAGTGGTGGTAAGATAGTTCAACTCTTCAACTCTTTTGGTTCTAAATTAGAAGAGGGAGAGAGAGAATTTAAACAGACATCTAAACCCCAACAACTTCTGTAGTATTTGGCTACATGAAGTACTGAACCAGGAAATGCTCTCCCAGCTCTCTGAGCAGGAACAACTTAATTTTCACATTAAAGTTTAAAGACTTAAGTTATTTCTTGACCTATAAATGAGATTTGTATTTAAAGCCCAATGTATTTTGAATTTCAGTTCTTCAGTACCCTTTCCACTCGATGATGAGCATTTCCTGCTTGTTTTCTGTAAAATTCCCATGGGAGTGAAGAGAGGCCTTTGTTGCTTTCCACTAATGAATCTAAATTATTGATTAGTCAGTCTAATTTGTGGAAACTGCTATTGGTTAGTGCTGTCTTAGAAGTGCCTTAGATTGGGCAAAAAGAAATAATGTCACACAGACCTTCAGTGAGAGAAAGACTATTAAATTAGATAGGAGAAACAGCATATTCAGCCAGTGTTCTTTTATTTGCCCACACTTTGCAAAACTAACATATTCTCCTTCATACATCCCTAGAATTTTATTTATTTTAATAAACATTACTTGAAGGCTGATTTGGGGAGCACTAGAGTAGAATTAACTGTTCTGAGCAGACATCTTTCGGTGCTCATGGTAACCCTGATCAGTGTCTAAAACTGGAATCTAGAAAAAAGGTCCATAACTTTCTAATTCTCTAAGCAACCTGATTACATAAAGAATGAAAAAGGACAAAAAAAGAAAGAAAAAAGGTGCAGAGTCACAGTTCCCAAGACAGGTCACGAAATACCTGTCATGCACTGCATGATCTGAATCACTGAGATTGTAAATCAGTGACTCCAATGGAGCAATGTTTGAGTCTTGCCTGATAAACAAAGTTTTGTACACTCCACTGCACAAAGCAATGAATATAACAAGTGTCAGAATAGCTAAACATCATGGAAACATCCATTTGGACTCGAAAGGGGATGGAAAAGAACAGTATCTTTGAGTAAAAAATGGAGATGGACATAACAAAAGAGGGAAATACAGGAAACACAGCTCTTTGATGTCAGACATTCAACTAGAAGAATACAGAACATAATCTATGTCATGTGAATATGGGAAAATTAAGTTTTTCAGTCACCCCATTTCTGAAAGAAAATATTTTAGAGGACAACTACAAAAAGAAAACTGATTCTATGAACTTTAGTGTAATGTTTCTCACTACTGTAATTTTAAAATCTGAGATGCTGTCACCAAGATTTTTTTCCATTAATCTTTGAGAATTTGTCTCATTCAGACTGCAGAGAGAAGGGCTTTATGACTGGTAGCAATAACAGATAAAAGTAAAAGCACTAACAAGATGCACAACAGACAAAAAGATCCCCCAGAGAATGTAGCACAGGCTCCTGCAGCTGCATTGAGTGGATATAGATAATCCCTGGTAGCTGCAAATACCCTCTTAGGGGAGGTTTTCTGCAGGAGAAGCCTAATCTCAATCCATACATAGGAAAAATAATACTAAACCTAGTAATGGCTTAGCACTTTCTCTCCATGTCATTTTCTTCAGAAGTACAAAAACAAACCTTCAAATTGTTGTTTAGAGTAACTGGTTTACAAGAAAAATTAATCCCCTGACACTCAGGCTCTTGTACCTTCTCCTGTACAGCAAGAGCACCTGCAGTGTCTTGCCTTGAACTGTGTTTAACACTGCAAGCCATACTTGTAGTTACAAACAGCTGTGAAAAAATTAAGATTTCTTTCAAGAATGCATTCTCTGCTGAAGTGGCAATGACAGACATGTCTCTTGGAAACAATATGTGGGAATTTCAACTGAGAAGGTTGGTTTTGAAAGCATTTGTCAATTAGAAAAACTCTCTTTTAACCAGGAGATAAAAAAGAAAAATGCTTATCTTCATGCGACTTAACCAAAATGTCTTGACATGAAAAAGAAGCGTTTTTCATACGTGACTGGAATATTTAATATTTACTAATTACATGTTTAAATAAATTTTTAAAAATCTGAAAAACAACAGAACAAAACCCCAACATTGAAACAACCACCAGAAACAAATGAATAATCAATGGCATGTTGTGCACAGTAAAATTCCATGACCTGGGTTTCAGAAATGGGAAAAGAGTAAGTGTTCAGAATATTATCACAGCCTGAACAGAACAAAACCTTGGTTTGGTTTGTGGGCAGCAAGAGAATTAATAAATATTCTGAAGCAGCACAGTGAATGAAAAATTTGGGATAACAGCAGAATAAATAGCAATGTCTTACTGACATAAACAGAGTCATTTGAGAAATGCATCCCTGATGTCCAAGAGATTTTATACAAATGGAAAAAAACTTCACCAGCAAGGTCCTCTGGGCTACCATGGATGAGGAAAATTGGTGGGGAGAAGGAACATGACAGTTAATAAATCATCACAAATAAGGAAACAAAAATATTACAGAACCTGTTAGGAAACCATAGTATTTCTTACAAAGTAGGACTTTTAATCAAGTCTCTTGTAATTGTTAGAGTTTCTTACCCTGTTAGTATAACTTTTTACATCTCTTGTCTCAGTTTACCCTGACTTTCCTAAACTATCAAGATCCACTTTATGAATACACATAGGTTTTACATCCTGCTCCTTTTTGCAAGTGGTTGTTTCAGACCCTAGGGCTTTACTAATAAAGGTCCAGCTTTGCAATTGTTGCAGTTTGATGTATTCATAGCCAGCTTATAAATACTGCTCTGAAACCTTCAGGTCCTTGTCCCTCCCTGCACGTCCCTCTGTGGCACAGATATCTGCCCAGCTGCCGTGGGCACATGTGCAGGCAGGAGATAGAGGGGATGGAGGAGCTTTGTGCATTGCTGCACTACAACTTTGCTGATTAGGAGTGTAAACACTCATAACAGAACCAATTTAAGCAAAGCAACAATTAACAGAGAAAGGTTTCACAGTAATCATTGAAAAGTTTTCATTCATACTGACCTAGGCATTTGCCAGGGTAAACTCATTTTACACTCCTGGACAGAGATCACTGTTCAAACCTACCTGCCAAAAGGCTTAGCCCTTTCTGTATTTTCTCATTATAAACAGTCAGTGAATGTTCAGAGTGCTTGTGTTTTGTTTCTTTGCTGCAGTCCCCCAGCATTGCCAGGCAATGCCCACAATTGCCTTCGGTGCTCTAGACAAGCAGTTTCATCCCGTTATATAATGAAATCCAAATAACCATTTGTCACATCTCCTTGGAATAACATCTTCATGTTAAATGATGTATTCTTATGCTTCAAAACTGGAAATTATCTTGAAGCATAAAATTATTCCTTGCAGGTTTCAAAAATTAGCTAGTAAGAGTCAGATAGCTCAGCAATGTGTACTGTCACTAGCAACAAATCCTTTCTACAACAGGAGGAGCTTTTCTCTAAAGTAAAATTTGGAAGCTTATTCCAAATTTTATCAAACTTTATTATTTTTGTTGTTATTATTTAATCCCTGATGGTTTTGGGTACTAGGAAATGATGAGTATAGTACTCCAATCAAGAAAAAAAATGCTCAAACTTATTTTTAAATAGTCTGTTTTTACATATGAGATCAACCAAATTCAACCTGATCCGTGTTCATCTCCTAAACACTTGATCTTACAGCTGAGCTTGCAGTGGGCAATTGAAATAACCAATTAGGAACTAATTGGTTTGAAAGGAAACTTTCAAAGAAATAAACTATGAAATGACCTAATTCTGAAACCTGGGCATAATCAGTTTGCTTCTGGTCTAGATTTCCATGAACTTCAGCAGTCTGCCTGCTGGTCATGCAGCACAGAGCCTGAATCAAAGAAACCCTCACAAAGCTCACTTGGACATTGTGCCTGCGGTCACAGGACACTGTCAGAGCAGATTCCCAGCAGCTGGGAAAAAAATGTGCAATGCTTTGGGGCTGAAGTGAAACTGGGTGGGCATCTAAGTTCCTTCTAAAGTAATCAGAGCAGCAGTAGAAGCAATAATGAATTGCCATAGGGGGATCTGCTAAGTGTCAATATGAATGTCATCCTTTTTTTTCTTCCCCAATTGTTGTCTCATTGCCTGATGGCCACAGGTTGTTGAAAACTGCCTGACTGAAAACATGCTGAAATAGCATCACATGATATTTGAGGTAGGAATTAAATATTTAACATATATCTTTACTGCAAAAGAAACATGAAAGAAAACTGAACTGTGCTCTGATATTATAAACAGAAAATGACAGGGGAATAATTCAAATCTAAACCCATCACCTCCCTAGTAATGAAAATCTAATCGAATTATAAAAGTAGCTCTCCCAAGCTCATTGTCACAGTTGTTGCTCAATCAGAAGGTCTGTGTAATAGGATAGGAAACCTTCAGACACACTTTTAGATTAGGGTACTGTGTTTTCCCTGATGCACTATTATAAACATTTCCACTTCCCATCACTTCAAATTAAGGAGAATAAAAAATTTCCATTAGCTTTCAACTAGCTCAACTACTGAAGCCATTTTCTGTCTGGGCTCTTTTCCTTCTTAAACATTCTCTGATGTTGGACTGATTTTCACAAATTGTTTTGTTCTGTTGTCATCCTAAATACTCACCTTTTTGCCAGTAACTTGGAGAATAAAGCTGTGCCTCCTAGTGCTACTGAAATAACCACTAAAGTAACTGGATTTCTTTATTTAACCACCAGACCTTTTAGACAAATCCTTGCCCTCTGGTGGTGGGAATGCTTCCCCTGGTTAATACTGCTCTAACATGACTAATTCTATGACACTTCCTTAGTTTCAACAGTATTTTCTTAATTTTGCAGAACTGCCTCTGTGGAGGAAATCCTCCACAAGAACAGGTTTCAGAATGCTATCTTTGAACTCCAATTACTCTGAATTTTCTGTCATAGGTTTAGGTCTAGTGTAGACAGTGGTGCTCCACCTGTGTGTTTCCTTCAGCCTTCAAGCACACTGATTTTTCATTCCACTTGGCTTCATTGTTTGACCTGGCAATATCCCCTGCATTACCTCAGAGATATTCATCCCAAGTCTGGATACATCCCCATAAATCTGCTGTCTCAGCATGGCAGTGGGTCTCTCCTCACTGACTACCTGCTATGTGGCACCATTCTCTAGAAATGGTCAAATAAGTGAGAGCAGAACATTTTAAAAGTTCCAAACTTCGTGACTTCAGAAACCTGATATCCTGCACCAGACAAGAGTATTTAATTTCTCCCTTCTCTAAGGTTGAAAAATTGCCAGGGGCACTTTCCCTCCCCACCCAAGTGCACAGCACAGCCTACAAAAAGCCACACACACAGACTGGCATTGACAAAGTGAAGATTTGATTCAATACTTGGCTAAATATGTGGGAATCATGAAACTATGGAACCTCTTGTCAGGAGCAAAGGTCTACAGCTCACCATTGTCTACTGAAACAACTTGCATTAAACAGTGTTAAGTTTCTTTGAAGGCAGAAACATTGTTTCAGAACTTTTTTTTGCAAGTTGCATATTTTTAGTATTCAGAAATGCTACATAAACATTGGCCAGGTAATTTAAATTACTATTGAAAAAAACATTTTTAATAGAAATGCCTACATACTGATGCAATTTATTTTGGTTTCCTATATAAAGTAACAAAATCAGGGGCTTTAAACCAAAATGGTGCCTTCAGGAAAAAGAGTACTAAACTAAAAAAGTCAGGTAACAACTTACCTAAAAATGTTACTCAAGTTAGAAATACAAATGTTGCTCTGATTTATATAGGCATCCCAGACTAAGAGAAAACACAGGACTCCAGAACTATTGAGATGCCCCTTAAAGGGGAGCCCTGAAGCATGTTCAAAACTCAATGAAATTTTAATCTTATTGCAATTAAATGTAAAATTCCACCAACATCAGTAAAATCAAGATTTCTTCTGATAAAGAACATTGGTATAAGTGAGCACAACTGACAATGAACAGTTCCAGAGGTAAAAAATACATTTTAATTTCCATATCAAAAAAATGAGATTCTGTAATTGTTCCCAGCTGAAGCAACAGGAGCAAAAGAATTACTGTGTCCAAAATTAACATGTTTGATTATAAACCTGCAAGTTCAAGAGCACAGTCCCCAGCACAGCTGCCACAGACTGGCAGAAACATTACACTTATTACACAGAAATAGACAGGGATGATGATGTTTACCTTCTCCCTAGAGGTACCCTTTTCTGAAAGGAGAGCAGCCCAGTTTCTATGTACACCATGAAGAGCTGCATTGCAGTGTGCCTGTCATTCAGGAATCACCAAGTGCCTTCAATAATGCTCTGATTCTGTCACACAGAGCAGCTGTTCCCACTCTGCAGCCTCAAACTACAGCAGGGGCTATTTACTGACCAACTGGTGAGCACTGGATCTTTAGTTTCTTAGGCAAGCTGAAAAGGGAAAAATGCAAAACTAGTGCCATTACATCTGGGGAATTCATTTAGAAAGAAAAAACCAATCTGTCCTTGTTGAGAAGTGTTTGCTTTTCAACACTAAATGCATCTCTCAATATTAAACTTCAAAGCTCTGATGTAAGAGAACCCAAATAGTTCAGAGTCTCTTTAAAGTTGCCACAGCACTCAGTAAAGTTAAGGACAAGGTAAAGTAGGGCTCTTCTTATGTTCCTGTACTGCATCATCCCCTCCCTCTGCCCTGCAAAATACAATCACAACACATCTTTTGATGTTTTGAATTCTTCATGGCTTTGTATAGCAGCATAACACCGCAGCACCTCATTTAAATTTTTGATTTATCATATAACCCAAGAGATTGTTATAAGAAGTAAAAAAATAATTGTCATAAACCAGTAAAAGCTTTAACTTTTCACCAGCAACTTCAAACTCTGAATTAACACAGAGATAACTGTGAAATTATTGTTTGCATCTCCTGCCTTTAAGTCACAGCAACAATTCACACAAGAATTATTCCTGGACTTTTTTTTTTGTTGTTAAGAGAAAACTGAAGCAAAACATCTGGTTATTGTAACCAGAAGCTGCAGCTGAAAGCAAGGAGATAGAACTGGGTGCTCAGTCACATCACTGAACTGCTGAGACACAGGAGCAAAGACACAGAGAAGCAACAGAGCAGCTTCTGTTGCTGAGATCAGAAGCAACTTAACAACAGTGCATGGAAGCATATTAAGAAATTTTTCTCCAATTACTTAGCTGCTACCAATAGAATAGAACTTCTCTTACCTTTCTCAAAATAAAATTACTTTTACAACACTTAAAAAAAAAGACAAAGGATGTAGATGACAGAAAGAGTAATCCAAGACCATTCAAACACTGGATTTACCTAACATTTGGAGAAAAAGCAAGTCTAGGTTACTAGTGTTTCCTACTGTTTAGTGAGTTTACAAATGTAATTTTTGTAACAATAATCTAGTTCTTCAATGGGTTGCAAGAATAAAATGTCCTGATTCCTTTCTGTCAGTCATTATTGACAGTCTGCTCAATCTGTTGTCTCGCTGAAAGATAAATAAAATGTGACTGTGAAAGGAAGAACCACGGGAAAACATAAATGCACTTGTACTCAGCACCAATGCAAGCAGCTCACAAAGCACTTGTCAGACAAAACTGCCATGGAATTTCACGAACAATGTTTCTGAGCTGCCATTTTCACCACACTTTATAGCTAGTGATTTCTGTAGGTCTGACCAATCTTTTAACTATGCTATGGTTTATGGCTACTGATTCAAAAAACAAGGAAAAAGGTTAGTAACCTGAATTATATAAATGATCTCACTAGCACAGCTGTAGATCCTGATATACATGATGAGTGTCAGAAATTAAAGCACAGATACCACATAAACTGCTTTTCTGACCTTTAGAAACTTGAAAATGGGACACATTTTCATATAAAAACTCCTTTTTCAGTCAACACCTCTATAAAAACCCAGCCCTTTCTTTCCATGTCCCCAAATTGTCTTTTCATTTGATCTTAATACATTCCATACATGTGCCACACAGTAAACTGATTTATCATGCATCACTCATCTTTTACCAGCACAGTATTCCACTTCTCCTAGGACTTATGCTCACATTCCAAACTATAAAGCCAAAGGAAGCAGATCTTAATTGTTTTTAAAGGTAAACTGACTGAAATTTGCTTCTCCATCTCAAAATACATAAATATGTATATAAAAGCAGTAGGTTACTTGGGCTGTGAAAAATCCTCCTTCACTATTGTCCTTTTAAAATAGGTAAAGAGCAATAACCTCATCTGGAAACTAAAAATAGCATGAGTAATTTTACCATCTTATCACATTTTGCTCTTATTCCCCTGGAATATAGTGACCTTACTGGCTTTTATGTAAGTGGTAACAGATTGCCTAGGTGGAATTTTTCATTTAACACCAGCAATTTTGTGCATATTTTCTGCTGGGCTGATCTTCCTGCCCTCCTTTTTGCATTCCAGCCCTCCCTGGTGTGCCCTCTCAGCCAGGGGCAGCAGGAGCTCTCGCTGCTCTGCAGCCCCAGCTGCGTTCCACACCGGGCAGATGCAGGGCACTGAGTGCTGGAGACATCCAGGGTCACACACAGACTCCTCCTGCTCAGAACACCAATAAATCTCTTTCCACTGGGTTGGTACAGCCAGCACTCACTGTCACAGCACAGACCTGCCCAGCAGCTGCAGCCAGGACCTTTGGCTGCCAAGTGTCCTTCCCTAAATCCATCTTGTGGGCCAAAGGCAAAGGATGTGTTGCAATGGACAGCACTATCAATGGCCATCAGCCTGATTCTCCCTCTCCTCTTAGTGAAGGCACATTCATTTACCTGGTATCTTCCTTTACAATCAGTGCTCACAATGGGACAAAGCAGGAAACACTTCTGAACATCCAGCTTCTTGGTCCTACGTCCAGCTTCTTCCTTGCAGGGCTCAGACAAGTTTGTAATAGATGCTCACTCTTTTTTTAAGAAAAGTATTCCAAAACAGCTGCAGTTCTCACACATCTGTTGCCCTCTGGTAGACATGCTGAGTTTCTATGACATTTAACAGAAATATCATGCAGGTACCTGAATTATTCCTAAGTGTCTTTCCATTCATTTGGAGCTAAAACAGCTACAGATGTTGCAAACAAGACAAACACTGATTTCACTGAATCCAATACTTCTGTCGTGGGACTGCTTAAATGAAAGAACATGGACTAAGCAGAAAAAGTACCAAAAAGAAAAAAAAGAGAAAAAAAGAAAAAGCTTATCTCATAGCCTATCATGAAATCATGTTCTCCAATTTCTTTAGGTTCAGGCCTTGATGATCCTAATTTTCACTATTTCTCATTTTGCAGCAGAGGCATTTTTACAAGTTTTAAAAATCCTTCAGAGCATGCTCCAACAACAGAAACCAATGTGCATGGCAAATAAAATTTGGATGAAAGCAGTGAGACCTCAAAGTTTGAATCCCCAACAGTGTCAGGATCATCATCATACCTGATGTTTTCACAAGGTGAAGGACAAATTGATCCAGATGCAATCCAAAGGCTGACGTAACATATGTTAATTCAACTCAGCTTATTAACAATCCTCTCCAAACAATCTCAGAGGAAGCATTCATGAAAGCTGTTTCTGTACAGTGAGATTTTGTCACAGGTTATTAAACATCACTAAAGATGGTCTCCTGCAATGCACAGAAAAACTTCTGAGCCAAAAGGCAAAAATTCAGATTAAGGGCACTTCTTTTACATTTAGGAAAATGAGCAAACACTAAACAGTGTGCAAAAGGAAAAGACTTTATTTAACACCATATATGATTCAGAAGTTTCAAGCACTGAAGACCTGAAAAACAAACTGGTCTTTTGGTATTTTGCCTTTCCAAATACACCTATATTCAGCATGGAAGCCATTGATTTTTAAGACACACCAGAAATGTCTTTTAGCATCTAGTTACTGCTGATTGCCTTTTCAGCTGCCAATCCTTGTTTGGGTTTGGAGTAATCCCAAGGTCTCCTGTTCTCTGTGTACCCATAAAGCTTCCGCAGTGCCACTCGTGCAGCCTCCTCCTCTGCAGCCAGCAGTGTTTCACCAGGGCCTTCAGCTAACATCTTCTTATCACTTGGGAAAAAAAAACAAAGTTAAAACCATGAAAAACCAAAGTTTCCATCATAAAACCCTGAGCACTGCTGTGTACTGTGAGTAAAACAGACTGGTTTTTCTCCAATGTCTGTGAACACTGACTTTTATATACACACAATGGAAACATTCCTGTTGGTCTTTCCTGCAAAGGTAAGTAATTGTATATTCAGTAATGGAAACTCAGATCAGAAATGTGTCCTGGGAGAACACCACTCAGTTCATTTAGGTTACTAACACAGCACTGATTCTCTACAGTATTCAATTTGTCAGCCCTGATAAAAAATGCAAATTCGTTACTCTGGCTAGCTTAAACAGGAACTGAAGTGCTTTTGTCTTTTCTCCTCCCCTGGTAAGGAAGCATTTCAAACTCTTTCAAAAGGACTGACAGAGAAGCTCTCTTTGTTGTGAATTATGTGCTCATGTCTGTTTAACACCTATGGGCACACACTAAATAGGAGCAGTTCATGAAGAGACACCAGGGATTCCTGACGAGAAACAATCCAAGTTCCTTTCTTTTTTATAAGATACATTTTATAAGGTACAGAAACCAAAGCAGGGTAACGCAGAAGAAGTTAAGGCATGTGTTCATCTGCAGCTCCTTTAGGAGAGCAGCAGAGATGTGGATTCTGTCCTGCCCCACAGGAGCACTGTCACTGCTGGGCACTGACCACACCTGACACAAATGCACCAGGACAACTGGCACTTCCTAAGTCATGCCTGGACACAGACACTCCTATGGCCCTGTTTACAGTGCTGCTGATTTTCAAATTTAAAAACTTCTCTGGAACTTAAAATGAGTCTCTCTTCCATCTCACTCCCTTGATGTCTCTTTATGCTTGCCAAAGCCCTGGATACAGCTGTGGTCCCTCCCAAGCCATGTAGTTATGCTGTTCCCAAAGTTCCTGTGTCAGGTCACTCAGAACACACCCAGGCTCTTTGGTGCACCCCATTCAGCCTCTGGAGCCCTTAGTCAGAGACTGTTTATGTATCACCACAGCAAGCTATGGCCAATGCTTAAATGGCTCATTGTATATGGAACTTACTATCATGTTTCTTTTCTGGAACAACTTGACCAAAAAGCATGAGTAGAAAAGTAAGAGATCATCTTCCCTCCTTCCCACTCCTCCAATTAAAGTCATTTAACTTTAGATTAATATTGCACTAACCAGTACAACCCAACAAAGTAGACTGGCAGAACTGTGCTGACTCCCAGCTGCCGGGTAATTCTTGGTTCTGGAGCAGAGATATTCCTCTTGGTCAGTTCTTCCAGCAGTAAGCCCATAGGATTTACAACTTCCCAGATCTCAAACAGGTCTTTTCCAATCAGCTGGGGAATAAAAAAGTCCTAAACAAGAAAATTTAGAAGTTATAATTAATGGCTTGAGATTCTGGTGTCTCCTAATGAAAATACATGAAGAGACAATAAGTGACAACGAACCGCTGAAATGAATGATAAAGCTGCCTCAGTGCCCCATCCCAGTGCTCTGAGTCTCTGATTATGGTGTAGCCACTGACAGACTTGTGCCCAGGCAAAGTCAGCCCCAGCCCCAAAGAAGGGACAGCTCCAGCCCGAGGGACAAGCTGTGGCAGCAGAGGAGCTGGGGCAATACATGGGAATGTGCAAACCCATGGGTCGTTCACCTGTTGGGCTCACTCTCTTGTCTGTAAGAGCTCCATGCTCTTACAGACACCTCTCAATGCTCTTGTATCAGGAAAAACATTTTAACAAACACTTCTCCATTGCAAAACTAATAACAAGTGAAAAAGACGACTGAAACAACAATAGCTGTTAAAACTACTTTGTCACACTGAATTTCAATCAAACATTTTTGTATATCTTCAGGGGCTTGCACTCCTACATGCAAAACCTATGAATTCATCCTTGTATATATAGAACAAAGTTTTTCTAAATTGAAGATATATGAAATCTCACACGGAGTAATTTCATTATTTGATAATATAGTGCATGGAATATAATGCTTTCCCTTAGCAACTTTCAGCAAATATTAATATCACCATCATAATCCAGAAGGGTATGATTTCATGTACTTGATCAGCCTTCTTAATGAAAAAGCCCCCAACAAAATCCCCAACCCCCAAAACCCCGGCTGATCACCACCACACCAGATCTCCTTGTTAAATTGTCTTGTTACAGGTATTGTCAAACTTCTGCCAACCTCCCTGGATCTCTCCCCATCCAGGTACAAACCAGCATTCATTGAACCTACCCTGACAAAGATCCCGGTTCTCTCGGGCCCGCTGCTTTCCAGCAGGGCTCCTATCACAGCGAGGAACGTCCTCTGCAGCACGTCTGGTGGGGCAGGAAAATCCCTGCAAAGCGCCAGGTCCTGTATGGACAGGTTTTGAGCCACATAAGAGACAAGTTCCTGACTGGTCAGAAAATTAACCAGTGCTTCTATGCCCTTTGCAGGTAACTCTGGGTAGGCGCCTTCAAAGCACTGCGCCAGGTAAGCGCGGGCGAAGTGCAGCCCTCGCTCCGCAAGGTCGGTGTTGTCCTGGAGCTGAAGAGCGACCGCGTCCTTGTCCAGCCCCAGCTGCCGGCGCCTCGCCTCTTCGCTTTCGATGTAGCAGGGGTTAACAAACGCAGTCTTGAGAAGGTCCAGGGCGAAGTTTTCCTGCATCCGGTGGCTGAAGGCCTGGATCTCCGCGTGGTAATCCCAGTTGGGCTTTTCGGACCTGCGGGCGCGGGAGGGGAACCAGCTCAGGAAAAGAACGCGTTACCCGCCCCGCGTCTTTCGAAAGGGCACGAGAAATGAAATTGAGCTTGAATGCCAAACCCAATATTTAAATCCCTGGGGTCAGACACTGTCGATTCCACATCCCCGTCTGCCTGCCCCGTTCAACCCGGACTATGCCAACCTGCGGAGCTCAACCCGTTCTGCTCCAAAGCGTGAGCAGACGGGGCCTAAACATTCTATTTCCCCCTTTTTGGGGCAGTCGCACCCCTTCTCCGAGCCCCGCCCGCCTCTCCCGCCGCTCACCGCCGCTGCGGAGGCGCCTGCAGCCGCCGCCGGTCC
>NW_005054371.1:1781365-1804295 GCF_000277835.1 Geospiza fortis | reverse complement strand
GGCTGGGGCCGCCGGGATGTTTCAGCTGAGACCCTCAGGCTGGGCGCCCGTCAGCCCTCAGGCCGCGGCCGCTCCGCGGTGTGACCGGGGAGCTCGCAGCGGTCCCGGGGCAGCTCCGCGGTGTGACCCCTGCGGCGCTCGCCGAACGTGCTCCACTCGCCGCCGCTTAGGTGGCTGCTTTTTAAAATACTGAGTTCCATTCCCACGTGCAAGACAAAGCCCGCTTTTGTGCACTTAAAAGAAGGTTTATTTTTGACTATACAGTTCTTTGTACATCTCTCAGCCCTCATTTGTACCATCAGAGTTCATACAGTACACCTTCAGTGCAAAGGTCATAGTATAAAACTCATGAAAATGCAGAAAAATGTGCAAAGCAGGCCTGGCCCTTTTTATCGTCTTTACTAAAAGACAAAGGCACACGCTTCAACATTCACGGTAAGGAAACATGCACAGCAAACGCCCCGATGTAGTCACAGAACACAGTAAACAAAGCTCAGAAAGAACAAACGCCACAGCCCTGTGGAAGCCAAGGAAGCAGGTACAGCAGCCCGTACAGCAGTGCAACAGCCACACACCGAGCCCACTCTGACTCCACAGCACAGGAAACGGATGAGAGCAGCATTCCCGCAAGCATTGCAGCACTTGTATCAATATCCTCAGGCGTTCTCATGCTGCTGCTCCCGGGATCCCCTGTCCTTACCCGGGCACTGTCCCCGGGCCCGTGTGCAGCCCCAGCACCGCCCTGGTCCCGCTGTGCAGGGGCAGCCCTGGCACTGGGGCACTGGACTGGGGCCTTTGCGCTGCGGGGGGAGCGAGGACAGCTCTCAAACACAGCCCGGCTCCTTCTCCTCTGCAGCCACCGTGCTTCACCAGCTCTTCACCCCGCTGTGCCCCTCTACAGCCCCAGAAGGGTCCTGCACAGGGCTCTGGGTCCAGCTGTGCTGAGGAAGGAAGGCTCCCTCTGGAGCAGCGCTGTGGTGTCACTGCTGGTCTCTGGCACACGGGCACGGTGAGTTGTTCTGTACACCCCGGGGAAGGAGCTGCGGCTGCTGCAGCCGTGCCAGGGCCATGGAGCCACCAGCCTGCAGGGAGCTCCCTCGGCACCCCTGTGACAGCATCGACCAAACAAAGCCGAGGCTGAGCAGGGGATGTTTAAACTGACCCCGGGATCAGGGCACCCCAGGCTGGCCCCCATCCCCAGCACACAGCCTGATGCCAGCGCCACAACCTCGGGGGTGGCAGCCTGCACTGCGCTGTCACATGCCCACCTGCTGCTTTGGAGCTAACTATTTACGTCAAAGACTAATAGTTCACATAAATTCTCAAATAAATTCAAATGATATTAAACAACGGTTTGGGGTTGGGCTTTTTTTTGAGAGTTTTATTAAAGATACTACACCAAAATCTCGTACTCCATAATATTTTGATCACTCACAAACTAACTTGCTTAAAAATGTAATTTATAGAAAAACATCTGCCAAATGAAACCTAAAAAAACCCCATATTACACACTTCTGGACAATCTGCATGTTAGCAAAGAATTTGTTTTATTATGCAACCTGAACATAAACAAAGAACATACTCATGAAACAGGACACACTCCTTGATTATGGCACACCTCAAAATACTTGGACTAAAGGAAAACTAGTGCAATTGTTTAATTGCATCTAACAATAGAACAATAAAAATGACTTTGTATTCCTTTGTTTTTTGTTCTTTTTTTTCCAAACCCATTCCATTTGTTCTCTTCTCTCCACAACAAAACCTCCAGTGGTTAGTCCTGGAGACCACTCACATTGCATGAAGCAGATTCTCCATGGGCTGGTCCATGTTACACAGAAGCATGCAAAGGAGGATACTGCAGCATTTGCAATGCAAATCTATTAAATACGTTATAAATGAACAAGGTGTCCCTTTAACACTGCAATTCTAGAGCCTTTATCTGTGGTGGAAGTTTCCAGTGTATTCATTATAAAACAGCATACAATCAGAAACAAACAAGGAATTTTGCAAATTGTGTTTGCAGCTAGTAAATCTTTCTGAGAGCTGCGTCTAGCGCCGAAACCAAAGCCAGCTATTGAGTAGCCAGAAAGCTACAGTAATGGAATACATGATCATTTCCCTCTTAGCACGCTCTTTGTTCTCTTCTTCCAGGAGCTGGAGACGGCGATTAAGTTTGATTATCTAAAAACAAATAAAGGCTTTTATTATTTCATTACAAGTTGCCACACTTTCTAGAAGCTTCTGCATAACCATGTAAAATTAGTATCTCAAACAGATGGATGTTAAACTGTTGATAATTTGACCTTCTCTCTTCAATCAGTAGTGATCAGATCCTGAAGTCCCCATTATTATTATTTCTGTTCCCCAGGAACAGAAATGGAGTCAGATTCTGCAGACTCCCAGAACAGGACATGGTATGTGAGGGCAGTCCAGCAGGGGCACAGAGAGGAGCCCTTGCCTTGCCTGTTGGGGGTACCTTTGTAGTCATAGAGAAAACCTTCCCCATTTTACCACTACAGCTTTGTCTTAATGTTGTCAACTACAGTGTTTTACATACCTGTCTTCTTAAGGAGGCAGCATCTACCACTGTCATGTCATCTGGTGTTCCCTCGAGCGTCGTTTCGAAGCTGGAGAGAGTGTATCTAGCAAATGAAGGACAGGGCTCAGCTGTGTCAGCCATGCAGATCAGCAAGTACCATATTTTATCAACATTCTAGCAGATGTATATTTTGGTGGTGATGGAGACAAGAATTATAATTTTTTTTAAGCTGTTAGAAAGTTGCATTTCAATAGGATCCTAACTGAGTAAAGCACAAAGAGATATGAAGTAAGTGCTTGACTAAATTCGGGTTGATTGCTCTCCACACAGACAAACTTCCTTCTGACACACAGTTCCTCAAAAGACCATTTCCAGTTAACTGATTAATGAAACCTGAACATTGCCTGACCTAAAGTGCCAAAGCTGCAAGAGACCTAACTAGAGTAGAAATAACCAGAGACTTGCAAAGTGTCTTATGCTCAGTACCTACTTCAACATCCAAAGCGGACACTTACTGAGATTAAGAACCTCAGTCACATCAATCTCTGTATTTTAGGCAAAGAATCTGGCAAACAAAGCCCAGTGCAGAGTCACTCACTGCTTGCTGAACTTTGTGTGCATTAGAAAGTTTGTTCCCAGAGCACTCTCAATTTTCTGAATGCAGCAATTCAGAAAGAGCATTATTCCAACTCCAGGACAAGTTAAATAAATAAAGAACATTTATTATCAGTTAAAAAGTGGCAGAAAATCCATATAGGTTTGTGTTTTGATCATACAAGTGCTAGCTCTTAACCAGATTAATTTCCAACAACTAAACTGGTAAAGCAGTTTCTGATCCTCCACCTATTCCTGAGCTTCTTACTTTTGTATCTTAAAACCTCAGTTTCCAATATCAGCTCCCCCTGACTTCCATTCTCATGAGGACCTGTGAACAACTGCTGCAGACAACTTAAATGGCACAAAATAATGTCAAGGCTACTGAATTCCCAACAACAAATACACCTAAAAGAACATTAAGCATTTAATGATGGTTAATCTCAAACTAACAAGAATATGAGTAGAATTCCTGGAGTTTGCAGAATGCCCTTAAGTGCAGAAACTACTTTTGCATTTGCAGGTTCGCCCATCACTTTCCTGAAACTTCTCTAGAATGCCCTCTGAAAAACATGGAGATTTCTGATAAGAGTGTTTTTGAAGCTATTTTTTTTGTTAGTAGTACATGGTAAAAAAACCAGAAAATTTCACCAGATCTAAAGCACAGCTGTCCCTCACTCTCTCCTGGGAAAGGCAGGGAGGGTCAGCATTTCAGAGATTGCATGCACACGTCTCCCTCCCAGCTCACATAACAGTGTATCACTGCTGCTCTATGATTTCCAAACCTTTCCAAGTATTAAATCAAGAGGGTTACCAGCAAAAACCCCCTTGAGATACCTCTTAGACCATTTCAGAAACTGAATTCCTGAGTTAGAGAAGAATCTGTTTGAATCCAGTTTCTACTTACACCCAAATCTAACCTCCATCTCCATGAAAACACTGAAGTCTAAAAGGCAAATGGGAAAAATGGATGTGAAAGGAATGTTTTTCCCCATCATCCCGACCATGGGATTATGTGTCAATCTCTTACCTAGTTCCACGGAAATGATGCCAATCTGCCAAAACAACAGCAGTGAAGAGGCCTCCAGCTACAGCCAACAATCAGGCTGAGAGCACTTCCAAATTAGGTGTGGTAAGGCCAAATTTTCTAGCAAACTCCCTATTAAATAGCAAATACTTGAACTATACAGCTCGTGTAATGCAAGAGCCTCCCCTCAGGCATTAATCTGAGGCAGAGTTCTGCAGCACATTGTATCTACCAGACAACTGAGATCTTGCAGGTGACTTGGATGGGGAAGGAATAAAGGCCTGAAATACCTCAAGAGTTGAGAGGCAGCATAAAAATGAGCACTGTGCCTTAAAATAACATTGCTGGGAAGAGGGAAATAGAAATCTGAATTTTAGAATTAGTGGATCATGACTAACAAAAAAATGCTCTTTACCTGGTGTTGTCATGATGAGGGTTAGAGGAAGTGGTAGCAGCTGACCCACCACGTAACATTGGCCTACAGCAGGATTTTGTAGATTGAAAGCACAAGACAGAAACAGGAAATGACAAACAAGAGATAAGATGTAAAACACAAAGATCAAAGGAACATCAAAATACTTCCAGATATACTCTATGTTTCAATATAACTTCTATAATTTATTTTGTTGTAAATTGCACTTTCATATTTCTCTCATTCAAATTTAATCAACACTGAATGTTTTTGCAGCTAAGACACATAAGCAAATTTTTGATGAAGCAGATTTGGAGAAGACTGATTTACAGAAGACAAACAGGTGGAATAGAAATTTAGCCTTAAAAAATAAATATGGGGAACTTCAGGTTAAAAAAAATAATACCCCCCAAATCTAAAACTTCACCCAACAGTAACAGGAAATCAATAAATGTACTACATGTACTTATAAAAGCCCTTTTAATCACCCTCTGCTCCCTGCAGGGAAAGGGGAGATTTGTCTTGCCTGTATTCATCTATTCTAGATGTAATTCAGAAAACCTGGGCTGGCAGCCTAAGGGCCGTGTATAACCTGAAGAGAGGGAGATCTCTCCAGGAAGTGACTGCAAGCTTCAAGCACATCTCTTGAATATCCTTACAAGTGTTGCTCTTCTCCCTTTTCTTTCTGGGCAGGGAGGAAGAAAAGGTAGAGCTTTTTTAACTGCTGCAATAATATACATAAGTTTGCAGGGAGAAGTTGCTGTATTGCAGCTCACCAGCAGCACCCTCTGACAAGCTGGCACTCTGTGTTTCCAGTGCCTCTGGTAATGAGGCATTAGGGTTCCACATCACAGGTGTGCAACAACTCTGCAGGAGCCTGAAATCTCTTCTCAATCTCCTTCATTTTCCCAGTGCCAACTGGAGATGCTTGTACCATGCACATAACCCACATGTACTGCAGGCTATAAAACTGAAGACAATCTAGGTATAAAAATCTTTACAGCAGGTCCATGTAGGAGGCAGAGCTTTGGTGCCAAGGTGGCTGGGGGAACACTGTGGCCTGAGACCAGCCAGAACCATGCAAAAATACCACAGCCACCAGCTTCATTTCAAAAGATCAGGATCTAGGAGCCTTGGCAAACTCTGCTACCTGGTAACTATTTATTGGGACCAGGTCCTAGTTTAGCTAGCACCAGAAGTGCACACCACAATGTTCTCCTTTCTAGCACTTAGGCCATTATGATTTGTTTTACAAAACTGAAAGCCCCATTTCTGATACATGCAGTATATGAATGTTCTTACCTAAATGTACAAGGTCTTGCAGAAAGTTATCCAAAAAAAGCTATTCCTAACCAGAGAAATAATTCAGCTGGTTGAAAATCTTCTCTGACAGATGTCACAACTAAATACTATGAGACAGTGTAAGAAATTGAGCAAACAGCAGCTATGGAGAAGGTCACAGAATTTCTCTGAGAACTTCAGTCACCTGTAACTAACTGGCAGATATGTGAATGCCAGTGCCAGTACCCAGCAGGCACTGCCCACACCATCTGACACAGGACAACATTTGGATTCTCTGTAATGAGAACAACAGTCTCAAGTGCTCTCTACATTCAGCTTCTGCGCTATCTTTCGGTACACAAAGTTTTACAGCTGTTGTAGAATTTATCAATCCTAATTCACAGCTACCCTTCCCAAGGAAAGCCACGGGCTTGGAGACAGCTGAGGGCCACAGCAAGGCACAAACCCAGAGCACTCTGAGACCTGTGCAAGGCAGGAACTCAAACTCAAGTCTTTGATCCTACTTCCCAACACAGCCAGGCTGTTAAGATGCTGCAGGTGATTTCTTCCTTTTCTTTACAGTTCACTTTTTATTTCATTACATATGGACCCAAAAGGAATACCACAATACTGTCCCATCTCTTCTACTTGCTTGGTTTTTTTATATCAACAGAGAATTGATTACATTGATCACAGTGGCCTCATAATTGAGAACCTTACCCCAAAATTAGCTGGAAGTTTTTTGGCAAATACAGAATGTACAAGTATAATATAGGCAAGCCATTAAATGCGTGGCCTTCTTTAAAAAAATAAGTGTACGTTAGAACTTTGAATTTTCTGGCTACTTCTGTCAATTCCATCCTAAACATTAGTGCATGATCAGAAGAAGCCATACACCAAGGTCATGTGTACTCCCTGCTAACACAGCAGCAACCTCAAACTTGAAGGGAATGCTCAGGAATACAATTCAATACCAGTGGGAAAACAGGCAGTAAGGCAAGGAGCAGCTGAACCTGGTCTGTCTCCTGCTGCTTCCAGAGTGAGGATGCAACCCTAAACACATGGTCTGGGAGGAAAACAACAAGGGGGGGACAAATGTCATCTCCTTCTGAACCATCATTACCCCAGACTACAGTCAAGTGTAGCCCTCTTTGATGGTCTTAATTCACTTCCCATTTTATTTCTACAATCTTTAACTTTCTCAATATAAAAACGATCTTATAAAATCTCAGGATATGACTATGTGGGTGAAGTTTGGTATTTAAAAAGGACAGTGGTTTTTTAAAAAAGGGCTATCCTAAAGAGAAGAAATTATAAATTGCCATACTCTTTCCTCCTAAATAAAATGTACTGACTCAAGAGATGAGTCAGTTTAGATAAACTACATATTTCAAAACAAGTCTAGGCAGATATGAAGTTGTCTTTTTTCCCTGCATTTAAGACATCACTAAAATTTCCTTAAATGCATGGAGTTTTTTGGGGGCTTGTTTGGCTGGTTTGTTTTCTGATTTTCTTCTGCTGCCTAAAGCATAAAAGATCAGTCTTCAAAGGACACTAGGAGTAGGTCCTATAGTCATTCCACAGAGATTGAAACAGAAAAATGGTTAGAACTAGAAACCAAAACTGACCTATTGTCCTTGTCCAAGCTGAAGGAAATGCAAGAGTAAACAGTGGTCATTAAATTGTTGCTCATTTAAATAATCCTTTATGTGAGCAGTGCTGGCTGAACTAGGCATAACTCATTATCTGCAGCGGTACCATCAGCACCTACCGTTAGCAGTTTTAGTAGATTGGAAAATGTTTGGGAGAAAAAAAAAAAGACAAGCTATAAAACAAGTTAAAAATATTTCCAGTGAGTAACACACAGCCAGATCTTGTTAGCTTTAAAAGATCTCTTCAAGTATTAAGCATAAAATGTTAAAATAGGTAAGGCTTTGAGAAAGAAAACACATTACACAGAGCAAAAGAACAGAGTGCAGGTTTAGAGCAATTTTAAATGAATAATATTTTGCAACCATGCAAGTGGATCATCCAAATTTCACATTCCCAAGCCAGCTGTAATGGTGGGTGTCTAAACACCCAGCCACAAAGAATACACTTTCACCTTATTGAAAAGTTCATTATTTTAGCACCTATTTATTCATAGGTGACTAGAAACAGGTTTCCCATTCCTTCTAGGAAGGTTAGTAAGAACACCTCAAAAATTAACTCAAACCAGGATAAGTAATGCAGCTTTTGAAGGATTCAGAATCCCAGAATTTTGCTGATAATTGAACTAAGTTGAAAGTGTATGTATATGGATTTGTTTTCCAGAATCCAAGAAAACACAGGCAAGAGCATGCATAAGAGAAGCCAGGAATAAGACCTGTTAGCTTCACAGCAGACTGGGAAAAGGGCTACAGTTCCAATCTATATTTTAACAAGGACTCTTGGCACAAGATCCTTAAGTGCTACTGTTCATAGACAGTAAAATTTCTTCTTGTCTGGGAGCTTTAATTTGGCAAAACAGAATTTTAATTGTATAATTTTAATATTGATAAGGGAAAAAAATACTGATGCCCAACTGTTGATAGATAGGCATCAAAATTTTAACAGCTACAGCCTGGCATTTCACAGGATTAAATAATTCATTAGTTAAGCACCCAACCTGCAGTATTTCAAGGGACAGCTGATTTTGCTTGTTTTTCTGAGTCCCAGTTTAAGAACACAAAGGCCAAAAATACTGGAGTTCTTTACAATTCAGGAATGTTAACATGGGCATTTATATATTGTCAGGTCAGCAAACATGGTGAGCTACAGGAGGTGCCAGTTTGGAAAGTGACTGCAAACACACAGACATTCACAGTAAGATTGGCTTGATAGTCACATTTCATTGCTGAAACAATTTAAACTTCACACTACACACAGTAAGTGTGCTAAGATAAGGCAGCAGAGGCACATGGCAAATTTCAAAGAACTTGCTAGCGCAGGCCACACTGAAGGGCTGCAGGAGAAATGAGCAGTTCCTCCCAGTGTTCTTCCCAATTATTTCCACTAATTCAGCCTCCTGGCAAGCCCTGGGGGTCTGAGCTAGCCCTGCACTGGAGACTGTGTGCAATTGTTACCTGAACTTCTGTGCTGGCATACAACTAACCTGGAAATTGCTTTTAGTGAGTGTACATTGCCATTGTTAGTCTTTAGGAATGTTTCTATAGTATTAAACATGCTGTTCTTGGAACACTTCCAAATCCCAAATCCAGACAGTCTAAGGACACACCAAGTGAGCAAAACTCCACTGAAGAGAATGGAAATAACTACACAGGGATTGCCATGAGGCTTGTTCTGGCTCATTACTCTCAAAGTGTCAGGTTATCCATAAAATCAGAGACAGCAATAATCAGAGGAGCAACCAACTCCCCAGTGTCCCCTGCCTTTCCTGCTCTCAGCATCCAGGGTGGGCACCATTAGTCATGTGGCCACCAGAGAGAATTATTCCCAATATAAACCATGACAGTTTCAAGTCTTGACACATTATCATAGTCTACAATGCCTTTTAATATTCTACCCTGTTTCTGCACACTTTTTAATGCTTCATGACATCATCAACCCAATCTTATTGATTTGCACCACTGCTCACCAACTGAAAAACAGAAGACAAGGCTTGTAAATTTGCGGGCTCAGGGTCAAGTATCAATTGCAGAATACACTGATAATCTCAGACCAGCAAAACCCCTTGCAGCCACAGGCTAACCCTTCCTATAAAGACTTTTATTTGGAAGGAAACCAAAACAATGCTATATTTGAAACAGAAGCATTTTGAAATGTGAATTTTGGACATTTAAATTGCTTATGAATATTGAAAGCAAAGGAAAGCAAAAGCAAATAATTTCATCTCATTGTTGTGTAAACAGAAACCAAAGTCCACTAAAAAGGAGAAAAGAAAAACAAAGCAGCAGAAGCTGGCAGAACCAGTGACAACCAATCACCTGCGGTTTTCATCCAGCACATCCAAGACCTGCTGGTAAGCCCTACGAGTGGAAGACTGGATAAACGACAAAATGCCACGAGCAGAGTAAAGATTAATTCCATCTTCAGGTAACATATTGGGAGGACAGACACGAGCCTGTTGCAGTGATGGGGTCACACTGTTTGTACAAGCATAGTAAATGAAGAGAGAAACACTAGAGTCAGATTTTAAATGAAAAAAAAGCTTTTCAGATAGACCCCATTCCAAAATGCTTATTGCTTGCTTTTGGTTTACCCTTCTCCCACCACTGTAAGGTAACACTCCCAAATTCCAGTAGTGTGGGGATTAGGAGCTGCATTTACATATCTCCATCAGAAACACACACAGGTAGTAATAAGGACACAATTTTGATCTGTTATACAAGTTAGTCCTAGAAAGTGCTTGTACAGCTAAATCTGTACCTGTTGAAATCAGTGTTCAAGTCCTCACATGACATCAATGAGAGGACTGTTTTTACAAGCACTGGCATTTTAAGAAAATCTACACATCATCTCTTTTCAAAACACAAGCCTTTTTCAATAAGGAGAATCTCACACAGAACCCCTTCAACAAAATTTTTTGGAAGCTGTAATCAAGACAATATTTTGATTGGCACACGAACAAGTTTGAAGGCAAAATGCAACAAATTCAAAAAATAGTACAAAATTCACATCCCAGTGACAACAAATTACATGATCTAACATGTTGACTATGATGCAAAAAATATTATTTAAAATATGCAGGACTGGACTTCAAACATAGCCATTTGGATTATACCAAACTTGTCTATCAGAGAGAAAACAGCTTTGATAAGCTGCCTACAATTTGCTTATGTTTCTTTACATTCAAAGTGACTTTATTCACTTTTCCTGCGCACAAAAAGATGATTGTTTTTTTAATCTGGAAACTTTATTAGAGGTGACATGCTTTTTTAGTAGGGATTAATTGGTGTTAACTTAATGTAAATATTAACACACATGCAAACCAAGTGCAAGCCACTGTACCCTTTAAATCTTGGGTTAGTTTTTATTCTGAGATTAGCACCCATAATTCAACACATTTCCTTGCCACTTGTGCTTTGCTACAACAGCTTTGAATTTAAAATGTCAATCTTTTTGACCTTGGCATTTTAATAAAACATTAATGCTGAGTACTTGGAAGTTGGTTTGATATTTGGCTAATATCTAGCTGGGTCAGAATTCTGTGGCTACTCTTACTTTGAACAGAGCTGCTCTGCATGTGGCTGGCAGCAAGATCACAAAACTGAGTAGGACAGAAAGTTCCACTGAACAGACTGAATCAAAGAATGTTACAGGAATGTCACCTCTCCCACAGCAGAGCTCAGCCATCCTTGGCTTCGAGGGACACCCACATATGTAGCAACTGGGGCTTGGCTGATATTGGTCATTGTTACCTCAAGGGCAGGTATCTTTTCAGGCTGCCACAGACTACATTTCAACAAATATCTGGTTGCTTCCTTACAGCTTTTATCGTTCTCCCACACTTGTGGAATTCACCTTTCTTCTGTATTTCTGATGACTTCTATTTTGTAATCAATAGTAGTGGTCACATCCACACATTTTACTATGGAATTGCACTAGAAATGCCCATATTCAACTGAAAAATATCAAGCAGCAGGGGCAAGTTCAAAATATTGCCATTAAAATGAATTTATCAGAATTTTTACTCCTTGTGGATTTGCTGGATTGAGGCAAATGAGGGAAGAGTTAAGGCTTGAAATCACAGCATATTTTGCATTGAAACTAATTTCTCCTGTACATCACTTCAGAGATGTGCAGAATAGAGTGAAAGACAACATAATAAAAAAAGGTAGCAAATAATATTTAAACATATTGCAAAACAGAAAAAATTGTGGAATTCCTGTTGTTCAGAATGGTATTAGTATAAATACTACAGTAATGATTTTTGCATACAAAGATTTCTGTATATACTAAAAAGATCCTAATAAATTATAAAAGCAAAACCAAAAACCCCAGTTTTAACTAAAACTGTACAGAATTCTTTAGCATTAAGTTACATGTGCTGATTAAATTCAAAGTTATATAATAAGGAAAAAATCAAAAAACAAGAATAGTTCTATGAAGGACACAAAGGCCATGACTGGGAGTTGGAGAGAGAAGCAAATTTTTTTCTTCTTCTGAAAATTTTGCTTTTTCAGGATTTGAAATTGCTGTCCTGTAAGCATCTGGCAGTCCTTTGGACTATGTCAGAGACCATGGAGAAGAAATATTATGAAGTAATGACCTGATACCAATCAGCCCAGATAACATAAGAGAAAAAAATCTCTGCCATAAGGCAATTCTCTAATATGTAGTATAAGCACTTATCATTAGACATTGTGGCTATCCCCCCTTCCCCCCTCCATTTCCAGTGAAATGGTTCTAGTTGTAGGTATAATTTTGTTTCTCATCTCTGAAAAGAATTCTTATATACAGCTCCAGCCACTGTAACCTCCCTGGTTACAGACACCAGTCAATTCCAGAGTTTGGAACCAAAACAGACAGGATGAAATTACAGACATTACTATGAAAGAGTACAGAAGCATTTTGCTATATGCAGTTTTTAGCTTAGCAGCAATCTCCCCTAAACCTTCTCAAAGCATTTGTGGTGTACTCAGGCTTTATTTCAGTATTTCTCTGACTTGCAGTTCTGGTAGTATTAAATGAGAGGTAAACAGATGTAACTAATTATGGTCACTTTGAATTCAAGCACATAGACAGACGTGCACACCATCACCTTTTCCTCCATGACTTGCAAGAAGAACAGAATTTCTCAAACTGTGAAATTGAACTCTCTAGAAAGATATGTTATTCTAAGGAAAAGGCTGGAGCAAAAAGAAAATTAAGTGCTGCCCAGTTTTCCCCGCACTCTTGGTGGTTTGGTGATTTCCAGCAGAGAAGTGGAATCCTTGCATTCAGCATTGGCTGGCAATGACCAACAAAAAGCTTTGTTTCTCCAGCTATACAAAACTAGCCAAAGAACAGAGTGTCAAACAAGTTAAAGATAATTTGAAATTTTATTTCCCTTTCATTGGCTGTCAGGTGTTTTTCCCTGTGCTCTTTACAGAGGGAAACCATTTGGCCAAGTTTGAGAAACCCTGAAGCAAAATTAGAAACAACACATTCAGTGTAGCTGTTTCAGATTTTATATTCTAAGCTAGAGGTACTTAGTCAGAGTATTAGTACTGCAGAGAGCTACAGAATTATACACACTCTTGCTTTTCATATACCAGGGAAGGTTCAGGCTTACGTGCAATCCTTAGTCGAAAGAGGTGACTGGAACCGTGGCATTTTATTTCTTGGGACAGTATCTGATCTGTGCCACCTTGAATAATAATTGTAATCTCTTAAGTAAGCATCCTTAGAAAAAGGGGGATTGTAATTTAGAGAGTTGTCATTATTGCTACACAGACAGTTATTGTACCAGCAGGTACTTGTTAGTCCCAGGGTTTCTAAGAGCATTAGAGAATTACTGACTTTAATGAAGCTCAGCTGCCAAAAAAAATCCTCAGAACTGTCTCTGCATGCAACTGGATGACAAGAAGAGAAAGACAACGGAAGAGAAACCACTATTTGTGCATGTCAAGAACACTGTGATAGGGAGCCCAGCCAACTCTCACTTGCACCATCTATTCCAGAATGTTTGATTTTGTCACTTTCTAAGTGAAGCCTTGGAATTTCACATGGTACATCTGAATATTTTGTCCAAGGAGGACAACAGTGTCCTAGACTAAAACTTGAGAACTGTAATCATATTTTGCAAACAAAGGTTTTAAAAGGCAGTGCTCCAAGCACCTCTTCAATCCTCATCACAGCATCTGAGCAGCCCACGTGGACTTCCTTTTCTATGTGACGATGTGAACCAAACCAAAGCACAAAAACAAAGAGCTGATTTTTGTCAAGGTAGTGCACCACAGCATTTGTTAGTGCAGAAGAAAACTATTTTTTTAGCCAACAACACTGGATATAAGAACTTTAGCAGCAGCTAGTTTCTTGTAATTAACTGGAAAACTAGTATTTCCAGATGGTAAAAGAATTCCAAGGTGATATAAATGAGGTAACAGCTGCACAATAACATTTTCTGTAGTGCAAAGAATAGATTTACATGAAACTTGTAATTTTTTTTTTGCAGTTTACACTGTATGTCCTGAGGGCTTAAACTGTGAGGAAACAAGAGCCAAGAGGTTACTTTTCCACCAAGCACAGAAGGCCTGGCCTTCCTGCATTTGTGGGAGCTGCACAGGTTCCACTGTGACCACGGTGTTTTTACACTCTGAATTCATAGAACATTCTCCTGAGGGGTAGCCAGGTACAGAGTCACATTCTCCACTTGGGGAGTGACAAAACCTGGATGAGGGAGAAATGTCAGACTCAGCATCAGAGTGCCATAGCATGTTCAAAGTGATTCCTTTCTTTGGATCATACTGAATCAGAAGAATCAATTATGATGGAGTAAGAAGCCATTTCTAGTAACCTCTGTGATTTCAAAGGAGATGATCTAACATTAGACACAGCATAACTTCTGTCACAAGAAAACAGGTACCTGGAGAACAAGAGAAAAATGAAGCTCTACTAAAATACATTATCTGCAGGTCAGAAGTGCAGAATACTGCAATGAAGAAGGATATCTTCCACGTGGGCAGTAGAGAATACAGATCTGAAGGCTCAGTATTATACAGCTGTTATTTATCTTACAAGCAAGAGAAGAGATCCTGGATCAATCAAAAAGATACAATAGAAGGTGCTTGGCATTGGAATTGTGATTTATATGACAGACCTTATCAAGCACTAGCGTGGGTATCAAGAGAGGAAAACTAATCTCCAGGTGTGTAATAATTTCCTGGCTTTTGTAAATGATAAACTGAGTCATGCCAGCTGCCAGTCATATGTTCCTTCATCACAGGCTTTTTAAATTTACAGGATTCCAGGTGCTTATTGTATTGCTAAGCCTCTGAAGGATTGATAGAAGATTAAAATACTGTGACAGCAAATAACATTCAGGCCATGTAAACCCAGTAATTCTATATATAACTACTGAGTGACAGCAAAGCACAGGACAGCACATTTTACAGATTTAGGATTTTCAGATTCAAGAAGTCCAGACATGTGAGAAATCTGACAGCAACTACAGGCAGAGCTGATCTTACTGTTTTCTCAGATGGCTGGCATGGCCCATGACTTTTGGAAAACTAAACTAACAAAGGGATCGAGTGTAAAGCAATTTCAAGAGATTGCAAGAATTTCTTTACCAACTGTTTTTTTCTTTTAAGTGCAATACATGAAAGACTGGCAAAGCAGAGCTGGCAGCATCAAAGGGAGAAATATTTCTACAGGAAGCTCCCATCACATGAAGACCATGGTACTCCAGCAGGCACCATGTCCAAACTGCCAGATGGGCAATAGAAAGCCACTCTGAAGTGACATTATAGTGTGTCCAGTCCAATGGGACATTAGTGGGTAAGTGGCACCACAGGGAACTTGGACACTGAGGAGGCTGATAGAACACCCAGAGACTGAGCTGGTCAGGCACTTAAAGATGGGAATCTGAGTTTTGCCAGCTCAGTAAATGTGTGTGACTCTGCAGACCTGAGCACCTAGACAGGAGCAATCTATAAACTTATATGAACCCAATTTCCGATCAAATAAGAAGGGGAAGATATGAAGCAATATTTCCATGAATATCTGGAAGAGAAGAAGTGTAACATGTGTGGAACATGCATCAGAGTACATTTCATTTTAGCCAAATTAACAGGTGGACAGATATGTGGTACACACAGTACCTCCTAGTGCCCCTGATGTCAATAGAAGAAAACAGGCATTTCTAGGGCATACTTCACTTGATCAACTTTAGACTAAAAACAGGTAGACCTTATTTAGGCTATGTACTTATTTCCCTCTAGTTACTGAAAATTAAGTTTGCTGGTGATCTAGCAATATTTTTATACAGTCTACATTGGGACAGATGAATCCCATCTTTCAAATCTTAAATTTAAAGCCTTTTCTAAGGCAAGTACTCCTTACAGCAGCTGTATTAAAATTCACACATAAAAGATTCCTAAGTGTTATATTGCAAAACCAGTTATTTCCAGGTGGAAAGATGCTGTCACTCAGAATAAGCCATGATTAATCCAAGACTATCACATCTAATAAAAATTTACAGACATGTATTTCTTCAGAAGACACCCTAAGAACTGCAGCCTTGGATGGTAACAATAGATGAAGTTTCTAATTCTAAGTGCTCCTTGCCATTTTGGTCAGAAAAGATTAAGATGTATATACTCACAGATTCCAATACATGTAGTACAGTGACACCACATAAAAATTACTAATTCTAATATTTATGAGGAAATAAAAATATTTCTTCTCCAATGAATGAAAATCATTATAATATTAATAGTGAGAGAATTGGGAACATTTTGATGCACAAAGAATGCCATTTCCTGAAAATTCACGGGGAAAAAGTATTGTAGCAACACAGAAACTGAAAAATCTCCTGAAATAACAACTCCTGATAATTGGTGAAACACTTCCACCCATCCGCTGCCAGAAGTCACCTCCCTAAACAAAACCCATAGAGAAGAAGAAAAAGGCTGGTGTTATAATAGTTAAAATGACGTTCTTGCCACAACATACAAAACATTAGTTGGGAAAAGCAGATAAGGAGGAGGTAAGGAAGGAGGGATGGGTGTCCCAGAGGTGCAGCAGAGGCCCTGCAGGGGGCTGCACTCACATGGAGTCGTTGCGGGCCAGCTGCCCGTTCTGCCGCGTGGCGTTCTCGCTCATGGAGCGCTCTCGCTTCAGCCTTCCCACCGCGCGCACCTGCAGCACGGGAGCAAAGGAGACATCAAAGCCAGAGAGTTCCAGGACACAGCTCTGTGCTCTGCAGGACTGTCACCCACATCTGCCCTCAGATACAAAGGCACATTGCCAGGGGTTTCACAGTGATTAGGAGGAAAACAACTGATGACAGATGTGATGCTGGTACATGTAAAATCAAGCTCCACACTTACTGCAACCCTGTTGTTACCTATCTGTGTGACCTGATGTCAAAATTATGAACCAACAGAATTTCCAATATTCTCTGGAGATACTCAAAGCCCTCTGGACACAATCCTGAGTAACATGCTCTAGGATGACCCTGCTGAGGGAGGCTGGACTAGATCAACTCCAGTGGTCCCTTTGTCTTACTCATTCTGGGATTACTTCCCACCACCAGATATAAATATATTTCTATTGTATTTTATAAGCCTATAGAATGTGCAGCTTCATAAATAATTTACATTTTTAAAGTGTCAGTTGCCATTATTCACCCGGATGCCAATGTTATACCATTATTGGAATTTGTTTTTTTCAGAGTTTTGTTAAAACTCATTAATTCTGTGTGGTGTTAATCACCTGGCTATCAAGTCCAGAAGTTAACCACATACATTATAATGTATAACTACATACAATACAAGAATCTTGTATTTTTCTGATACTTTATAAATCAAAAAAACCTTGCAGCTCTCTCTTCATCACAAGCACTTTTTTGTTAGAAATATTTTGAGTAGATCTAATTATGACCTTATTTTTGTAAATAGTGAGTAAGCTTGCTGAGCATGGCAATTCCAGGCCATCTGCCACTTCAAAGTCTAAACAGGACTACTATAGTGCTAATAAAAATATTTCTGTATTTTCCCAACATATGTCAGCACCAGGTTGATCTGCACCACAGTAGAGAAATCACTGGTCATTTCACTTTCTTTAGCAGAATGCTTCTCATCTAAGGAAAAAGCAAAATAAGTACTGGCCTCTTCACTTTGAGGTGTCTGCTGTGGAGGTTTTTCTAGGTCCAAAAAATCTAGCGGTCGATCACTAAGAGAAATAACACGGGGAGGAGTTTTCAATGCCAGTGGTTTGAATGGAGTAGACTGAAGAATGTCAAGGTCTGCTGGTCTGGAAAATGGAATGTCTTCACTATTACCTGCAAGAACATCAATTGTCAATACAAAGCAAATTGTTCTGAGGCCTGAAGGCCTGTGCCTAAAGTTCAAAAGGACATCACAGCAGTAACCTCTCCTGCCTATGCCAAATGATGATGTATAACCTCCTTTAACCTTCTTGTATGTTAAAAACTACTGCTGAAGTGCTCATAAAGACCACATTGACACTTATTTGAGCAGTTTCTCTGAGGACAATGATCCTGAGTAACCCTGAATCACATAAACTGTTATGCAAGTGCGAGCACTCAAGACACAGTCCTATCAGTGTCTTTGACTGAGGACATCAAAGCATAAAATATATGCATGTCACACATTTTGCAAACTTGTTAGACTTTCAGCAGTTCTGGATATGTCACTTTAAAGCCCATGACCACAAATACTAAACTAATATTGATAGAGTCCACTCATAATAGACAGATTATCAACAAAATTAGCACTCTAATTAAGATCAAACATGTTTTGCAGGACAAATATAAAGTCCATCCCCAAAATTTGTTACAGTTACTTTAGCTTACAGTTAATTACTAAAAATCGGGTGCAAATCAATAAACAGTAATTTTTTCTCCAAAAATAGCATAGTAAGATGAAACATCAGCAATTAAATCTTCTGTTCATAATTAATTCATCAGCTGTCTCCATTATAAGCTACACCAAAACTATTCATGAAACATTTTCAGACCTTAAAAAACCTCCCAAGTTAAAGAGCTTTAACTGTTTAAACACCAGAAAGCATTTTACAGGTTATTCTTTCAAAAATGACGTATCAGTATATATTTTTTCCATCCAGAAATCAGGTGAACTAATTTAAGTTTTCACCTGCACTGCGATGCAGACATACCTGCCACTACAATCCGCTCTGGAACCTGCATGGTTACACTGGCATTTGGAAATCCTTCCTGGCTGCTCTTGTCCAGGTCAGCGTTTTGAGGAGCCACCTTGAGCTTCTCGGGGACCCTCATGCGCTGGCTGATGCCCTCAGTGTATTCCATCTCGTACTGCAGCCGGTTCATCTCGGCCATCTCGGCAGCCGGCGACGGGAACGCCGCCCCGCTCATCCTGCCAAGGCAACCCAACACTCAGACAGGGACACGGACCCAGCAGAAGTGGGGACAGGAGATGCTTTGCTCAGGTCACCAGGAAGTGGGAGATAATAGCTGAAGAGTCTTCTTTAAAGGAGCAAACTGCGCAGTGAAATTCATAGGAAGTGTAGTCACAAAGTGCTGGGAGGTGCAGGCAATGAAAGAAGAACAAAGTGATACTGTAGACAATGCTCAAATTGAGGGTTCTAAAACTGAGCCATGACAAGTTAAAAAAAACCAAAACAAACCAACCTGGAAATTCTGCAGGCAAGGTACTATTCCTACACTGGCTGACAGAAATAGAAACATAAACAAACACATCAAAGAATCGGTAGGATTGGTAGGAAATATATCCAGGATTGGTGAGAAATCTAAATTACTGATTTGCATTTACAGAAATCCAGCATACTTGTGGTTGAGAAAATGGCTGAAGTCTCACAAAACTGCATGTTGAGGCATGGGAAGACAGAAAAGACACAGCCTGGGCAGGAGCCTCCTGCTCACTGTCAGTCACCCAGATCTTACAAGGACAAAGTTCCTTATCAACAGCCTGTCAAATCAGCTTGAAAACTGAGAATATTCATAACCCTTCCCAAGTGCAGCAATTCTTTAAACTTCTCACTTCTATATTTTTCTGTAAATTAACATCTTACTTTTGTGGAACTGATACCAGATGAGGAGGAGAGAGAACAAGATTTTATTTAAACTTAAAAGCATTTGCCAGTACTTTATATATACATTTTCCTAGAAAAGCAGTGGAATTTCAAATGAAGCAGTGGATGAGACCCTAGAAACTGGGCTGTGAGCAACTTACTAATGCAATTGCTGGGAGTTGTGTTAAAGACCAAGATAACTGGGAGTCTGAAGTTTGATTTAGGATCAAGAGAAAAAGAAATCCTAGAGCTGTGCTTGGGGTGGCTGGAAAGGGATCTCAGACAGCTGGGAGGAGCTGATTACCTGGGCAGTGGCCAGTGCACCTTGCTGATGGCTCAGACCCAGATAATGGCTATGGGCTCAGTTAAGAGACAACACCCCGAAGCTGCATTTGGAGAGGGGCTCCCAGAGGAAACACTGAGCTGCAAGAACTGCTTGTGGGAAACTCTTCACCCAGGCAACAGCTGGGGGGCTTGTCAACAGCTCACACTGCAATGATGGTTTTTTAGGGTTTGAATAGGAAAACAAAGTTTCTAGACATATATACACATACACAAAAGTAAATATAGCTTACATTGGCAAACCTGCCTGTGCAAAGCATGGCTTAGTCTAGCACAAAATCTATGACTGGTGTTGCTTAAGTAGGTCCCTAAAGGAAGTAACCCATCCTGGCAAAAAGGCAGGGTTTGCCACTAAAATTGCAGCTACATTCCTTTACTATTTTTGGCAGCAAGGCCACGTCTGTTGCTGCGTGTGCACTGCTGAGCTGAACGTGCAGAACGCAGAGAGGCCTCAGTGCAGAGCAGCCCAAGGCAGGTGAGCCAGCCCAAACCCTCCCTCCCGCCATCCCACACAAGCTATACTTCCACATGTGCCAATAAAACCTTGAATAACCCTCAGGCAATGGACAGAAGCACAGAGAAGGATCTGGACTGTGTAACACACGACTGCACACACACTGAGCGTGATCACCTGGCAGTCCATCCTGCAAGCCTCGGTGTTATTTGCAAGGCTCCCTATCACCACACATCAAATAAAGCATCTCAATAATCTCCAAGTGTCACTGTAGCACAGTAGGAGAACAGGTGATCAGGGAGCAGGCTGAAAGGTCACTGTGTAACCTTAAAAAAGGTCCATGTAAACTTTAAAAAAATTAGTTTCAAATAAATACTTGAAGTGCGGCACAATTAATTCATCTATATTAATTATCACTGTATCAAGTGAAAGAAAGCGAAACAACCCATTTAATAAGGAATAAACACTTTATAGCAGTTCAAGAGGTGCTTAAGCATCTGTCACTTCAGAAATGTTAACCTTTTCACACGGAGTTTTTTCATCCCTGCCCTTTGATTTTAAAGACTAGATTTGCACCTCTTGCAAGACATTGGCTTGATCAGCCAGTGACATGAACAAAATACACAGCCATCTGAGATTTCTACATTCCAAAAGGTCCTTTACATTTTAAACATTGTCTGTGATCAGTAAAGCATTTCCCAGTCTCATAAAAATCATAATGTCAACAGAGAGACCAAATTTTAAGAACTTACAGTACCCAGAGTATCGACTGGCAACAGCTTTAAGCACATTTATTGCTCACATGTGACCAAAGGTGTTTCCCTGCTTCACTCTCATTTGGAAACACCTGGCTGGCTCCAAGTTTTGTGATCAAGTATCCCTGCCCTGCAGCAGTGTTTCCACCACAGCTTGGTGAGGCTTTTGGACACAAGTCTGCTTGCACAACAACTTTCCAGCTTTCCAGCTGCAAGGCAAAACCTACACAAAGCCAGACAGCAGTAGAAAGTATTTATAAACTAAATAGCATTGTGTGGGTTTAGCAGCGCTTGCCAAGGCCCTACAGATGCAAAACCTCAATATCTTCCTACTCTCTTCTACTTTGTGCCACTGAGAACTGGATTGCTGTCAAAGTGATTGCAAATTTTACCCCTTTTTACAAGAGAACGGCAAAACAGAAACAGTGAGATCTCAGCAACAGATAAAACATTTTAATGAAGCTTCTGAACAAAACAAAGTTATGTTTTCTGCAATGTCCTTGTTATACAAAGCATTTTACAGAAAGCATTAATAATAAATCAGGTGACTGAGGATTTTAAAATTGATATTTACAGAACTAAGTACCTCTTAAAACAGCATGATAATAGAAGTCTGAGAATGATCAGACAATAAAAATCCAGTCACAAATACAGGATAAATAAAAAATGGCTGATGTGCAAATGAGCATCAAGTGCATTTAATGAAAGAAAGAAAGAAAGGAGAAATCCAGAGGATGATAAGGCAAGAGGGGAAAAAAACGGTTATTAAAAGTGAATTACATGTTCAGAAAGGGACAGGAGAACCTCCCTCTCTTAAACAAGAACAGAAGAGATGAGGCTGAAGCAATGCATACAAATGTGAGGGATGACTGTTTGGCAGCATTATGGCCATAATCAGACATTGGCCATATCTGTGCTGCAACCGGGAATGCTCTGCACAGTGTGGAGCCCCAGATACAAGAAGATGAGCTCTGGTAACAGTATAGCTCTGTCAGCACAGAGCTCAGAGAGGTTTTACACACCACACCAAACTGTAGCTTCTCCAGCTCCATTACTGTTTGTTCCTGATGTGGCTCCTTCACAGATCCTCTGTTCATGTGCACATAAGATACAAAGTGTTCCCTTGGCAAGCATCCAGTTATCCTTGGACGAGGAAAAGGGGGAAGAGGAAGACTCAGAGCAAAGTTGAGGATGCAAATTAAGGGCTCAAAAGACCTTATTCTGGGGCCCTGTGACTGAATACAGATCAGAGAGACCGGGAACTAACACAGCACGAATGGAACAGTCTGAGGGAGAGGAGCACCAGGCGCAGGCTAAACGCTGAAAGCAGCTCTGCAGAGCTCAGTCACAGGTGCTGAACTGAAACAATGCACTGGCCCCTCTCCTCAGCACTGGGATGACATCAACGAAATGTACCTGTGACACACGGGCAGGGCTCTATGATCACAAACCACTAAAGGCTGAATTCTTTAAAGTTTGTTTCACTCCGGTAGAATGCTTTAACAAAATACTTATAATTTTTTTTTAATAAGAAAAAAAATGCTGGAGAACGTTAGAAGAAAAACATCACCCTGACAACCATTTTTCGGGACACCCAACTATTCACTGCGCTGTGGCGGCACTAAAAGCATTCGGAAATAGAGGGGATGTAGGTGCTTCCTTCTCTTTATGGGGGTGGTCACGGCGGCTCAGCCGATAACGTCCGGGGGAATTGGGGAGCTCGCGGCCCGCGGCGCTTCGGCCCCGGTGTCCCGGGCGGGCAGAGCCCCGGCACAGGCTGTGCCCTGTCCCGCTACCGAACGCT
>NW_005054371.1:1740461-1780900 GCF_000277835.1 Geospiza fortis | reverse complement strand
CAGCCGTGCGGCGGGAGAGCCGCGCTCTGTGCCCACACACGGAGCGGTGCCTGTGACCCGTGCGTGTCCGGGTGTGTGCTGAGCTCTGGCACGGGCAAGAGCCGGGGCAGCCCCGCCTGAGGCCGGCTCTGAGCTCCCCGGGCCCTGCCCGGCCCGCTGCCATCGCCGCCCCGTTACCGTCACCAAAGGCGGGTGACAGCCGTCACTTTCGTGCCCCGCTGACACCCGGCAGCGCTCAAAGTTTCTAAGGGCACCATTAGCTGACCCCTCCTGATTATCAGCGAACCCAAGAGCAGCTGCTGCTTCATGGCATAACTCAATTTTTCAACTCCACACACGAAAATACAATGAAAGATGCTGTTATGTCTATGAGGTACTTTTTAAAAAGAAGAAAGCAGGCTCAGAGCTTTCCCTATCTTTGGATTTATGATTACGATATTTTGGAGGTCAGAAAGTGTAGCAGTTCCACCACATAAGCATGTATTGATCAAGGGCTTGCAACTTGCTAATTCAGCTCTTCACAAATATCAACAGCACTGTTTTACATAGGCAAATGGTCAGAAATATGATCTCCTACTAAACAGAAGTTGTCCAACATTGAGAATGATGCAGTAGTTGTCTTGAGATCTTACATTTGCTCTTATATTTAGCTGCCTTGAAACATGAGCTGCCCCAAGCACATCTTACCAGGCAATCTTCATCATTCTGTATGTGGAGTCCTCAATTTTACCTCTTCTTTAACATTTTATAAATTATCAAAAGGATTTGATCTTTAAAATAAAAACAAACAAGAAAACCCCAGAGCAATTATTGTCTGAAAACTTGTTCTTCAATCACACTAGAAATATGGCTCCTCTCCTGTGATTCCCCATATGTAACTGTATGTTGAGATCAGTTCTGTGACTGTTTTTGTTCCATTGAATATATATGACTGTTGTTGATAAATTCAGTGGTCACAGACAAGTCACTTGAGTCATTCTGAGTGACAGGAAATCCTCCAAAAAAGCTGGTGGGGATTTCTAGCATAGCATCACATTATAAATTACTATTAGAGGGTCATGATTGCCCTTGCTCCCCTGTCTTCTGTCCCAGCTCAAAAAGAATTTGATAGGCTGTATCCCTTCCCCTCTCAGGGTGTTCTTTCCATTTTTTGCATTGTGTACAGGTCCTTGCACAAGTAACTTTCTTTGACAGTTTGAAGATTTCACTGCAGATATCCTTGATTTTCAGATCAGTGATTTAAAAGGCCATCCTTAAGCATGTTGAATACAACAGTTCTGCTGGTTTGTCTTCTTTATTTTCATGCTGAACTCTTGATAATAATTTTAGGTTGTGCCTTTTTCTTTCTGCACACTCTAATTGTACCAAGCCCCACACAACCACTCATTCACTCCCCACATCCCACCTCACCATGGGATGGGAGGAGAATCAAGAAAATAAAATAGAACTCATGTTGAGGTAACAATGGTTTTATAATTGAAACAAAATATTAATAATAATGTTACTACTACTAAATGTAATAAAAAGGAGAAGGAAAGAAGGAGATAAAACCCAGGTAAGACAAGTGATGACAATACAATTGCTCTCCCCCTGCTGCCCAATGCCAAGCTGGTCCCTGATCCACCATCAGCCTCCTCTTTGCAGTCCCAGTACTGGCATGGTGTTCTATGGCATGGAATTGCCAGTTTGGGGCACCTGTCCCAGCCATGCTTCCTCCCACATTTCTGTGCCTCTCTCACTGAAAAGTCCTTGACTTAGAGTAAACACTACTGAGCAACAACCTAAGCATGAGTGTGTTGGCAATATAAATTATCAGTTAGCAATGTAAATTCTCCTACTGAATCCAGAACAGCCCTGAACCAGCTGATAAGAAGAAAAACCCCAGCTTATCACAGCATCCTGTGTAGGAAGAAAGCTGGTATGCACAGACCCAGCTTGGGTATTTACACTCAAGTCCTAAACTTGGAGTGTGGTCCAGGTCAGAGGGAGTGAGAGTCTTTCTTCAGACAAACTCCACCCCCTATGTTTTAATCAGATAACCCTTTTTTTGGTATGCACAGGCAGTGGACAAGAGCATTAGTACTGGAAAGGGAAAAAAAAAAGCCAACATGGAAATGGGTCTTTTATTTAGTCAAAATATCTTTATTTGGCTGTATTTAGCAGGATACAGCCCCCAGTATTTGCTCGTTATTCCAAATTTCTCATGTGTCCATTCTTTCAGTACAATATATTAACACCTTGCACCTCATCAGAACTTTCCAGTTAAGGCTCCCAAAGCATTTACAGACAGCAGTTAACTAATCCTCACAACAACCATTAGCAGTAGGGAAGGAAAATGGTCTGCAGCTGCAGTGAGAAGTCAACATCAACTTTTCCCAAGTTTTTCTTTGATTTCCAGTGTCTAGCTTGTATTAATGCCAGGCTTGACAAACATGTGTCCCTGCACTTGTATTTCATGCTTTTGAAAGAGAGAGTCATTTTGAGCACTCAAAATCTAGAGCTATTTATCAACATCTTTCTTCAGTAACTTTTGAAGGCCACAAAAAAAGTGAGCAGCAGAATCCAAAACTAGGAACAAGGCATAACTTCCAGTTATATGCTATACTATGAGACAGAATTCCCTGTAACTTACCTTTGGACTTCAAAGCCACAATCCATTCCCTTCTCCTTACACATTATTCTCTATTGGACACATTCCCAGCAGACTTCAGCCCCAGGTACTCACATTTGTATTTTACCAGCTAGTTTTATGTTGAAGTCTCCACAGTCATCACTGCAGTCATCAATGCTTGGATGACTGCAATGAGCATTAATGAAAAAAAGAAGCCACCAGCACCCCAACAATCTACCAAGCAACAAGTGTGGTCTTTGAGTATTTAAAGCAAACTTCAGAGTTTATGGAAAAGTCTAGTATGTGATTGTTTTAAGGAAGATAATCTCAACCCCAGGCTTGATTCAAATGAAAGACTAAATATTAACTTGACATTAATACCTTCTTACCAGTAGTGCATCTGCAAAGAGATTCTTCATTAAACCCTGTAAATTCACAATTATACCTTGCAAACAGAATTACCATGACTGTTCAAGCAAACAATTTTAAAATATCCATTCAGTTCATATAAATGGTATCTTCATGTTAGCTCCATCATAAGAAACAGGCATGGAACACAGACAAAACCATTTCTTAGTTAGGTTAACACTGAAAATTCAAACAGTCTGACAAACATGATGCAAGTATTTTAACAGAAACAATATAAAATTTCACTGGCTTAAAAAAAATCTAAATGTGAAATCCTGGTTATTTCACTGAATTGCTAGACCCTACATTTAAAATGGTGCATTTACAGAACTATTAAGATGAATTAGGCTTCTTCACTAAATACTGAAATTCTGATAAATTGTGCAAGTATTAAAAAATATTAACATTTTAAATGTCAACATTACAATTTTAAATAGCCTTGCAAGTGCAACGTTATAAATATAAAAAAAAACCCTCAGAGCTACAATTTAATATAACTTATATGAGCAAATGAAAGTGCTTTTCAAGTATTTATGTTCATTTATAGTTGGATTCTCTTGTATATAAGTCAGTGCTTAGATGGTACAATTTAAATATCAGTCTTTTTAAAAATTCTGGATGCGTGCATTTATCTGGATGGAATAAATGGTTTCATTTGCAGATATGTGTGCTAAATATTTAAATACAGAATACAATTTGTGATAAATATTTAAATATGAAATACTGTAAAATGGAAGTATTAAAGATTTTGTTAGGAATCACATCCTGATGGATGTGTGATAATCTGATAATGCCATGGGAGCCCTTGAGCCATACAGTAATTGTTAATTCTAACAAAATCCCAAATGACATGGTAAATAGTTTTTTCTTCAGGAGAGACAAAAGCATGTGACCATAATAGAGGCCCAATCCTGCCAAATTTGAAGAACTCAAAGATTGCATGATCAATGTCAAAAGCCATGGAATCTAAAGAAAACTTCCCAACACTTTCTTCAGTCAGCCCTTAGCCACAGTCACTCTGGAGCACACCGCCAGTGCTGTCACCACTGTCCTGCCTGCCCAGTGCCTGCTGTCGCTCCCTCTCTGGCCAGTCAAGCACCATTATCATCACAGTGATACAAAAACCTTTGTATTCCTGTTTGCCAGCCAGAGGAAGGGTGAGGTACGTGGGGAGATACTTGTTTATTAGACAAGAAAACCAAACCAAAACAACCCTTAATGAATCATTATATAGTTAAAAGCGCACTGAAAATATTTCCTATTGAACCCTATCTTAAGTGCCAGACTGTCATCTTAAATGATATCCACTTGAAACACTGAACATATGTAAGCTGATACAGGAGCACTTAGATTGTCTTGCTGTTTGAAAAGCACATGACACAAGGCAGCATTGACATCTTTCATTAAGGATCTGGTGATGCTGTAGTTTTATGGTGAAGATGCAGCTCAGAAATTACAAGGCTCAGCAGGTGCCCCTGCAGATGCCATGATAAGATTCCTCCAACAAAGTGCTTTGTCATTTGCCATAGACAAAAGTCAAACTGTTGCCCTACCTCACCACAATGCTGCATTGGCAATTTATAATTTTCTTTCCAGATGCAGCAGGAATTCAATAAATTATAGCTCTTCAGAGTTAGGCAATTCTTTGTAATAAATCAGTTTCATGTTCTGTGAAGAGTGGCCACCATTTAGATTGGTCTCTTCATGCAGACCTGACAACGACTGATGATATTCTCTAGTTGTCCTGCTTTCAAAGTCTGTGGCACAGGTCTCCTAGAAGAAAAAACCCAAACATTCAATATTTTTCTTTAAAAAACAGGAAGAGACAATGAGACTTTGGGTATGGAATTACTGACAACAACCTTGAAATTCTTGGCTCAAACATCTATGTGCTACAAAATGACTCTGTACCTAACAAACAGGAGTGCCTAGCCCGAAGGGACTTACAAAGGAAGCCCCCACAGGTTTTGCAGGCATTTGTGTCCTTGGGCATTGGGATGCAGGGAAGTACAGTTTACCTGAACATTCTTCTTGGATTTAATGATGCCAACCAGAAACTGTAGGAATTCGTGTAGTAGTTACATGTCCCCCTGCCATGGCACTCTATGAATGGGACGGCCCGAAATTCTTCCAGACAAGATCCAGGAGATGCCAATGCTTGGCCAGAAGCTTCTGAGCCAGCACTTGTGTACTGCAACCACCAAAACATTTTCATGAGAACTTGTCAATCAGCTTTTAGTAAACTGCCAGCAAAAAAAAAACCCTTTCTAAAACATACCATATGTTCTGTGGTATATCTTGGACAAAATAAAATGAATGCAGATTCATCTGATAAAACTTACAATGAAGCACAGAAGCCTTCTGAAAATTCAAGCAGTTATGGCATTTCTTAAGTGCCTGCAAGGGCCTTTCTCAGGTTGATGAAATGCATGGAACTAACCAGTACAAAGCCTAGAAAGCTGGCCTCTGTCCAGTTGAGTACAACAGTAACTACATTACAAATAAACCAAATTGGTGGGGGTGTGTTTTCATATTTTTTATTGCACTGATCACTTCTCGCAACACAAACAGCAGCAAAGGCTTTTTCCTTCTCTGATGTTGGTAAATGCTTGTAGAAGTAGCTCTATAATAATTTCCAATGGTTTAAAATTGGCTAGAAAATACCATCTAACTTTGCTGATACTGGAAACAAGTAAATTGTTTTAACCAAATGCTAAAAAATCTCCCATTTTTTCCCAAGTTTATTATTATTACTACTTGGGGCCAAATCACAGGAGAAACAAAAACTTCACCCTAGACCTAAAAGGACTTTACATTATGGAAAAAAGAGGGATTTAAAATTTTTCTACCTTCATTTTTCAATCCCTATTGACATCCCACAAACATGGGTAACACAGATGAAATGCTACATCCCCTATTATAATTACAGTTAGTCCCATAAGCAGTTCTCAATTTGCACTTCCATTATGAACTTTCTTCACTCATATCTAATTATGGCATCAAAATTGCTGAGGCAGTCTGCTGTAGACAGGGTTCTGCATTTATTTTTATTTTAGCTTTTGGTGCACTTCAGCCCCAAATCTGATTTTTAAAAGAACTTTCTGGCATGGAATTTGGTCACTTATTTCTATGTTTTTGTGTTCAGAACTATTTTAACCACTCCACTCCCCAAACCTATTTCCAGATCTTATCATAACATGTGAAAGTGAATGCATTTTTTTTGTCAGACTAAAGTCCTTTAGTACTTCTCTTATAATTTCTGCTTTTCCTCCTGCCACCTATTTTTGTGAACAGATGAGAATAGAAGTTTTTATACTTTTGGAATTGAATAAGAATTAATAGAATTATTTCCTACTTCTTGGCAGAGGCAAAAAAAAATTAAAAGGATTTAACAGTTATTAAGAAACAAATGAGCTCTGAAAACACCAATGAAAATGAGAGGACATAAAATGAATAATTCAAGTTGTTATATCCTTACCATAACAAAAGAAAAACCCTTCCAGAGAGACATCCAGCCATCTGGACATGCAGGAACTACAGTTGTTTGGCTGTGAACTGCTATTACCATTGCAGCTCCTTCACAGACAACACACCTGTGAAGGAAAGCACATACATTCAGTGCAGACATGAGGGAAAACATGAAAGCAAAACAAACTTGTGCCTTCTAGGATGGTAGCTACTTCATGGCATAGCATACCTTGCTATAAATGCTACTACTCACACAGGTGTGTGTGTTTAATGAGGAGCAAGTAAATTGAACCCCTTACCTTGCAATTGCTTTGCAATCTCTACTAGTAACACCAGATTAAAACTGTTCTAAGATAGGAAGCAATTCCAGAACATTTGAACTTCTTAATTTTGCCTTTCACGAAGTAACGAGCAGTATGTGACCTTTTTCACTATTTTATGTTGTTCTGGTTTAGTTCAAAGTTCTGTATTTTTGTACCTTTATTTGCTGATTAGAAAAAGCAATCTTTATTTCCTAAATGAGGAAACTGAAGCTGAGCTACTGGATTGCAACAGGGTAGGGCAGGACAGAAGAGTGCAAAGCCTGCCTTCCCTTGGATTTTGCTGCTCTAGGTCCTTCATGCTTTTAGAGCTTTTCTCTTACATTGTTCTCCACCCTTCCCAGCTATTCCAAGCAACTAGAAAGGGCCAAGCTTGCAGAACAGTGTTGCATAGATGAGAACCTTCAGCTCAGTTTACAATGTTCTTCACCAGCTACAGTAAAGACATCATCCAGAATTGAAAGCAGAACTTGATTTGTGCTATAATTCTAAATAACAAAGCTGTCTTGATTTAATTTTAGTCTGTCTCTAATATCCATAATGATAGGGTCTAAAGAAAACAATCCCTGTAATCAGTAGGACAGTGTGCCATTTTCTTATGCTGGCTCTGCAGCAATAGGCCCTGTGGTGGGACCCTAGCTTTATTCCAACTTCTCTTGAGAGTATCACTGAGTATTTGACATACTTAGGTGAGTAATCAAAAACCAGGCTGATGAAGTCAGTGCTTATACTGGCAGAGACAGGCAGGTCTTGCCTAAGATTTGCCACTTAAAACAATTTGTGATGCCTCTGTGGTTCCAGGGCAGAAGAGCTAAAACTCTTATCCTTTTACCTGCTTATCTGGGGCTCTAGTGCCCTGCCAGAAATGGGTGCCATGTCTGGTGGCATCACCACTGCAGTGGACAGCCAGTAGGAGTAGTCATTGCGAGAAGCAAAGCTACAAACATCATTGGGGCTGCAGAACAAGAATGGCATGGTGCTGAACCTCTGCAAGCAGCTACCAGCTGTTCCTGGAAGACAAAAGAGGAGAGGTTTGTGGCAGTAGGAGATTAAATCTAGTGCAGTGACCAGAAGAGATACATGATGGCACCCAATCTACTATAGGAAGAATTAAAACAGTTGTTAACTATAAGAAGAGTCTGTTCAGTAAAATAATCTGAAAGCAAAATACTTCTGGCTTATACAAAAATATCTATATAATAAACAAGGGCTAAGAACAAAATCTGTTAAAATAATACAATCTTCTTGAATGGTATCAGCCCTTGACACAGTAGCAGGGATTCAGCTGCTTAAACAAAAGTTTCTGGTGACATTATTCACACCCTAAAGTTTCCCACTTAGGCTTCAAAACCCACAAGATTCTCCTTCACATCCTGTGGTGTTGCTGTCAGCCCTGTGCAAATGTTGTGAAGGTTTATACTTGACATCTATCCATAAGTAACTGAATTGCTCCTCAAAAAACTCTAGGGATATCAACAGGGGAATATAGGAGTGCAGGAAAGAAAAGTGTCTTTTAAACCATGATTCCTGAATTGACTCCAGGCCCCTCTGGAGACAGATGGTTGAAACCAATGTTTATCTCAGACACTTACTGTAAATTTGGTTTCAGGACAACTTAGCATTACTGGACTCTAAGAAAACAACCTGAATTTTTTTTACCAATACAGTACCAAGATCTTGTCCATGTGCTCGTTCATTTCCTTGTACAAAAAGCAGTGAATAGCCAACATAGATCTGGGATGTCCCATGTGGGCACGAAGGAATCTTTGTTGTCTGACTATGCCGGGTAAAGATAAATCCTTTTCTTGTTGGACCAGCAGTGATAGTACCTGGTGATCCAGGTAACCCCTGCAGACCTGGAAAGCCAATCAATCCAGGTTGTCCTGTGGATGAGAAATAAATATGTCTGCAAGTATTATAATTTTGTTTAAATTTTAATTTCTTTTAAATTTGTGAAACTGCTTGAAAACTAACCAAAAAATACCAATAACAAGATACAACTTAAAAACTGGTAGTATTTCCAGATGGTAGTTCCAGATGTAGGAATTCCTTCAGACTTAGCTCAGGCAACTTCATGGTATAGTGAGGTATTTTAAAGTACCAATGTAATTTTTACCAAAAAAAGCTTAAAATAAAAATATTTTGTGACGCCTAAATAAAAATATTTCATTCTATTTTGATGAAATATAAAGGCACTCTGGTACCTACAGATTTCAAGTGACTAAATAGAAGTGATTAATAACAGAAGAGCATAGTCAAGGCATGTTTCTGTAAATTATTATTTCAGTTGTGAACATGCATCTGTTAAAGGCTAAGAATGTGCTTACATATGTCCCTAAAATGACTGTAAATGTTCTGTAAATTGCAGAATCTCAATACATGTAAGAGGAAGGATTTGCAGAAATCAGCAGTACAATTTATCTTTAAGTTCAGTTAGTACCAGTCAAACAGAGATTCTGCTTTCCTGTACCTCTTGGTCCTGGAAATCCCCGGTCTCCTTTTGGACCAGGCAATCCTGGATGTCCCGGATGACCAAAACGTCCTGGTAGACCTTTTACTCCTTTGGGTCCTAAATTGCAATCAAGAAAAAATTCCCCAGAGGCATATGGTGAAGATTTTAGACATGTCAGATTTCTGTGCAGAACCAAAATGTTCTCCTAAGCAGCACACACAGACACATGCATAGAGATAAAAATATAAATCACCTTGTAGTCCAGGAATCCCTTGAATTCCTTGATCACCTGGTGTTCCTGGGATTCCTGGCAGTCCTGCAGGACCCTTGCTTCCTGGGATGGAGAATATTTTTCCAGGGAATCCAGGTGGGCCTAGCAGCAAAAATATAATGAGTATCTATTGCTTTACAATGAGAGAAAGCAAACAAACTACAAAACAAACCAAATAAATCAACCTAAGTCAGCTGGTATTGGAAGGAGAAGGGTTGGTTACCTTGCTGGCCCTTTGGTCCCCTTGGCCCTTCTGCACCTTGTGGTCCTGGGGGTCCTTGATTACCCTTTTCTCCTAAAAGAGAAGATTGAAGATAAATCTGTCTGGTTTAAAATGTCAAAACAACTGTCAAAGTTTCAGAGGCTTGTTGAAGAGTCCTGCATAATCCATGCAAAGTTCCCAAAGGGTAACACAGCCTATAGACTGGTTTGATATGTGAAAGTGGGTTTCTTCACCTCTGCTGCAACTGTATAATTTATAGATCAAGTGCATTTAACTTCTAAGATAGTACTGTCATACCTATCTATATGAAGGTTGGTCCATAAACCTAGTTTAAATTCTCAATTTTAGACTATATCCTTTCTATCTTACATGTTTTTGTCACTGGATTTGCAGCCTTCACGCGGAGTTCAGCTCCCTTTTACCCTACTGCCAGTAATGTTGAAGGCTTTAAGAGAGCTGTAGAGTTTTTGTTGATAAATTTGTTAAGTGATTCTTTTCACTGAGCACAATATGAGGTTACATTCAGACCATGCTCCACAGTTCTGTTTGAAAAAAAAGAATTAATTAAAAGTATTTTTAATGCCACATCGTGAGATTTGACATATGTGAAATGAGAGTTTTTGGTTAAAGAAAGTAAGATTGCTCTCTGTGTGGTGACTTTGCCAATCAGAACAAATTTAAAATGCACAATAGTTAGCATGGATCACTAACAGGTAGGTTAAATAGGTAATGACAATTCTGTGGGACTGTAAATCATGCAATTGAAGAATGAGAATTCTGGAGTAATGCAGGCCTAGATAATATTTCATCACTAGGAAATTGTCTAAATTGAAAGGATTTTTATCTAGCTACTGAGTCAGCTTACCCTCAGGAATATGAAATTAATGATGCCAATACATTTAACAGTTCATCTGCTGATAAACTGTAAGTGAGATTTTATTTGGAACTATTCTTACAGCAAACAAAGGACCCAGTGCTGTAATTATGATTAAAAGCTCCTGAGTTCTATAGCTAAGAGATTGTCAAAAAGTCACATTTTCTAGCAGTGGTGGGATAATTCCAATTGGCAGAGTCAGTGCCAAAGTCCTGAGCTCATCAATCAGTAAGGACAAACTTGTTTTGAATTTGCCTGAAATGGAGGTTGTTGATGTGTCAGCCCTTCCTCACCTGAGCCTGTTAGGACCCACCCAGAGCATGTACCTCAGTGAAAACTCTTAGTGAATGTTTTCATTTAGATCTGACTTATACCCTGACTTTCGTGGCAAAACCTTGTGTCTCTAGAACCCATCATACACAAATACCATTATAACTCAACATGTAAATGATTGTATTTAGCACACAGGAGTGTACATAATAAATATATGAGTACCTTTTACACCTGGGAATCCAAGAAATCCAGGGTCTCCTCTAGCACCAGGATAGCCTGATCGACCTTCTATTCCCTGCAAAACAGAGAACATCAGTGGTAAACAGGAGCAGCATCTTCATACAATGAAATATACTTGATTTTTGTTCAGAATATTCAAGACATTATGTTCACAGAATATGCTGTAACTAGAACTATCTGATCCACTTTTAAGCATGTTAGAAATTGTCATATTATTGTTCAGATTATCCTGTAATGCAGACCAGCCAAGGAAATTACATACCAGGAATTAGAAAAATAATTCTTATTGACCCACTTAAGTCCATAAAACTGGCTTCTCATATCCATTTTATTTCCTCTATAACAAGGTGTTTTTGTGAAAATGGGTGGGAGGGGACACTTGTTTGGGCTTGTTGTTTGTTTAGAGATTTTGGAGGGTTTTTCAATGGGTATTATTATCTTTTCATGGTAAGAGCAGACTAACAATGCAGTAAGAAAGAAACAGTATTCCTTTCACTGACTTTGGGACCAGGAGGGCCAATGTCACCAGCTGGGCCCCTTGGCCCTGGAATTCCATCCGCCCCTCGGACGCCTTTGCTTCCTTTCACGCTGAGAGTGGAAAGACCAGGAAGGCCTGGAAAACCAGGAGCACCTATACAGAAACATCAGAGTAAGGGAAAACTGCTGCCAACAGCTTTTCACCTAGATTACACACAACCCAGTGCAACATCCAATAGCCCCATAACAATACTCATGTATATCACCTCAGTGATTTCCAAGGAAATATATGCACTTTTTAAAAAAATCAAATTTTTCCTAACCTGCTAATTTAATCTAAGATCAGAACTTACAGTACTCTTTAACACTACAGGCTTTTAGCATATCCTCCAGTTGTAGTTAAGTCTGGAATCACAGAATCATTTACATTGGAAAAGACCTTTAAGATCATTAAGTCCAATTGAAAACCTAGCACTAAGCCATGTTGTTACTTAGCATGAGTGGCACTTAGGGACATGGTTTAGTGACAACATGACTTGGGTTTAGGTGTTAGGCTATCTCATTTTGTTAAAGTTGGATCTCAGCCGCCTCATGAACCACATGGGAGGGAAGCACGATAATGCAATCGGGTGGACTCAAAAGCTTAGAGTTATTTTAATTTAAATGGCACTGCATAGATCATGTAGTTTGCAATGGTAATGTTGCATTAGCTGCTAAAGGATCTGTTTAATTATGAAACTCTCTTGGGGGAATACCCCTTTCAATCTTGAATTCTGGATAGGCTGACTTCTACTTTCAATTATCAGTATATTCTTTCAGACAAATAAGGAGTTCCAAAAACACACCTGGTCTTCCATGTGCACCAGGAGTACCCCTGTTCCCTTTCTGGCCAATGATTGCCACGCCTGTGGTGCCTTGAAATCCAGGTAACCCCACTAAGCCAGGAGGTCCAATGGGTCCTTGATCTCCCTGATGACCTTTCACACCTGGGGGCCCAGGAAAACCAGGCAGTCCCATGTCCCCTTTGATTCCTGCAAAGTGTGGATATCACATGTGGAGAAGGCTGTCAAGACAGGGAGGTGATGTGACAACTCCAAAAATGCATTTCCTATATGGCAAAGGCGGAATTCAGCCTTTGTCTTTAGTACAGAGAAGTCCCCAAAGCCAGCTTGCTACCCTAAAGCAAAATAGTTCTGAGAAGACAGGACTCACAGCAAGGTACACACCACTTTTTTAAATTAAAAAACCCCACAAATAAAAAACAACTCACTCCATTTCAGAGATTGCTCATCCCAAGGAATAAACTTGAGAGGAGGATAAACAGAGCAGAGAAGGAATATTTATTGTAGAAGAAATGCTTCTTTGTTCATCAGAACTAACAAATCCTTTTAAACTACACCCCAGCTGGAAGCATCAATATGAATGCAACAAAATAAGAGACTATTCCATAAGGATATTGTTCTGAAGTCAATCTTAGAGTACTTTAATTTTACTTTTTTAAAGTAAAGAAAATCAGTGGATTTCTACCAGCGCTACAAATACGTTGTAAAACCTAAAAAATGGGAAGAGTCTCTCTTCTGTTTATCAAAATAAAAGGGAAGATGAACAAAATTAAAATGCAACCACTGCAGCTTTCTCAAAGTGTGCTTGTTATTCAGAAAGATCTTGTTTTGATAAGAACCTACTCTGTTAATCCAATTATATATCACAATAACATTTCAAAAGCTCTAGAATGTGTATATCACCTTCACAAGACCACAGTAGTCAGCTTCTTTATTTGCCTTTTACAACAATCTAAACTTTACAAGCAACAACTCTTGACATTTACTATATAGGACCAAACCATTGATCAAAAGCACAGAATCACTCTTGATTTCCTCTGACACTCTTAGTGCCATTTCAAGCACCTGAAAGCAGAAGGGATGATGTTTCTGGGATTTAAAAATTAAGCTGTTGCTTTTCAAAAAGGCAACTCACCTCTACGCCCAGGAATACCTGGAAAACCAGGGATCCCTCTCCCTGGTGGTCCTGTAAAATATTAGGTCACATTACACTCAAAATCTGAAATAATTTTTTGAAAACATCAGAGTTTTCTAATATTTCATACATTTTTTCAGAGATCATGGTATCAAAAGGTAGAGTGTAGTTGTATGCAAAGTAAAATGTATTATATCTATTTCTTCTATACAAAACCACAAATTAAATTTTTAAGTTTTTATTTATAGGAAGAACTGGTCTTATTTGAGGTACATTCTACAAGAAGAAGCTATTTCTTTCTTTTCAGAGAAAAAAAAACAAAAAAAAATCTGCACTTAATTTAGTTATTAAGAAAAAACAAAAATAAATGTAAACACCTATAAAAGAAAATACATTAATAGTGATTACTTCAAACAGTGATTACTTCAACATGAGAATACTTTCTAAATACTATGGATGCCTTCTAAGTATCTTCTTGATACTAGCATGCAAAGAAAAATTTTTCAGTGCAAAATTCTGTCAGAATTCAGTGTAGGACTAAATCTATCTGAATATTGATAGCATCAGGAGTGACTTTTAAATGAAAGCTTTCACAACCCAAGGTGTTGGTCATGGAAGCTTTCACTATTTGTGCAGGAAAACACTGTGATTCCTTCTATTTTATATTCATGTAAGACAGAAGATTGAAAAGATTTTGGTTCTTTTAAACTCTTTGTGGTTAAACCCATTGGAGCTGTTAACCAGCAGTACTTTGGCAGACATGAACATTTTTAGGTGACATTACAACACATGTAGAACAGAGCATTTGTAATGCACTTGGGTTGTTGACTGCATGTGCAAAAATTACATAGAAAACCACTTATAACCTTCTACTTCTAAACTTAGCTTTGGCTCCACAGAAGCTCCTTGGTAATCCTTCCTAAATCATCCCTGTCACCATAATTACAGAAAAAAACCCAATTGTAAAAGAGAATGAAAATATTTCACTGCTGTTACCTGGTTCTCCCTTTACTCCTGGGGGACCAGGCATACCATCCTGACCTTGAGTACCCCTTTCACCAACAAGTCCAGGTTTTCCAGGGACTCCAACAGCACCTGTGAATTACAATGGACCAAAATGTCATTTTTACTTCTGTAATTTTGCAGTGGGAAGATTTTACTCCCCTTTATTGAAATTTAATTAGCTCAGCTACTTCAAAGAGAGGGGTAGCTGTGTTGGTATAGAGCAGCATGTAGCTTGTATGGAGCTCACTGGACTTCAGTGGATTTAACAGCCCCCCTATTTTCACAGACATAATAAAGCCTTCAGTGCATGCCTCTGTTGCTACATAGACACACTGCCCCTGAGGTATATTTTTAATTCTGTTTTAGTTCTGTTGCTTTAGCAGACAACTACAATTCTTTGTTACTCCAGTTAGTTTTCTTCTCTTCATCTACCTATATCTTAGTTTATAATTGTCTTTTAGGAAGTAGAACCTAAAGAACCTAAGCCTTTCTTATAATTGTGTGGCTATCACATCTTGAGACCCTTGGATATGTACTTATAATTTAAAAAGGGCAAAAAGTTTTCCAGTAGTGAAGCAAAATTAAAACTTTTTGCCTCAGCTGAACTGATAACATTGAAAATGGGCTGTTAAAAGGAGGCAAACAAAGCCTCAAACTGAACTGAAATCCCAAATCCAGGGCAGTGACTTAGGAGAGAAGCTATATACCATACCAGGAGGGCCTGGGACTCCCTGCTGTCCTGGGCGGCCCTGGCATCCTTTAACACCAGGATCTCCAGGGGCTCCATACTGCCCTGTAAGAAGAGAGAGTGTGGCAGAGGGGAAGTGGCATCACCTCTAGATCCAGACTCAGTTTAGAGCCTTGCTGTTGTTTCTGCTTTGGCCAGCTGCAAAAGTTCTCCAGGTGACCCAAGCTGGCCTGGCTGCTGTGACCACAGAGGAGCTGTTCAGGTTTGCAGCAGTCAGCAAGTTCAGCGTGCCACCCCCAGGCTCTTGTGTGGTTGGAGGAATTATCTCCTACAGCGTGTCACCAGCCCTCCAAAAGTACCCCATACCTGGGATTCCTGCACCTCCAGTTTCCCCTCTGATCCCATGTGGTCCTGGTACTCCTGTAAGCCCTGGCTGACCCTCAGAGCCCTTTTCTCCTTTGAGGCCAAAAACTCCTGGGGGACCTGGATCTCCCTGAGAAACAGTTGCACACACAGAGGTAAAGAATCACAGTGTAGAATAGAAAAATCACATGCAATTTACATGTAATCACATTTCATTAGGATTTTCAGACAAAAACCAAAGCAGACTAAATACAAGGTCTTCTCATAATACCACCGATCTTTTAGACATAGTTAAGATCTATTTTTAACCTTTATAAACCAAGTTGTTTTTAGATTTTTCCCTGGCACAGATTTGCCTTCAATTTTATTCTACCAGCTCTTCTTTTGATCCAAACATTCATTCCTTAGGTAATATGCAGCTATACAAAATACTGAATTGTATTTTTTTCCTTGAATTCCTGCTGACTTTTTCACAGTAATCTCATTGGGGCTACCCAGCTCATACTGAAAATAAACAAATCATTTAAATTACAGGACTTATAGAGGAGTTTACAGCCTCAGCCACACATTTCAGATAATCTCATAGGTAAAAAGACTTCCAGTTATTCAACAACCAGAACATGTGGAGGTAGACTATCCAACTGATCTAACTTAAAAATACTGGTTTGTTCTTAGCAGTGTATGTATGACCAAACAGCATAAACATTTGCTAAGATGAGTTTTTGATGTACTTTTTAACATCCTTGTTCTTAATGAATTAGGAACTTTTACAGAAAGCAAGTTACTTCAAGATATTTCATCTTTATAAATAAGAAATTTTTGCACAATTGAAGTGAAATATAATGAAATAAACTTCTCCTGAATAATGACACAATAGAATTTTCATATTTCTTACCACTAATAAATCAACTATTTCTGCAAACTCTGCAGCTCTTGCTTACACTTGTTCTGTTTCTATAGTCAAAGGCTCTGCCTAACAGGAAAGTTCTTCCACTGCCTTTATACCTTTGGACCAGGTTCTCCTGGAGGCCCAGCAGATGGGTACCCAGGATCTCCTTTGTCACCTGGAAAGCCACCATAGCCTGGTGGACCAGGGTCACCTGATGGTCCTGGAAAGCCTGGAGATCCTTTCTGGCCTTTTGGACCTGGAAAAATAGCAATACTGATACCATTCTTAAAAGGATCATTGCATTTCACACTCCATGTTTTGTGAGCTATTGCTAATATATACAGATATTAATTCTTCATTAAGTACTTTAAACGGTGATTTTATTTCTAAAAGGAGGTTCTTCAATGTAACAATATATAAATTAAAGAATTTGGATAGAGAGGGAGAATTGCATTCTGCCAGTCAAGCAAATACTGGGGTGAAGATAAGTCTATGGATACTAAAGAATAAATCCCAGTCTAAGAATTGTGTGATGTGCTGACAGTAACAGCTCAGACCTGTGCAAATGCTTCTAGAGAGCTCTATGAATTTGTAATATGTCTTGAAAGAAAATGACCTGGAATTCCCATGTCCCCTTTGTCTCCAAGTGCACCTGGGAATCCTTGTCCTCCAGGAATTCCTGGGAGACCCATAAATCCCTTGGCTCCTACAAGATGAAGAAATAAATGTCATGTTAGAACTGTTATGGATACAAAATCCTCTACCACACACATTCTTTTAGTGTATTACTATTATAGAGATAATCAACATGGAGCCATTTGCACAGACACAGATAAAATTATCATTATTGTTTTCAGAAAGCCAAGGAAATAACAAATACCTTATGTATCAATGTTAAAATTAAGGTTTGTGACCACAGCACTTAGGGACAGCCACTGCAATATATTTTAGCTGAATTTGATCAAGATCATGAATTTGCATTTATGCACTGGACTCTCCTGTCATTGCTTGCACTCCAGTTCAGTTTAGTTTTGTGCATGGAACAATCACATTATTACTTACTCATGACAGATTTCTCATGACTAGGATATAGTAGAAAGCTGGGTGTAACATAAGAAATTTTCCCCTCCCTCACTTATCTTGAGATTCATTTAGCTAAATTAGCACTCAGTTTAATGACGAAAAGACCCAGATACATCTAGAATGTTCTGTGAGCATTCTTTCTAAATGCCAATGTGCCAAAGCCTGACATTTTTAAAGCTGCTTTTCACTGGAAATCTGCTAACTTTTGAAATACAAGTCAAATATGTAAGTTTTGAAAAGGGAAATATCATTCATCTGAAATAAAAAAAAAAACCCTAAAATATTTTTGTGCAAAATTGTAAAGTTTTAGAATTAATTTTTAAATAATATTGCAAGTTCAGACTTCTTTTTGCTTTTTAGAAATATTAATTTTTATTCATTGGTTTCATCAGCTTTTAGACTTCATTGTTATCCAGGATTTAATATTATTTTCTATTTGTCATCCTAAACAATGGTCTATATTTGAAAGAAAACAAAGAATCATTCAGTGATAGCTGCTGTGACTTTCAAACTGCAGCTTTTGAAATTGCCCAATTTCAGAAATCTCAGGAAAGCTTGAGAGTTAATAGAGAGAATATAGTGCTGCTTCTGGAGCCAAGTTGGTGTGCACTGGAGCAGCAGTACCTCCCTGTCCACATGGCACTGGGATTTCCAATACAAATATTCCATACCTGGTAGACCAGGCATTCCTTCAGACCCATCAACACCTGGTGGGCCTTGCACACCAACGTCTCCTTTTTCTCCCCTTACACCCATTTGGCCTTGAACTCCTAAAATGAAGTTTCATTTAAAAGATATTACAAAACAACATCTTAGAATATAACTTTTGTAAAAGTTTAACATTCTATAACTCTTTAAGCTAATGAAACAGAAGTAGAGCATGGGATTTTCACTCTGAACACACATAAGCAAAACACAAACTCAAATCCAACACCTTCTTTTTCATGTGGAGGCAATAGGAAGTTCCTGAAAGCTTCCATAGGAAAATACCAAAAGAAAAAGCCAGATAGTAGCATTAAGCATCTACAGCTCATATAGAGAGTCTGTATTAATATTGCAGACAAAGGAGGAGTTTCTGGCAGTCAAGTACTTCTGAGCAGATTTAATGTCCTTGCAATCTAGCATCTGGTTGGTAAGTACAGCCATTTCTGTGCTCACAGGATAATAAAAATGTAAAAACATGAATGTATAGCATGTATGTATAGAAGCCTCCTGGTACTACTGATATATTATTTAGCATTAAAATAAGAGCTTTTTAAAGGAATTAAGACTTACTAAAATTGAACTGAATATTCAATGTAATATCCAACTATTCCATAATAAGAAGGCAGTTCTAGTGTTTAGCAATGATTATTTCAAAACAATGTGAGTACTTTCAGCAGTAGAGTCAGTTTATTCCATATTTTAGAGTCCACTGAAACTGCAAAACAGATGACAACCCTGGCTAGTTTTAATGGCAGAACAATGAATGTGTACCTTTTAAACCTCGTTCTCCTTTGTCCCCAATACCAACCAGGGTCTCAGATGGTCCAGGAAAACCTTTATCACCTGGTTCACCTTTTTGTCCAAGAAATCCTTTTCTTCCCTGTATTCCTGGGAAGCCAGGAGAACCTGCAAGAAAACAGAGTGAAATGTTCAGGAGAACATTTCACTGACATTCACTGACTAGATGATATAATAAAACAAACCAGATAATGCCAATCTTCAAGAACAATTGTAATTTACATATGTAAATATACCATGCAAAACAACCTAAACTAGCTTCTTAACTGCAACAATCATCAATAAAACACCTACAAGTACAGATTACTTGTAGCAAGTAATGCTTGTCTTTCCAGCAAGACATAGAAATTATTTCTTATAGTGAATAAACACACAATCTTGTGTCTGTTAAATAAATATAATAATGGTATCACATAGGAGGGGAAAAAACCAGCAAAAAGGCTCTCTGCTCTTTATTGAGCAAATCACCAGGCACTTAAAAAAATGAAAAAGAAAAGGTAGCAAGTCAAAACTGCTAAAAATATTATATTATTCAGTCTGCAGACTGCACATATACGGAAAACAGATTTACCAAGACTCAAAGAAATTCCAGTACAACATCTATACTCAGGAGTGATAATACACACAAAATGGATCACAAGACTAACTTGAGCATTGAAATTCCTGTATTCTAAGTGAAAAAGAAGGCAGATAAAGTGGTCACTCGCCTTGGATGCCAGGGTTGCCTGGTCTTCCAACCATGCCAGGGGGTCCAGGAATTCCTAACAGTCCCATTACACCTGGATCTCCCCTTGCACCTGTGGAGTTGAAGCAATAGGAACATATTTGTTAGTATTAAATCAGTTAAATAGAACATTACTTCAGAAAACTACACATACATCTGTCATTTTAGTGTTTAATAGCTTACATTATTTTTTCTCCATTTCTGTAACTGTCCAAGCCAGTTTTCCCATCTTTAACCACAGGATCATGACTTATAACCTCCAAATTACCTAAATTAGTAGCTGCAACAGCTCCTATCAATGAATTAAAAACTAACAGTAAGGATAATGCATCTGAGATACCCACACAGGGATGAGAGATCAGTCATGAGATGTGTGGGAATGACATTCCTTTCAGGCTCAGGAGTCAAAGACCAGCTGGGAAATAACTCCCTCAAATGCCACCAGAAGTCCATGTTTGCATAACTGAGTCAAGTGCTACATGTTTATCAAAAGCTTTACAGATTCTCACTATAAAAAGGCATGTACCATCTCCTTCCCACAGTGTAACGATTTGATATTAAAGAAAACTCTTTGTTAGAAATAGGAAACATTATATGACTGATATATTTTATTCTTCAAAACAAATTTCAACATATTTCTGAAAGAAAAAACCAAACAAATCAACCCTACAGGCACCACTTAGCTTACTTAAAGTTAGCTCTGGTTAGTGACAGAGCTTGATCTGACTCACCTCTGTCAGACTAGATCTGAGCTCATAAGAAAAAGAAGCTGGCATTACAAACTATTTGAAAAGGGATGCTGAGTAAGAACTACACACTTTGCAATTCCATTGTGCTGGGGGAGTTTCTTTGATTATTAACTATTTCATGTCCTACTGCAAGGACATTCCTGTACAAAAACTAGATAAAACACTCTTCTCAAAAGACTTTTATAGAAAATTCCACACTGCGTCAAGAGAGCTTCAAGATACGCTCATCCTTTAAGGAAGAATGATTTATTAGTTTTTCATAAAAATCTCAAAGATAAATGAAAGGTGTTGATGGAAAAATATTTCAGCATCTTCAGTCTGGAAAAACATTTCAGCATCTTCAGTCTGAAAAAACATGACCTTTTTGCAAAACACCTTTCTGCAAAGACTCAATTGCTATATCAAAACAAATACTTGGGGAAACCTTACCTGGCAAACCAGAGATTCCTGGCCTTCCAGATTCTCCCTTGGGACCAGGTAATCCTGTTTTTCCCTGAAGACCTATTAATCCAGGTTCCCCAGGCGTTCCATAAGTTCCTGGGATACTCAAACCAGGAGCACCTAGGTTTCCTTTTGAACCTTGCAAACCTCTTCCTCCTAAGAAAAGTGCAGGACAGTGTAGTATGGTAGATCTGTCTGAAAAACAAACCTTCATCTCTATCTTTACATCATAAGCATGAAACTCCTCTTGAACTCTGCCTGTTTGAGGCTAAACATGAGATCTGTAAGGCAACAAATACATTCAGAAAATCTTATAAGGGCTGTAGGCTGGGATTTTTGAAAAGAAGAAAAAAAAGTGAGAGTAGACAAATCTGTTCTTTCCCAGAAAAAGAAGAAAAACCCAAATATGAAAACCTCATCAATTTTGCATTCATTCCTCATAAAATTTTATTTTTAAAAATCCTTTTGAGATCATATATAGGAGAAGGAATGTGTTGTATATCTGAGTGTGGTTTTTTTTTGAAAAGAAAATCATATGCAGTACAGGCAGGTACTTTTGGCACCCTAGATTCTTTTCCTACCTAGTTGAGCTCTTCCTTTCACTTATTTCTTTATCAATCCCATTCACCACAGGATCTAGGTTCCGTCCCACAGGGGAGATATGTCTGAAATATCTATCCCTTTTCCTGGGAATTTGGGTGAGTTTGTGATTACTCTTTATACTGGCCAATGGAATCTGGATCTTAATCTCTCTTCATCAGTGCATGTGCTTCCTCCCATCTACAGAAAGAACATCTTTTAAATGTTTTCTTGCATATTTTCTTGCATACTATTCCATAACCAATATCCAGAAATAATTTTAGCTCCCTCGGGCCATTGGAAGGCAGAAACAAAACCCAGACTCACCCAGTCAAATGCCATTTTTGGGTCAGAAAGTCCTACCTGGTGGGCCTGTAGCTCCCTGGCCCCCTGGCAATCCGGGCAGGCCAATAAGACATTCAGCAGGTTTCCCTGGAAAACCCGGGTCTCCAGGAGCTCCAGGTGAGCCACGATCTCCTAAAAGACATGAGAGTGAATTCACAGCCAAATTAAGTTTTAGGCTTTCAGTGAACCTTGTTTGATTTGATTTTCCTTAAAATAATGTGCTGTGCTCCCTGAGCTTCTCTGGCAATATTACCTCTTAGGCCATCATCACCATCATGCCCAGGATGCCCTGGTAGGCCTGGGAGTCCTGGAAGTCCAACTTCACCTTTAGAGCCAGGGCTGCCAAGACCTCCTGGTGAACCCATTCTTCCTGGCTCTCCAGGAATAATCACGCCTGGCTCACCCTGCAACACAGAGAGAAATAGAAACAATCCTCTCTGCTTTGCAAATCTGCCAAAATATTTTCTCCACTGGAGTAATAATGACCTTATTTTATTAGGGTAATTCTCTTAATTCCCTTTGGATCTTTCACACTATAATTTCTAAGGGCTTCAATTCAGCAAACCACTGGATGTTCCTTATTAGCTAGCTGAGTAATTAATCTAGACTGCTTTCAAACTCTGTCTCCTAGCCCTAAGAAGTTGCTACTCAACAATGCAAGACACTTCCCTCCATTTGGTCTTTACTGCATTGAGATGCCTTCTGCAGCTGTGAATGGCTTTGAACAACTATCTGAAAGTGGAGGTGAAGTTTGTGCAAATATAACTTTTAATTTTATATTAAAAATATGTATTATATATATATAAAATTATTTATTTGAATGATCAAGGTCAGCACCCAGATATGCCTCAGGATAGTCAGTTGTTGGGGTTCTTTTAAGTCATTCTTCTGAACATTGTTATCCATGAAGACTGCTTTTATCACAAATGTCCCAAGTGCATTTCCTGACTGGAAACTTTGAATTAGTAGGTTTTTTTAGCTGACTGAACTGCTGGTTGTTTTGAGTACCAGCAAATCAATATGTTCATAAACAGATCAGTAGACCTGAACTTATACCAGTCACTAATGATATGCTTGGACCACAGAGGCCACTTGACATCCACATGCTCTGTTGCATCAGGTACAGATGAAAAAAAAAATCACAACCTCAACTGCCTTCCTTTGTCATGTCAAAAAAACACACAAAAGAATGACATACGGGGACAAACAGACAAAGAAATGCTATATGTTCAAATAATTTAGGTGTTATTATTTTGTTCAAAATTTGAATCCTAATTACAGAGTAGTCAAGAATCAGTAGATTAGCTTCTGTTAATCAGCAAGAGTGGGTGCAGTATTACCTCCAACCTTCTTTCTTCATGCTTCAATTTAACAGAGCACTTGCTTAATGAAATACATACTTGCTTGTCAATTACCTCCATCAAATAGATGCTTAATTGGATTTCTGAACAGGCATCTTTTCAGCAGCTGTGGCCTTAATTTTTTTGCTTTAAGCAATGCAATATCCTCCTTGTGGTCCGAAAGCCAAAGTAGGAAAACATCCCAAACACTTGGAATTCTGAAATCTTGTATTTGGATCAAAAATTTTGGCTTGAGCCCCTTTTTATAGAAAGAATTTAATTTCATAGTTTGTGCATAATTAGTCAAAAAATGAAGGAATTCCCATATTCCTTACAATTTCTAACTTATTTGCTCAGTATAAAATTGAATGAACGGGGCCTATGGAAAAGCTTGTTCTGTATTTCTAACCAAACCTTTTGTCCTGGTTGTCCTAGGTTTCCAGCTCGGCCTGGATCTCCAATCTTTCCTTCACAACCTGGTGGCCCTCTGCCTCCCGCAAGTCCTTTATCTCCTGCAAAAGGAATTAAATGGCAGTACAGACACTTTATTTTACAAAAGGGTCTTTGCATGTGTGCATTTATGAGCCTCTGGCACTGAAGCAGCTTACATGAGCTGAAGGGAGGATCTTGATTTCAGCGCTAATGTGACACATGGCACCTTGTTCCTTACACACTCACTCAAAATTGACTGAAACACTGCTTGTTAATTAACTAACTTGAAGCATGTCACCATTTTTTTTCCAAGTGAAGCCATTCTGATGTTAGTTCCCTGCTGTTCTCTTTACCAAGCAGCTTGGTACAAGTTTCAGTATCTGAGCTTTTTATGTTAACTCATGTCCTTACTGGATTATGAGAATTTCCCAGTATTTCTAGGGTTCAAGGGCAGTTATAACTTTGCATGAGGAATGGCTAAATTTAAAGTATCGAAAATGCTTTCTATTACCTGCATATTAGGGCAGATATTGCATTGTACATAACCAAAATTGATTAAAAATAAAGCACTTTGACACTTGTACAGCTCTGTCTCTGTAACACATATCCAGGTAAAGAGAATCCATCTGAATTAAGTATGAGATCTCAGATGAGATAGCTGCACCTGTTTGGTGTATTCCAGCAAGCATCCATGTCTTTAAAAGTATTTCCCTACTGTCAGCTTTGATACTTCATACTCTGAAATACCTCAAAATATTTCACACTTGCCATTTCTAAGACTTAAGGCAGTAAATTATAAGACTGCTAAAAACACTTATCTGTTTGTTCATTGATTTTCTTTTTTTAACTTGTTAATTATTTTAAGGTGTACTTAATTTTTTTTTTTTTTGTTTTGCCTTTTTCTAAGATCAAAAAGAGTATTTTACCTTTTGGACCTGGGTTCCCAGGAAACCCAAGCCCTGGAAAGCCTGTGTCACCTGTTGGTCCTGAATGTCCTGGGTCACCTGGCTGACCTCTTGTTCCAACCCTACCTGCCCAAAGAAAATAAATAAACTGTGAATTATCTTACCACAGAACATCAACTTGTAAGATTATGTGTCTTATAATTTGTCATTATTAATAAGGACACAGCTGTAGATTATATTAGAATTTAGACACTTATTTCTTCACTGCAGGTTTTCATAGTTAAAGTGCTAATTGTATTCACAGTGTCAAAGCATTTATGCATCTGTGAGATAGGTTTTTATGCAATCTGGCCAAATTCCAGACTCCTAGAGACAGCTACATGCAGACACGAATCTTCCACTTCTTGAAAGGTTCCAAACACACTTTATAGGGGTAAGGTTTGAAACAGAAGGAACTACAAAAACAAACTACCATAAAACTGTAAAAAAACTTCCTGTGCAGTTCAGGACAGTTTTAAGGACTATTGTTCTACAAAACCCAAGCAAAGATGCCTTACAGTTAACCAATCTCTGATTTTAACTGTTTCACTGATGTAATGCTGCACTCACCAGGCACTCCCGGGGGTCCAGGTAAACCATGTGGTCCCTGAGGTCCTGGCAATGCAGGTAATGGAGTTGCCCTACTGGTCTCTCCTTTCAGACCTTCAGCAAATACATTATAAAACATTACAAATGCATATAGTTTGGTAATCTCAAGCATTTAAAAATATGAGTGATCCATCTACTTGGCTAAAAATGCAGTTGCCTACAGTTGCCATATTTCTGAAACTCCAACAGATTTTTGAAAAGCCTTCACATCCTGAATTCATTAAGCAAAATTATTTTATTGCCACCTGCAGTCGTCCTCTCAGCCCTCCTGCAGTCTAGGGGAAACGCAGAAAAAGAAGCACAAAGCCACCAGGAAAATGATACAACTGACAAGTGCTTAATTCTTCGACTCCATGTCATAAAGGCTCAATGGGCATTATCTTTAAGCAAACTCAGCCACTCAGCTGAGTTCTTCCACTGGTATGTTTCCAGCACTCAAGAATTACTACGCCCTTTACATTTAACCTGCTGATTTAGATTACACCAATGGTGATGACTGGCTGGATGCTTGATTAGTTACTGTTTCCACAGAAAGGTCAGTCAAGCACTAGAACACATTGCCTAGAGATAAAGTGCTGTCTCTGCCCTTTGATGTTTTCAAGGACCAACTGGATAATGCCTTCAGTAAATTGGTCTGATCTCAGAGCTGTCTCAGTGCTGAGATGAAGTTCAGACTGCACAAAGTCCTTAAAACCTAAATTATCTTATCATCCCAAGACTTTTCTACGATCTTTGGTGGAACCCGAAGTGGGGACAATGTTCTGGAAGTCCCATGGCAAGGAGAGGTTTCCCATGAACCACATTAAAAGCAGCCTTGGGCTAGAGCTGGTTCTAAGGAACAAGCTGTGGAGGAGGCCATGTCTTGGCAGTTTTGTGTTCCCCTTGGGGTGCCTTTCACATCTGCAGTGTGCCTGGAGCTCTGGGCTTTGTGGTTTTCAGAACCCTAACCCTAGGTAAGGGAGTAAAAGGCGTATGGGGGTGAGGCTGGTGGCAAGTTGAAACATGGGGAGGGAGCCATGTTGTGGCAGGTCTTTGCTCCCCTTGGTGTGTCTTTTTTAGCTGCAGTGTTTGGAGCTCTGGGTTTTTGTAGCTGTGTTCCCAAATTAGTAAATTACTTCTTCGATTTCAATCTATCTCTCCAATTTTAATCTAGTACTCCCTAACATAGGTAAAATACAGTAAAATAGCAAAGTTACTAACCTGCTTCTCCAGGTAATCCAGGTGGTCCAGGTATTCCTTTAGAGCCTTTAAAACCTCTTACTCCTTGTGGTCCATAACCTGCCAGTCCAGGAAGCCCCATTTCTCCAGGAAGCCCAATTCCACCAGGCAATCCAGGTAGTCCTCTGTCTCCTTTTGATCCAGCCAATCCCTAATGGTTAGACATGTATACCAAGAATTACATGCTTTCCTTCCACCTCAGCTTTCTTAACAAAATTCCCATTTCTCTGACTATAATCTTGTATTATTTCACTAACAGTGTAACTCTGATAATTTCAGAAAAAAAATTCCTCTGATTTACTTGTGATTAAATGAATATAATTTTGAATATCAATGGTTACAAAGAGATGGCTGTTAAGAGTGAAATACTACAAATAAATACAATTGCCTGACTTTTTTCCAATCACTGTGTTGTTGAACTGTACACTTTTCTTCTGTTTTAAAACACATTTAGCAAAAATCCAAACCCACATCAGCTCTGACTCTCCTTGAATTCTGTAGATTCACGTTTAGAGACATTTATATCTGAATCATGTTAACAGTTTCTCAGCCAACATAACACAACAATAATTATTAGGGTTTTTTCTGCTGAGCTCTTTCCTAACAATTCTAGTTTTATGGTCAGTTCTCACTGAAGATTAATCCATAAAGACTGAACAGCAAGTACTTGAATTATTAAGCATTATGAGTAGTCAGGAAAATGCTTTCTAAAAAGATTTTATCCGTCATTGAAATCCAACAAAATGCTCAAGTATCAATATCCAAACTAAAATCTCACTAGACTGCTGAGGTTTTCCAGCAATTTGTACCTATACCTCTCCTTCTTTCATGCATATTGGTTGTTAGAGTTGAGGACAGTACCCTCAGTCAGGTAGGGGATATTTAGCTGGAATATCTGCGTGGATTAAACACATTGTTGTACAAGATAAAATACAGATTTAGGTTTCCATGGCTTCCATATTAATTGCAAAAAGTGCATACCCACCTCTTCACCTTTAGAACCTTTGGATCCTTTAGAGCCAGGTCTTCCCAGAAATCCACTTGAACCTCTTCTTCCTTTTTCTCCCCTGGCTCCTGGATCTCCTTGCTCACCTTTTGGCCCTTCTGGATGTACATATCTTGGTTCACCTTTTGATCCTTTACGTCCTTGATCTCCTCTAAAACCTGGAGGTCCCTAGGATAGAGTTATCAAAAGAATTTCAGTGCTAGATGTATGACAACTGTTTTCAAGTTTTCTTTTTTTTTTAGAATTAAGTAACTCAGAGAGGTCCTCCCAATTCTAATTTTTATTCTCTGTAATAGCACACTTCAATGAATAGGGTTTGGGGGGTTTTTGTCTTTTCTTTTTCTCCTGCTTTTACTTCTTTTGACAAGACTACCATTTCATCTATGCTACGACAAACAGGAATAATGTAGCATAATTGAATGAGTAAAACCATGGCACAAAAAGAAGGACCTAGTTAGAGATTTCTCTTCCACATTGGAATATCTCCCCAGGGACACTCAGTGCCATAGCTGGCTCTGCTCATAGTTAACTTCCCTCTCTTCCTTCTCTCCCCTACAGGTTACAATGTGGGTACACTATCCCAGCTGAAAGCACATTGGGCTCTAGTGATCTTGGGCTCATGAACTCTGAGGGGGTTCCTGGCAAAGCCTGTTAGCAGACTCATTCTGCATCTGTACAGCAACCACCACAATAAATACTTGTGCATGATTTTTTTATAGGACAGCACTGGCTGTACTTTCCCATAAATGATTACTACTACAGGCACAAGTTAGCACAACCAAATGACATGTGTGTGGCAGCAAGTGGCAGACTTCCCTTTTCATAACATTTTCCTGGAGGGAGTGTCCTTTGCACCCCTGAAGAGGGTATTATAAGAAGCAAGTTTCTCTGCACAGCTGGGGCTTTAGCAACTCCTGAGTATGTGGGAAACAAGAGAAGTAAGAAGTCTGACAAAGGTCATAGCACACAAAAATCCATATGTGCTTTACAGCCACTGCCATGATTATTGAATTATATAAAGGAATAGAAGGTAACTATAGAATACCCATACCAGACAGAACAAGCAGCCTCAGTACCATGAAATGTAGCACAGGTTAATCACACAGGTATTTATTTACCTGCCTGGGCTAACTTGCTGCACTGAGCACCCAGGCTCATGTAAAGCTGTGTGAGCCATACATCACATTCTTGGCCTTGCCTCCCATGCTGATACATTCATTACTATAGAAAAAAAACCTGTTTAGATCACCCAGTATGACACTGCACATAGTACGAGCCATGAGGTTTCTCTGAAATAATTCTTGTGGGATCTGAACGGTAATCTGAAGAAACAGTCTTACTTGAGCCCCTGGAAGCCCTGGTGTTCCTGGAGAACCTGGAGAACCTTTTGGACCTGTTGTTCCTTCCCTACCTGCAAAAGAATCAGTATATTTTGTAAAGAAAAATGAAAACAAGGACATGGATTTTGACAAGCTCCAATAACTACACCCAGTATTCAATGTTTCTGTGTTACATTGACTACTCATCATAGACTGAGCTGGCTTCAGGCTGCACCTAAAGCCTATCAGCACTTTGAGTTTCAATCTTTTAGGGCTTGTGCTCATGTCAGCAGAGCGAGCTGCCCCAGGCTCTCACACTCACCACCACCTCAGGGCTAGTTCAAGGACTGCAGGCTGCAGACATGCCCACATCTGATTCTCATGCTAAAAACAAAATCATTTGCACTCCTATTATCCTGTTAGGAGCAAGATAATTTACCAGGCATGCCATCCTGACCACGAGGCCCAGGAGAACCAGGAAGACCAGGCATTCCCGGAATGTAGCTACAATCAGTACACACACGAGCATCATCACCTAGAATGAAAATAAATCATTAGTTGCTCCACAGCAAGTCATTTTCAAGGTTAACTACTGTGCTACTTACTTTGTTATAGCTAACACCTCTTGGCCAGGAATGGTAGAATCATGGCCTTAATTTTATTGGAAGATCGCTTCTAACACAGTACTAAATTACCTGTGGTCAGAAAGTCAATCAGAACTGACTGCAATTAATTGAAGGGACAGAAATACTTGGTTTAAATTTCTTGATTTTTTTCAAGTTAAGTTTTAGGAAACAATTTGGATACAGTCACTTTACTGATAAGCCAGATTCTGAGAGAATGTAAGGGACATATGCTTCCAAGTGACAGAGCTCTGCAACCCTCAGGGTCATTCTAATGACAAGCAAAGGGCAAAGAGATTCAGCAGCTCCTGTGGGTGGACGTTGCAGCATCTTTCAGAGATGAAATGTCAGCAAGAACATAACAGAGTACAAAGCTCTACCATTCTGTAGTAACTGCTTGTTCCAGGGAAGACAATTCTGTACAACTGTGCAGCACTGGCACATCACTGCTCTTTCAGTTGGTGTAAGGGGAGGAAGACATCTCACTATCCCTAATGAATGTTCTTAAAACTCTGAAGTCAGCAAATGATTTAAAAGATAAATTAAATTTTTAAAAATCTAATGAGGATCCATGAAGATCGTACCTACTTCTACTTCTGAGTGAAGTTTTCTGAAACTGACCTCTCATGCCAGTATCTCCTGGAGGTCCTGGAGGTCCTGTGCACCCTGGCTCTCCAGGAACTCCTGGCAGGCCAGTTCCAAATGTTACTCTACCTGTCAATGAAATGAACATGGCACCATTACATCACAGATTATTCAGACAATTCTCTACTTGCTAAGGGAGAAAAAAGTTGCAGGGATGAGCTGGAAACAGTATTCTGACCCCGGTGGGTCCCTTCCAACTTGAGATATTCAACAATTCATTTAAAAGAGAGAGCTACCTGGAAAAATACAAAGCACCTGCAACTAGAAGTACCTGGTTCTCCTGGAGGACCTGGCAATCCAACAGAACCAGGCCTGCCAGTAATACCAGGCAGTCCTGGAGGGCCTACTATACACAAGCCAGTTTGTCCTCTCTCTCCTTTTGCTCCTTTCGGCCCAGGAAATCCTGGGGGACCTCTCATACCAGGTCTTGACACACCTAACCAAAGGGGAAAAAAAAAAAACAGAGGTAAAGAAGAAATGGCATTTTAAAGCTAAGTACTCTATAGAACGAGTGACAGACAACACGCCAAGTTAATCTCACAAATATTTTTTATCTTGAAATATATTAATCAAAGTGAGAATGTACAGACATTTAAAAATTTACTCTTTACCTAAGTACGTGACCCTCCAAAGCTCTTGAGTGACAATTTTTTAGCTCTTAGAGATATTTTTTAAGTCACCTGATATTACTATTTGACAAAGCTGATTCACTGTAACAGACAGGAAGAACAAAGTATTTTATTATTGCAAATACCTGGTCTGCCAGCAGCTCCAGGAGGACCCTGTGGCCCTGCAAAAGCAAGGTATTAAATACAAACTTTAATCTTTTGCATTTTAAGCTTAAAATTTAAAATAAGAATCTGGTTTTGCCTGAGTAGGCATCTACGACTCATGTAAATATTGCATACTGGCAATTATTTTTAAGGGTAAATAATGCTAAAAATCAGTCTCAGGATACATTTCAAGTCAGCAATTACATGTGAGTCTAGGAAATATTCTCGTAAATGTGGAAGGTTGCTGAAGATGTAGTCTGCAAAAAGCTGTTTGAGTGGACTGTTTTTACTAGAGGATTGTAATTTTGATATCCCACTCACCAGGCATGCCACGTTGACCTTTTGGTCCTGGAGGTCCAGGGGGTCCTTCATCCCCTTTTTCACCAACCACATAATCGTAATACTCCGTCTCAAGAGAAAGGTGGTAAGAAAAGAAAGAGTTGCAAGAATTAAGAGAGAAGCATAGTACCTTACACTGAACACTTGATTAAAGCAATGTTTTGATCTCATTCATAATTCTGATGTTCTGACACCACAAGATCTTACTAATTACAAGCAACCAGAAACAAAATCAAAATTGTTATTAGCAGCAGTGTTTTTTTAGTACTCTGTCAATATCACAAACATTTCAGCTTTTTACAAAGCTATTTCTTCTGAACAATTTAGGCAGAAGATTTCTATTAGGTGCACATGGGGCCTTTAGAAAAGCCAGTAGGGAGACAGCATGACTAGACAGGGAAACAGTATTCATACCAACTTCCTTTCTTTAAAAAGCGTTAAGATTTCAAAATTAAGGCCCCCTATTCTGGAAGTGATTAGAAATTGATTTAAATATTAACCCCTGTGAATTTTTGTAGCTGTTCTTTGACAGTCCAATCTCCTGCCAAAATTGCTGGATCCAGGTGAGGTCTAACGAGGTACAGATACTCTATGCAACTCCATATGAAAGAAGATCTCATCCATGTGAGAATCACAGCAATATTAGTACTTTGAGAAAGCCATGCCTGATTAGAGCATCACAGGACATCCATTATTGCCTCATGAAAACAATTTGGATTTTTCTTATTATAAGGATTTAGAAAAATGATATATGAAGGAAATTTATACTTACTCGACCACAAGCTCCAGGTGGACCAGGGTTTCCTTTCATCCCCTTCATCAGAGAACAGAGATAGGTTTTTTTATTAAAAACAATATATGGAATCACATTTACCCACTGTTACTTCAGTACATTGCTCAAAACTTTAAAGAAAAACAACTGTTCCTGACCAGTCTGTCACCACCCTGTCTCTGTTCCTTACAAAGCTATTCAGCTGCATACACCAAAACCTACAGGACTCATCAGCAGACAGATGGACACCAGTTCAAACGCATGGTTTGTTACAGCTGATCTATTCTCTATTCCATGATACCCTTACTTGTCATCTCTTAGGCCAAGTGAGACATATTATATACACAGTGATAAATAATAACCTCCAAACATACCTTAATCTCATCTTCAAAAGCAATAACGAAACAATTGGACAATACCTTAGCTCCTTGCCTTCCGGCCAGTCCTGGCTTGCCCTGTTCACCCTTTTGTCCCTGCAGGTGATAGTACACAATTTTATAAGGATATAATCTTATAATTTCATAATCTTTTAGCACTGACAGTAAGAACTAAAATGTAAAGCTTTAATCTTTCATGGTGATGCAACTTGCTGAGGAGAAGAAACTGCAGTGAAAGACCCAGTTTGAGGTACAGCTCCCCAGCTGTAGGAAAAGTGTCCCATCCAAACCTGCATTTATTGCAGCACACTAACAGTCCCAAGGGAAGCTGCTCTGCATGGCACAAGTGTAGGAGTCTCTGATCTGTTCTCCCTCTACAAATTATTTCTGAAGGGGAGAAACTGAACACAATGCAAGACTCTCCCATTGAACACTCTCCCCCAGAACTTGCTCAGTCTGTGGCATGGTGCTGATCTCAAGAGGTGTCAGCAGCACCAGGAGGGAAAACAGTGCAGACTAAGGCTCTCTGCAAGTGAATACAGGCAAGGGAGAGGGACTCATGCAGCTGAATGAACTACTAGTGAGTAAAGCTGAAATGGGAACAGAGCAATGACACAAAATTTTCTCGTTGTTAGCTGAGGCAGTAGAGCTTTGTGGTCTGTCATTGAGTGTTCTTTGTCAGACTGGAATGTGTTTAGACTGCCTGTGAAGGTCAGTTTAGCATGACAAAGATGATGTTATAGTATGATACATGTGCAATGGACTATTCTGCCAGTAAGAATTTTGGTAAGATGTTTATAAGGTCACTGCAACTCTTATGATGTTGTGAAAGTAGAGCTGAAGTAAAAAGAACTGATACTTAACCAATTGAATACAGTATTTCAAGCACATTTGAACAACTACAACTTTTAAATTAGTACACAAATTAGACTATTTTGCTCCTAAAATGGCATATTTTAGGAACTATATGTTGACAAAATTAGAGTCTAATAGCTATCAGTCATCTTGTTCCAGGCCAAGACAGGCATAACCCTGACAATAATTTTTCTTTGTAAAACAATGTCTTTGATCCTAGTGATTAAAAACTATTAATTTCTCTTCTCAATTTATGTTAAAAGGAAGGTATAACTCTTTTGCAAAAATTTCAGTGTGACTAACCAGAAAAAACTCAGTAGAATTTTGCTTTACTTGGAGTGTGTCTCAAACACATTAGACAGTCAGTAGCAAGCAACAGGTCTTTAAATTTGACATAGAAGGAACGACATCTATGAACGGAGCCTCTTTCTCCTGCACATAAATCTGTGAGGACATGGTGTGTTCCAAGGCCAGCTGCATGAAGGACATGTTTCAGTGTATGCAAATCAACATTTTGAAACACATTCCACAATGAGAGAAAAGCTGTGACAGGAAGACAGAATTGTCATAAACAGATGACCATCACTTAGAAAACTTCCTTCATTACCGGTAAGCCAGGTGGACCTGGGGCACCTTCTTTTCCAGGCTTCCCCTACAAAGGAAAAATGTAAAATAAACAATTTAAAGTGAGGATATTACATTCAAAGAGCATAGCAACTCAATGCTGTGCACATAACTGTAAACTGTGCAAACTGTAAAAAGCCATTAAAGTTATTTTGAAGTATTCATTGATCATAACTAAAGTTCATAAAACTCTACAAAACAGGTAGTAAGATATTCCACTGACATTGCTTCTCCTGTGGAGGATTATTTGCGCCAGACTCCAGCAGTACAAAGTGCCAGGCAAGTGCAGAAAGCTTGGTGCAAAATCAGGTTCTTGCAGAAACAAGACAAACGATAAAGCAATACAACAGCAAGCAGCCCTTCCCATAGTGAGCCAGGAAGGACACTGAAGGAAAGCTCTCTGAACCCCATTTTCTGTATGGGAAAACTTGAGGAGAAATTACTTAATGCAAAGGAATAGGGAGTGCACTTCAAAGGTGTCTGAAGCAGGGCAGTAGATGGAAATGTGAAAACAGAAGGAGGCAGCATGCCACAGGTATCTAGGTATCTGCTGCTCTCCATGGCCCATTTGGCAGCGTCCGCTGGGGTTCTGTATCTTGTGTGGCAACAAGAAACAATTGTTTGAGCAATTCATAACAAAATAAGGAGACAAAGGGAAGGGAGGCAAAAAATACTGCATGGCAGGACAAGGCTTTTGCAAGCAGAAGAATGTGAAAGAAACACAGAAGATGGAGGATTAATAACACACATTGGATAGCAAGAACTTCTAGAACTTTATACTAGTAACACAAATAGAAATTTTTCATTATATAGGAATAATAAAAATAACAATCAAGTTTCTCTCTAACATCATCATTGTTATAGCACCATACAACTGAAGAAAGAACAATCCTCAAGTAGTACCAGGGTCTTGTCTTGCTATCTTTCCTTGTGGAAGAAAATGTATTGCAACCACAAGAAGTAGGAGAGTTTCAAAAATACAAACATTTGGAGTGAATGAAATATTTAATTTGAAAATTATTTTTCTTAGCATTACTTTCACAATGTATTCAAAATCTGTATTCAGAAAATGTCACAAAACATTTTAATTTTTTTTTACTATTTTAGGGCTCTCCCTGATTATTTATCATTAAGTTGATATGAACTAGTAGTTTTAGTTACTAAGACCCTGTTTCTGTCATTGATTATTTTTTATCTGAAAGTTTGAAAGGCATTTGAATGAAAGTAATAGCTTTTCATTAATTATCTTCCAAAAATTATATAATCAGGTAAATTGTATTTAATATGCGTGGTTTTTTTAAATAATTTTTTCATATACTATGCTGTTAAGGAAGTAACTCTTGGGCAATTTGCTTCCTATCTCCACACAGCTGCTGGTTGAACATACTAATTTAAGTCTGCTGCCTTAAGTAAACATGGTGTTTTCTCTTCTACTTACACCTTTGCATTACAAAGCCAGTACATGTCTAGCAGAGCACTCTTTTACTAAGCAGAACCTTTATAGCAAAAAAAAAAGCAGCATACTCACAATTAACTAACCTTCACTCCAAGTACTCATGCAAGTACACTCACTTGACTTCCAGCTCTTGTTTAGTTTACTGCAGGAAAGAGCTTTTGAATCTAAGCAAATTTGCTCTGAGTAGCAGCAAGACAAAAACTGGACAGTAACAGTAGTTCAAAACTGTTTTTCAGAAAGGACTAACAGATATGTATTCAATTTCTGCACACACCTGTGCTCCTGGTTCTCCTCGGTCACCCTTTTCACTTTGGGAATCACCAACTGGCCCCTGGAACAAAACTACACTGAGGATACTCATGTTCTGAAACTCACATTTTCTAAGTTAAATATTTTATATTTTTTTATCTTAAAAAAAATACAGTTGGGATGCTGTTAATAGGTATTCTATTCCATTCATTAGTTCTATTCTTGTCATTAAAGGTGGAAATAATTAGTGTAAATACTGGGCTGTAAAGAGTAGCATTTACTAGGTGATGCTGCCTGAACATCTGGATTTAAGGGATTTACTTTTGTTCACTTACTGTAAACCCCATTGGCCCTGGGAGTCCTCTTGATCCTTTATCTCCTTTTTCTCCTTTTAAGTCCTATTACACAGAAAAGAAGAGCTTACTGTGGGTGTCTTGGATTTTTCCATGCTGACATTTCAGTCTGGTTCTACAGATAGGAAATCCTTCTGTCATCAGCAAGATTCTTTGAGCAGAGATGGTTCTACTCAAACAAATAAGCAGAATCTTCGTATCAGTGCTCCTGCCTAAGTCTGTAATGTTTGAAAAAGAAACCATTTCTGCACATTTTAGAATAGAGCTAGGTCAAAACAACCTACTGGTGATTGCATGCAAAAGGACTGCAGTAAATATCCCCACAAATGGCAACAAGAAACAAACCCAAGTAAACCTTAGTTGCTTCACTGGAGCTAGAGTTACTTGCAGACATAATTGTAGTGGCTACCTACAGCATCCTTGTCTCTGTGGGTGCAAGATTAGACTATGCTACAGTGTAGCACCACTGGGCCACATCCCAAAGTCACTGTAAAGCCAAATTTCATTGTTTAATTATTACCTCGTTAGACTCATGTGCCAAACTATTTATGGAAGGAGTTTTGAGAAGTTTCTAAACAATAATGCCCAATGTTGCTGAAAAATTGCCATTACCTCATGATAAGCCACCACAGCTGTGAATGGAAAGTGCTCCAGGTGCTCTGTATTTGATCTAAACAGGGAGAGCTGGTGTGCCTAAAAGCTGAACCTTGCTTCTGCAATGTTTCTTTTCCCTCCTCAATTCAGTCTTGATGTAAAATTCACTTTTATTTCAGCACATAATGGAGAAGGGCTTTGGCTGACTCCATAGATTAGATAAAAATTCCATAAGAAAAATGGAATCAAGAACACATAGAAGACTTGTCCTGTTAATACGTGAATACTTATAATTCTGTCAGCTACTGCTGTTTAATTTCTATATAAAGATACAATGCAAGAATTTTAATTCACAAAGCAATACCTAAAGCTCAATCATACTATTTCCTTCCATATTTTTTGTCTTTCCAACACTTTCCATGATTACTCAGGAAATAGTGAAAATAATGAGAAAACAAACTACAAAATGTCCATGAACATGTAAATTTTTGTGAAACTCTGGTAGCTCAGAGTCTGACATTCTCAGTGCCAAGGCCCAGAGGTCAATGCAGCTGTGGCTGTGATAGCCATTCAGAACATCCATGTGGATTTGGTGAAGCAGAGGTGATCTACTCTTCACATACTCAGAGATTCCCAGCAGGTGGGGTACTGGTAAGCAAGAAGCATTTCACTGGCATGTGCAGATGTGCACATGAGCACACAGGCTCAGCTGAGCTGGCTCCACACAGACACTCTGAGCTTAGAATATAATTAAACAAGTCTGAAAAACATTAGGATGGGTAAAAGGAAATGTTATCAGAGCAGTGAAGATGAAAATGTCAAAGTAGAACCTAGTCAGATGGCTTATCTGAATGTGATGTTTAACAATTTCACTACCGTCATGTTGTCTGGTCCAGTTAATGTCACAATAACAGTTCCTGGGGGCCCAGGGGGTCCAGTTAACCCAGTGTCACCCTTGAAAGAAAAAGAAAAATAGAGCAAATCAGAAGCAGTGTGTTTTTGTTATTTCAAGTTACTACTACTATACTTTTGATATCATGAAAATTCTTCTGTCATTATACTCAGCCAAAAATTCAGTTAACACTTACATTTGTTTGCCATTTAAACTCCAGTAGAAAAGACACGTTGAAGAATTAACCTTTCCCTAGCTGATTAATACAAAGATGAATATGCTGATATCTGTTAAAGTTTCTGGAAACAAATTTTAATCCTATTTATTTGGTACAAAACTAGTTTGAATCAAGCAAAAAGATCTCCTTGACTACAATATTTATCTCTATTTAATTATGTCAATCAGTAAATTACATGAACTGTTCTTGGTGACATCCCCCAAACTGCAGTCTGGGTATTCCAGGGAGATCACAGAATCATGGTGCTAACAGACAAAACAAGCTTTCATGTGTCCTTCACTGACAACACAAGTAGTGAAGTACACCTTTTCATTAAGAATCTTTGAGAACTGGGAAAGTCCTCAGTGTGATCTTTCCTGTGGACCCCATCAAAACAATATCCACAATTTTCAGTGATTTTAAGCCAGGAATGCTTTTGCATGAATTTGCAGCAGAACAGCAAAGAATGTGTCACTCCTTCATAAGGAAGCAAGATGTTCCATGGTCCCCTGAGCTACTGCTAATGAATAACCAGGTTTATAGGCTTTTTTTTTTCCCCCCAGGAAACTCCTAGCACATTCCTGATAGTGATTACAATGTTAAAACTGAATCTGTGCAGGTCAGTTAGCATAATTGTGAGATGTCCTAATCTCTTGCAAGAATATTCAGATTAACTGCAGTAGTCCTGCAACTGCAGGCTGGGTGCTGAGAGACAATGTGGGCATTTGTAGTTATTCCTGGTTTAATGTCAACTACATGGAATACAAAGTAAGTACATGAAAGATGAGTTATCCAATTTTTATTCAAAAGCTGGGGGTTTTGCTTGTATCACAAGGGCTGACACTGAAAATACATTGGACAGAAGTTGTGAGACTACAAATGCTACATATTCACCATTTTATCTGCTTAGATAAGCATTTAGGAACACTACACAAAGTACATATATTAATTTAATGCTATGTGCTAATAAATATTAATTACTGGCTTCTCTTCAGTGTCTAATCTTCTGTCTAGACGTTTATTTCATTGGCTCTTATGTGAAAACATTTTGACATTAGAGAACATTGCCATGTTTCCATTTTTCAACAAAAGACTACCACATATATACTGAAAATTGGCATTTTATAGGACTTACTTCCCCAAACATTTCACCATAGCAAATCAGAAAATGCCGAAAACAGAAACAAAACTTATAAAATGTTTAAAGCTTCTTATGAAATTACCTTCCTTCCTTTGGCTCCTATTACTTTCAGTCCCATAAGACCCTGAAAAAAATCCCCAAATGTTATTTTTTTAAATTTTGCAAACACTTAAACATGGGTTGATTCATGTTACACATAACAGAAGTTTTCATTTTTTTACCAATCTGAGACTACCTTAGGTCCAGGAGGTCCTGGTTTTCCTGGCATGCCCTACAAAAAAAACCAAAAAAAACCTCAGCTAAAAACTTACAATCTTGTTCTCTGATATGGGTGTTTTGAAGTACCCAACTTCCACAGAACTTATCCCATTTTTACTTTTTTACTTTTCGTTCAGCTTTACAACTGCAAGCCATTGTCTATGGGTGACAGATTGTTTACACAGTAGAGTTGCAAACATATGCATCTCTCAATGTTATGCATATTAGTATTTAAAGTGAATTAATAGATAGTTATTTGAAAATTAAAATTTATGCCTACATGGATAAGGTATGCTTCTGAAAATATAGAAATTATCATGCATAAAAATAATCAAAAGAAACTGAAAAAAATCAGATGCACGCAGAAAAACGTAGTTTTTACATACACATGTGTCTAGACCTCAAATAAGTCAGAATCAAGTACTTGTATCTGTGTAATTCCATAGGGTTTAAGGGAAACTGAAGGTCAAAGTAATAAGTGAAACAAATTCATACTAAAGGTCCTGGAGGGCCCTGTGGTCCAAGTTCCCCAGGATATCCTTGAGCACCCTGGGCACCCTGCATATTAAAACAAAAGAAACAGGAATAAATCTCCTGGCAAGATTATGAGCAAAATACAACACCAAATTCAATGAAGTGAATGAGAAACAGAGGAGCAGCTCTGCTTCTGAATTTCCTTTTCTTGTATCAGGGAAACACAGAAGTATAATTCTTCCTCACCGCTTCATTATTTGGCATGTGTTTTGAAACATGAGAAAACATCTGTTCTAAAACTAAACTTCTCAAGTGAGGATGTAAGTCCTCTGGGAAATGTGGACTCATAATCCATATGGTCCTATTAATGCCTCTAATAAGCCTTCAATCCTTCAAATATTCTATGCAATAAATCCTATACTTTAAAGCTTTTTTTCCAAAGAAATGGAAAATGAAACATTTTTGTTTTCTTTTTAATTTAATGCTCTGTTTATTCCAATAGTCAGAAGAAATGTCAGCCCTGCCTTCTCCTGAAAATGTTCATTCTTGAAATATGGACCATTCTTTCCTTTGTTAGTACTCTAGAAGTTGAGCTGGTCTATCCTGTTCAGTCTTAACTTCGATAGGAATATTAGCAGTTGGACTTGATGGCCATTATAGGTCCCTTCTAGTTGAACTATTCTGTTCTATATGTGTAGGGGTAAACTCATAGATCTGTGACCAGTTTTTCTCCCTACCTGAAGTACTGCTTTTCTGCAATCTGACTGATTTTGGTTTAGAAATCAGTGACACAATAGTAAAAAACACTGTATCTATATTAAGTAAATAATACACTTAAGTCATGTAAAATACCAAACAATTTTAATACATACTTATGTTACATAGAATGTGTTTATACATATAACTGTATATTTTTATACATATCTATCTCAGGACCTATTATTTTGAGTTACCTGGAGACCAGGC
>NW_005054371.1:1723311-1740277 GCF_000277835.1 Geospiza fortis | reverse complement strand
AAATAAGAAACATAAGAAGTGCATAATGATGGAAACTGTCTACTATGGATAGTTCTACCTTTAAAAAAGATACACACAAATTGTTGATAGCCAATAAATATTTCGTGTCATATCTTGCAAAAAACTGACCTTGTCTCCTTTGATACCAGCAACTCCCTAGGAAGAAGAACAATCATATTGAAACAGAAAAATAAAAGTGCTGAAATAACACTCTAAAAAGTGTCTAAGCTTTGTGCTCTTCAGGTGATTTATTTTCATGAAGAAGGTACATAGCCAGGTTCATGTTTACTGGGCCAGACTTCAATTTAAGAAGAATAACTATTTTCAAACAATATGCCCTTTCCTACAGGTACAACTCTACAATTGAAGGCAGAACAGCTTTGAAACCTGGTCTTAATAAATGAATAAACAAAATGAGCAAAGCTGGTAAAATAAAGATCATATTTAGAAGTTATTAGATTTGAAGCCACTAGAACTTAAAAAGACAGCATTCCTTTTCCATTTGTTTAAAAGTTTCTCTTTCAAACACATTTCTACAGTGAAAAAAACCCCAAATCCTGGGATCAAAGCAGTGTACCCAGAGTGAGAAGTTCTGGGTTTAATTCCTGGTTCTTAATGACTTAATTAAGCCATTATTTCCTCAAAGATACTTAGGCATGAACTGAAACTGCAATCTATTAAATATATCAGGGACACTTTTAGGGGTAAATTTTCATGAGTATCCCATGAGAGCTAACTCCAGTCAATTTCATGCAGTCACTAGCTAAGAAGTTGAGGCCCAACATGTAGACAATAAAGCATTACTTTTAACTTTGATCTTTTTATCACACAGTTTTCATACTAATAAAATGGGGATACCTATATATTTCAACTGTTGTGAGTATGAGCTAACATGAGGCTCTCTTTCAGGGACTGGCTTTACATGGTGGGAATGCACACAATCATGAATTTCACACTTACTGGAAGGCCTGGAGCACCTCGTCGACCTGGAGGACCTGGAAATCCTTGGTCACCCTGAAAGTAGTAACAGTGATTGTTAATGCATTTTATGGTTTATTATTTGGCCTGATTTTGTCAAATGATCACAGAAGTTTTCTATGCTATCACACTAAATGCACTGTGAGTTCATGACCACCATATTTTGCTAGAAGAGGATTTTTCTTGCATTTTATGCAGCTTGACTTCTATCCTAGACTGTTCAGATTGGTTCACAGCTTCACTAGAAATCAATGATTTTCTATACTAGGCATTATTCTGACTTCTTTCAGAATACTCATAGAGCAAAGAAAACCTGGTAAATCTGTTACTTATCATTGAGGCTTTTCACTTAATTACTTTCAGGATTTATGAATTGCCAACTGCAAGCTAGATACTGGCAAAATACAACGGATTAACTATCTTGTTTATAACCCATTGCAACAAAAGGACACATTGGACAAAACTGATTAGGTCTCCTGAATTTAATGAAAAAAGTATTATCTGTCAAAATATCAAATGTTATTCTTTTCTGTTAACCAAGACCATTAGAATGTATTATTTAAGTATTTATTTTGCATAAAAAAAGTAGCACTTTTCCTTTCTCTGGTCCCACGACACAAGTTTTTCTAGCTGATAAAGTCACAAAGCAAAACAAATCAAAGCTGTAGATTGGGGGAAATTTAGATCACTTTTTGTCCATTCCTATGCACAGCCAAATGCAATCTCCAGAACACAGCTTGGTTTGTACCTTTGTGCCATTGCATCCTGGAACACCTGGGAGCCCAGGAGGACCAACAGTTCCTGGTTCACCCTAAAAGAAGCACGAAAATTGACACAAGCTTTGTTTTTGTACATTCATATTGCCTTACAGAAACACTGAAAGAGTTTATGTTGGAGCAATGTTTCACAAGACTTGACAGATTACAATGTGTTCTTAAATCATTACAATGAGTAAGAATTGCTGATGCCAAGATTCTTATCTCTAGGCCAATTGACAGAGCCAATGCTGATGCTGAGACTAGAGTGAGCACATTGAGCTGAGGATAATTGTGCACTAAAGACTGAAGTAAGAGAGAAATGGTTAAATCAGTTTAGTTTTTACTTACGGGAAGGCCTGGAGGACCTGAAAATCCGGGTATTCCTGGGACTCCCTGATATTAAACCAGAGAAATAATGTTATGAATATTAAACAAAAGCTCATTAGGCAATTTTTCTTTGATTACAGTCATATTAAGATCATAAATGCAAGTATGATTCTATTAAAAACATCATTACTTCCTTAACTCTTCTGACTGTGAACCAAGAATAATGGTTACACACAGGTAACACACATCGGTTTTGTCCACAGGGAAAAACCCCAAACAACTCTTTGTGGTATTCTAGTTTGACTTTTTCACTGCATAGCCAAATATTAAACACATACAGCAACAACCTTGGATGTAAGGTGCAGCAAAAAAGGGCAAGAGTTCTAAAAATAAATAATACTAATACATAAACTGTGTCATAAATTTTAACCATATTTTGAAATCAGGCATAATGTTTTGCTTTTAGTTTCACAAATTATTGAACCAAGTTGGCAATTAGCATGACATTTAATACATGTAAGTTTGTTTAAAATACAAGCACTTACTCGGATACCTTTGGGTCCAACTAAGCCTGTAGGCCCTGGAGAACCCTAGATCAAAAATAGAAAGTGATGTTTTTCAGTACATTTCAATTGGGAAAGAGCACATAAATGTCAACAATACACACAGTATTTTCAATATCAATATGTGCACACAAAGTCAGCTGTATAAGTAAATAAAGCCATTCCATACTGTGGGCAACCAGGTATTTCCTAAACAGGCCAAGATGTATCTTAAAAAACATGCTTCCCTTCAAATTTTCTTAAATCTATTTTTCATATTTGTCTCATTAGTAGCTTGTTTACTTTCTTTTCTGCAACAAATGTCAAGATGTTAATTGATACTAAGACAAAAACTGAGGTATGCTGCAAAAATCTGTCTAGACCCATGTTCATTGTCTCTGGCAGTTTAGTCCAGCTGCTTTAGTGCTGGCCAATGGACAACTGACAACAAAAGCCCATGGTCATATCAGCTCTACTCTGATGCACTAAGAATGACCCTTGCAGCTGATGATCAAACAACATCCCTACCAAATAGGAAGCTCTGAGACAGGTTTTGGTTTGGTTTTGTAAAACGGAATTGTCTACACAGCTATAGCTAACTTTGACTGTCAAGCACAGTAGTTTCTCTGTGTGTATCTCTCTGTCTCACATACATACCTACCTTTGGTCCCTGTGGCCCTGGAGGCCCTTCTGGACCAGGAAAGCCTCTTTGACCAGGTGGACCTGGAACACCGGGAAAGCCTTTTTCACCCTGTAAACATTAAAATAATTAAACTCTTCAAATATCCATGAATTCTCCTTTTGATAGCTTATTTCTGAGGCATTCATTTTTTTCAGTACCCCTTGGCTTTCTGCTGCTGTGGCAGATCCACTGCCCTTGGCAACACTGACCTCTGTTTTTGTGGTCCACCTCTGGGCTGCCTTGGTCCCACAGCACCACATGCTTGTAAGTATGACTGAATTATCAGAGCACAAGATAGTACTCAGGATTTTGTAGAGTATGGAAGTTAGCTGACAGCATGAAAAAATTAAGAAAGCAGCTGATATGTATTCCTTATTAATATTTCTGTATTATGTTTAGCAGCACAAATTGAGAGACTTAATTGCTGCTTGTCACAGCACGTCACAGTTGAGACAGCCACAACACACAGAGTGTCATCACACAACTTCAGAAAGCTTCAACCCATATAGAGTAACACCACACCACTTCAGAAGGCTGCAAGCATCTGCCCTTTTTGTTCTTTAGCCCAGCCTTTTATCCCCTCCTGTTGATGCATTGCACCTGTGTGCCCTCTGTTCCCTTTGGTGGTTGGTCAGTGCTCCTGGGCACTCCATGGCTCATTGCTGTCAGTGCTGCTCACAGCTGTACCCACTGGGGATGAGGCTCAGCCCATCCCAATCACCACAAACTGTATGCCTACAGCTTCTGCTGTACAGCAAGATCAGTTCCAAACCACCAATATGTCTTCATGAAAACCAAGGACGAAAACAGTGGGAGTCAAATGCAAGAAAACCATTCAGACAGACTAAAAACCCCTTGCTTTACATGACAAATATCTTAAATTTTTCTGAATCTCAGAGATTAAGACACCAAATTACTTTTTCATGTGTTTTATTTTAAGATCAAATTCAAATAAATAAACTAAAGGAAACAGAATTGAAGGTATGGAAACAGAATACAGAAGGCTAAGCTAGAGTGAAAGGGGCATTTTCAGTTTTTTAGTTAAATATAGAGGATGCAAGCCTTAACTTGGTTTAAATAAAGTATTTCAAGCCTGGAAGCTCACGGAAAAGGTGTTTCAGCCCTTCAGACAGCAGCACTTAAGCATGCTCATTTTTATATCATTGAAGAGCTGCTGGTTCAAGACTTTTTACATCACAGCATGACATGGGAGAGAGAGAATGGGATTATCAATTCCCTCAGAGACAATTTTCCTATTGCTTTATACAAAGAAATACAAAGAAAGCGTGTGAAATTTTGCTGTGACAAAGTTTGAGTGTTCCATTCCATGTACAAGACAGGAGCCAAGAGATGTCTCTGGGAAGCCAAAATATTCTGGCTTTTCCCTGCACCAATTCTCACTCCTCAAAATCCCACAAACTCACCAGATTTTCAATAGCTTCTGAACGAAATAAAAATTTTAAAAATAGTAATTATATATATTTGTATCTCTCAAGACAGAATGTAATCCCACAACACTTTAACACATATAAAATAAGAATTGCATTATAAAGTATGTGTGAGATCTATATAATAAATCGGCATAGCTTTTTATAAAAAATAGTTTGTTTCTGTTCTATATTCTGCAGCAGCATCCAAGGCAGGAGGATGTCTGCTATCCCAGGATGAGCCGCTGGAGGGGGTTCGGTGCCAGCTTCCAGGAAAACCAAACTCCACCTGCCTGCCGTGCCAAGAGCCACGCGGGGCTGCTGAATCCGGAGCTCTCCTGACAGCTCCACTGCCCTCTCTACAGAAAAGGCAATTTTAGCTACACTTTCTTCTTAGCAGATCAACAAGGTCTGAGGATTTTCAGGTTGGAGAATTCTAAACACTGAATAATGACAAAAACATGTTGATTAATGCCATTATCCTGATTTTCTGCATGTAAAACTTCATCAGTCTAAACAATTATTTACTCTTAGCCACAGATTGCTCAGTTATTTTCCATGGAACTGATAAAGACAAGTTGTGGGTGTCCATTCTTATTAATATTTCTCTTTTAGTGGGCAGCTTATTTTTTTCTAGGTTTTCAACTGGTTTCAATTTCACTGTTTAGGACAAAGTCAGGTTAGACCAACTAGTAATATGAAAAATAAACAGGGAGATTTTACTAAAAATATTAGTATTCTCCTTTCCCACTTATTAATATATATTTTAATAATGAGCATATTTACTTCCAGATAAATTTTCTCCAACTTCATAAAAGCAGATGGGACCATCAGTGGGACTACCCATAATTCTAGATCTTCATAGATATATGAGATCTGTTGATAAGGTTTAGTATGGCAACTTCTGTGTTCATGGCTCACCTAATTTGCAACCATGACTTCTTCAATAATGCCCCTTTCATTTGTGAATCAGTTGTTCTTCCAACTGTGAGCAGGAGTTCCAAAGAATTTTTGGCATTTGTGTAATTTAGGTTTTTCTAAAAGCCACTCAGAGCCTCTGCCAAGCTGCTATTGGCAACAGGCAGAGCTGTGGATCTGTTACTGCTGATGGATTTGCTGCTCCTTCAGTGCTGGCAAGGTGTTTGTGATTAGGACCCAGAAACTCATGCCCTGCTTGATCTACAAGAAGATTATCTGTTTGATGCCAGCGTGTGCAACTTTCCTTCAGGAACCGGCAAAGGAGGGCAGGTAGGAAAGAGATGGAAAGAAGGAAGCACTGAGCATGAGACTCCTGATGGCATAATGAAATTTACAACAGGAGAGCAGCTGCCAAGGTAATGGCATTTGTTAGGGATTAGTGAAAGAGACCTGGTGGTTTTGGGCAGTTGTTCTGCTGGTGTCCAATCGCACAGTGCTGTAAACATAATAATGCAGTAAAAAAATTCAGTTGAAAAAGCTTAGTGAAACAGTTTCCTCAAAGTTAACAGAACTTTGTAAGGTAATCATTCTCTGTAGACTCTATTGGCAAAATACCATCATGCACTAAATTCACTCACTGTATCAACTGAAGTAATCTACCAACAATTCCCAAGTATATAAGCCAATATTCAGAAAGGAAAATGTATCTGTTCTTACCTTACTACCTTTTGTGCTATCACAAAAGCAGGGACTTTTACCTTTGCATACACAGTTCTGAAAAACAAAAATACAAACGTTATAATGCAATTCTTTTTCTCATTGAGTTGTTTGGAGAGAGGCAAGTAAGATCTCAGTGGTTTTAGTAAGCAATTATTTCACAAATAATAAAACTTTAAAAAAAATATTTGTGAAGAGGCAATTCACAACAGTGGCAGAGCTCATTATTCCTCTGTATTGTCTGTTGAGACAAATAAGAGCATTAGTGAGATCTTGCAGACAGAATTAACTACCCCCTACAGTTTCTCACATTACAACAGGCACAGTGTTTCAAATTTGTAACTTTCATGTTTCTTTTAGGATGGAGGAAAGATGCTGCAAGTAGTTGCTGCTCTCTATGGACTTGACAATTCCTGACAGTTGCTGCTTGTCTTTTAGGTGGCTGAACTTAGGGGAGATGCTGTCATCCATCAGTTTAAAAACAGCTGCAGGGAGCATTCCTCCAGTGAACAGATACTTAAACATTAATTTACAAAATAAAGCAGAAATTAAAATCAGTTGTCTATGAAAGGCAAATCCTCAAGAAATTGTGTCTGCCTCTGATTTATAGATAGCTCAATAGGTGGCTACTTGATGTTTCAAGCTAGATTTCTAAAGAAATGCAAACATTAAACAGTTAATTCTTTGTCATACTTAAAGAAGACTCACTCTTACTGTGATCTGACACCTAGAATTCAAGTGGTACTGCATCAGAAATTTGGAAAACAAAGGTATCATGTGAAACAGAAACCATCTAATTATGCTACCTTTACTATTATATTAATCAACATGATTATATCACCAGGAATACAAGAATAAGAACTAATGCAGAATTAACAACAAACAGTATCCTGATTTCTCCTTGGTGAGATCAATCAGTCTGGTACTGGATAATCTAAATTCATCAAGTCAGTTGTATGACAGATATATTAAGCCTTAAAGCATCAATACAAGAGGATAAAGTGATGTATATCTCAAAATAAATTTGGGATAGTTTATAAGACAACTGATTTTCTTGTTCCTTATTCAATGACAGTACCTTGCATCCCAAAGCATTCTCTTCAAAGCTGATTATTGGTAGAGGTCTGCTAAGCAATATAAAAAGGGCAGTTGCTCAAGGTAAGATGTATACACAGATATATACCATTATAATTCTACAGACCTTCATGGAGTTGTACCTTATTCCTGCCCGTGAAAGCCAACTAGAAGCAGATCTTTCCAGCATCTGTATGCAAAGCACAGTTTTCAGAAAATGTAGAGAAATCCAAAAATGAAATTACTCTCCCATAACAGGTATAATCTGCAGAAGATTTGATGTGTACAAATACAGAACAAACCCTTTTATCTTATAATCAGAGATGATCCAATGTGAAGAGAAATGCATGAACATGTAGAAAATTATGACATTATACAATTGATCTAAGTTAATAAACTATTGAAAGAAAGAGAGCCTTTGCTCTTCAAGAAGTCAGAATGCTTAGAATGTGTTTAATTTGCCATTAGTAAGCTTTCAGATCTATTTAGGTCTTTTTGTGTACACATATCACTCTAAACTAAACTGAAAAGACCAATGATTTAACATTACACAGTCAGTTAGCTGGATAATACTAAATGTTTTGGCATATGATTTTTTATGTAAGATTAGATTACATACTTCTGTACAGGAGCTTTGAACCAAAAAATCATTGCTCACTTATACTGCAGGATGCTTTCACATCCTTCCAAGATGCCTGCAGCTCCTTTATCAAAGGATCATAAAAACCCAATATGATGTTTCCGGGTTATAAGATAAGGAAACTGAATATTAGGTATTAACAGTTTATTCAAAATTCTCACAATAACATCTATATAAATAAGTGTATTAACCAAAGCCACAGGTTTACTGCATGTTTTTTGGTTTTGTGATTTTCATTGTAATAATTTACATTTCTTTCAAATATTTAGATGAAAAATATTTTTGATCTAAAATCTAGGTCAAAGGATACAGCCAGATCATTATATGATTACCAAATCAAAGCAATTCACCAATGAACCAAAATTGGTTCATTGTCTATAAACCCCACAGCACTTGGAGTAATTTACAGAGGAGCTCTTCTCCAAAGTGCTTTTAGTGATAGTTACAGTGTTATATTAAACAGATACATGATTCCAGTAGTACATGCCAAGACACATTTACTGCATTGGTTAATGTTTTGTTCAGTGGATGCATCCTTATCTATAACACTGAATTGCCCTTCCTACACTATGGGGTTGGATTCTAATGGGGCTCTGACCTCTTCCTGCTCCTGATTCAGAGAGTAACTTAACCAACTGCTTAGAAAGTATCCCAGTTGTCTCCTTCACGTAATTCCTCAAAGAAATGACACAGAAAGAAGAAAGAAATAACATACTACAGATTATAGTGTCACCCATGCAAAGGTTAATGTAGATTGAGCATGGCACTGCTACTCCAGCCACTGCAGTGGTGGAAACTTAATTTGGAGAGATTCTTACACAGTTCTCAGCACCTTGCCAGTAGCACTGGTTACATGCAGAATGTCAGAGAGGGTATTTAGAGACGTTACCAAACATGAATATGCCAAAGGATGCGACAAAGTCTTAATGTAAGGAGAAGAGCAAGCAATGCCAGCCTTCCTATTCTGTCACTAGCACAGGCTCTGAGTGCTGTCACTCACACTGGTGGGGCAACACAGTCCTATCAGGAATGGTTAAAGGCAGGAAGGTGGAGTACAGAGGAACAGAGCCAAAGTGAGGATGATCCCATATTTCTCCACTGATCTATTTTTTGAATGATATATACAATGACAGAACTGTCAGAGTATTCCTTTGTTTTTCCAGATCCAGAGAAGATCAGGGTAGCTCAGCTACAATTTCAAAATACATATTTGTATTGAAAGTACTGCATCCAGGACAGAGAGGCAGCAGAATGTGTTGCTGAAGGAAACAAACACCATATTCTTTAAGTATGTTTCAGACCAAGAGCACACAGGATAAGTAATAAACATATTGAGATGAAAGCTGAGATAAAATTAATTTTAATGTGTAGGATATAGTAAAGTGGCTGAAGTGGGGCTTAAGTTTGCACTTTTGGCCTGACTGCTCTTTAATTTCATGGGTGAACTCCACTGATGCCCGAAGTAAATCCTGGTTAACATAAATGGAAGATGACTGTGCAACATGAGGTATTTTTAAATGAATTAAAAGCAGTGCAGGTGATATCCATTAATTACTGTGGACAGTAAAAATAGCCCAGGTGTCTCTCAAGTGGGTGATGAAGCTGTTGCTTTCCTTCACTGATTGTTCTAACTGCTGATCAGACTTATTTTTAAAAATGCATAACTAATTTTTCAGTTAAACTTGATACTTATTAGCATCTCACCTACTCTGCCATTAGGTTTTTACCTCCTAACTTCAAGAATCACTAAATTAGAACTCTATCACTATGTGGAACAAGACTTACTGGATAATATCTATTTTTCTGTGATGCCACTTTTTTATTCTTTTCCATCTTTCTGCTCATTAATGATATCCTGAGCAGCCTGAAAACATGCATGTCATCACAGTGGTCCTAAGTGGAAGTAATTTACCAGCTAATTTCAAGTTTTCTGTAATTTCTCTTAAATGCCAATACTTATTTAAAACAATGTATCAGTGAGCCAGCTCCTTTAAGTCTTGATTATGAATTTTCAAGGGCTGCTGACACATGGAGATTTTTGAATTCTTCCTGGGCTGTCTCAGTGCAGAGCAATCACTTTACACATCCCAGCTGTGTCTATAAATCACAACTGAGCACATAGAATAACCCTGCTCCAACAGTTGATGTTAATATAGTGCTTAAAACTTCAAAAGGCCCATTTCACTCATTCTCTACTACCTGTTTTCTGTTGCATCTAATAAAGGTGGGAGTAAAACATTGTGATTACAAGAAGTGGAAAGTTTTGCTCTACCATTTATTCACACTGCAAATTTCTGTTGGGGTAGGTATGCTGCACATATGTTAAATGATGCACTTTCTGAAGAACACGATGATGGTAGCTAGAGTTTCTAGTTTGGATACAGTTACAGTTTTGAAAATTTATCCTAACCTGCACCAGAGGATCTGAGGGGAGAGCTTTACAGAAAAAAGGTTCCCACTGTAAGAAAAGCTGTATAAAGAAAATCTTTTTTCTTCTGATACACCTGTATTAAGACACTTATCTAGATTAGCAGAGTCAGGAATTCTAGCTAGACAAGGTGGATACGTGACCCTGGCAGCGTATTCCTTGTGTTGCACAACTGCAAATCACCATGGAGCATGCAAGGTCCTGGAGAATGAGGTCCCCTCACTCCAAAACATTGCTGTCAAAACAAAATACCAGTCTCACAATTAGAATCTGTATACGAAAAGTTTTTCATGCATTCTAAGCATCAAACATGAATTCATTCAAATTATCAAAGACCACGAAGAACTTTGTGTTTTTTTAGTGATTGCTGGACCAGTACAACAAAACCAAATTATTAAGCCTTCAATAAGTATAGACAACATAGAGCAGAAATAGGAGATGATGAGATGAAGGAAAATATGTCAGTTCCCAAACCCTGAAACATTGTGTAGTCACTTGTGAACTGGAAGGCAGCCAGACATTCCTACCTTAGAAGACTCCTGTTAACAGCCATGTATGCTATCACAATTCACAGCATTTTGCTTACCAGTTGAATACCCAGCACAAGATGAAAATTATTTCATTCAGACTTTCCATTATAAAGAAATATACGTGTAACTTAACTAATAGCACCCAACACAGAGAGCCTGGATCTAAAAGACACAGCAGGAGACAACTGCTAAGCTGCAGGCAGTGCAGCTGCTGAATAAGCTCCAATAAGCACCTGTAATGGGAACCCTGCTCAGGGAATAGCTATTGAATCAAAATGCCTTGTTGGTGACACAGGCCTTGTATTACTGGTTATGTGCTGCTTTCAATGTGAGGTGCAGGAGAGAAGTCCTAAACATTTGTGGTCATAGGAAAACATAACACTTCACAGAAGCAGGACTTTGTGTTTAATTTACAGATACACGAGTCATGGTCACATGATGTCAACATACATTTTTATCTGAACTTGGTAAGAATCTCCTTACTTTAAATCCTTAAGTTTAAACTGGTATGAGCTCTTTTAGGAGGGATTTGCTCATTCATGTAATATAAAGATATATTTAAAATGGTATTTCAAACCAACTAAGCTAAATGACATGTAGAGAGAAATGGAAGAAGCTTCTGTATGTGAACATTTAAGCAATTTTCTATTATGCCAAGGGAAATGTGTATGAGCTCCTTTTTTCACTTCAGAGATTGAAAGCACTTTGAAAAAAATCTCTTACTTTTTATAGCAAAACCCTGTTGGTTAAGAACTTTGCATAACAAGAGTTTTGTAGTGTTAGACCAACCTATCATAAGTATCCACACTTACCACAATAAAAATCAGTAACATAAACCTTAGGTTAAACAGTATAATGAAAACAAAATTTTCAGAAAATTTCTAATATCTCTTGCTTCTTTTTTTGTTGATATACTTACTGTACACCCTATCTTTTTTCTTTTTTTTTCCTGTGAATAAGCCTGTTTGTACAAAAGTTCCAAGAAACCACCGTAACATAGTTGTTAATACAGGAAAACACACCACTGTGTCACTGGGAGTGTGTTCCACATGCAACTCCCATGGTGCCAACCATACTCTTCTTCAAGCAGATACAGCACAATTAATTCTACTGAGCTTCTCCCTTCTGTCCAGCTCATTATCAGTGAGGAAGTGTGAGAAGAGTAGGGCTTAGTAATCTTCACTTTGCCCATGTCTTCATCATTGCCTTAGGATAAAACAGATAAAATGTTTTACTGCAGAACAAACCAAACACACTGAGTTTTCACAAACTCAAATGATTTGTGAGCTCTGTAGCAATGGCCACTAAGGCCTATTTTGTAGACATTGCATAAAATTAGTCAGTATCTATACAAGTAGAGCTGGTATGCTGTGTGCAGTTTTGAAAAGCTCTATGTTGAGGGTCTCAAATCTCCTGTTTTGGGGAGGCTCTGTGTGTAAATTACTTTTGGTCTATAAAGAGAAGATACAGAATTTCTCTCTCTTTAGACAAAGAGAATATTGCTTTTCCTTCTAAACCATACAATACATTTACATTTATGTTTATAATGACCAATACCTTACTCTACAAATCATCTCATTAGGGTTGAAGTTGCTGTGATAAGGACTATGAGAAAGGGAACCAAACTGTTCCTGATATATTCAGATGTGTAAAATCTACAAAGATGGAGCCAAAAGCTCCATCTCTGGGGTTGGTTTCTCCTCCTGACCTTGAAGAGGACATGGGGACAACAGAAATAAATATTTTCTTTTCCCCAAGGAAAAAAAGACTAAGCAATTCAGGCTACACAATTTTGTTTTGTGTAGCAAACTCTTAAGGGTGTTTAATCAGCTTATTCATCCGTGTTCTTCCTTCCTAACAATCACCTTAAAAGAGCAACCTAATAACAAAGAATACACACTATTTAACTAGTGAATTTTTGCTTACCTACTACAACATGGTTATCATTAACTCACACATTTTGTATTTCTTCTCAGCTGTTGAGTGTGGAAATGATATTCACTAAAATTTTCGTCTCCTCAGGCCTGTATATTTATATATTCATAAAATTCCTGGTGTGCATCTTCTGTTTAGTGATGCAAGTAGCAATGAAAGCAACAGTAGCTTGTTCAGAGAAGGCTTATTGCACATGCTTTGGTTTTTTTCCTATTTGAAAGGCTCTGTGATTTCACAGATTAAAAAAATTAAAGGTCATTTCTTCCTGCAGCTTCCTCCAAAATAGCCTGTGGAAAAATGCAGCACAAAGCCTGAGTTAAAAGGTCTTCAATAAGCCAGGCAAAATGGAAAACCTGTAAACCTGTGAGACTTGTACCCTATCACAAAATGGGTAAGACAAATAACAAAAATGGAACTAAAAATATATTAGGTGTGACAAAATGGAACTTTTTCAGTGTGACTGTGAGAGACTGAGGCTGCAAACAGTTAAGGAAAAAGTCTTTTTTGGATTTCACCTTCCTCCTAGGCTCCTGTAATCCATGCCAAAATACTTCTAGTATTACTTTGTTGGGCAGTAAGGTGAGAATGTGACAGTAAAACAGATGACCGGACATCCCATACTAGTCACACTTAATAGCAAAGTATTTTGTTTCAAAGATCTGTTATATCAAGTCAGCTCTAGGTATTGCAGAAGAGACTGCTAGCACAGATCATAAATAAAATGAGAAGATAGAGAAATCTCTATGAAATGCAAAGCAGTGAAGAAAGACCCTGCCTACTCTAAGAATTTTAATGGCATTATTCAGCCAGCAATATAACTTGAATTATAGACTTTTGCTTAAACGTGTATTTGTCTTGTAGGTTTTCTAGAAAAGGCATCAAGTGTCAACAGTTCAATTTTTACAGGTGTTTACTTAGGGCATCTAAGCAGGTTCATCTTTCGGTTGTAAGATGCAGCACACACATAGGCACACTTCACATTTCTTGGCCATCAGAGCAATGTGCTGCAAATGAGCAGAAATCCATCAATTTTGATGCACAAACATTAGGGTAACTCTGCCAATTTATGCTGCCTCTTGCCTGGTAGAAAAAGCCTTGCTCTGCAGTGCTGTGACATTGGGCTGTTTCTCTGTGGAGGTGATGGCTGAATTTCAAAAAAAGTAGAGGCAACCAGGAGCAGAAGAGTCCAGCAGAAGTTGGACCCAATTCTCAGAGTAACACCCTCCTTGACTTTGGAACTGGGATCACATTAACCAAATCAAAGAGGGCACTTCACAAAGGACTTGTTTTTCTAACACGCTCTGTGAACTCTCTTGTATATTCAGGTGCACATTTCCCTTCTCAGCTGCTTGTGCAACAAAGAACCTGGGTGCTTCCAAAGGCTGTCAGACAAGGAACATTCTCACCAGGACACTTGGTGCCTCCAACACTTTGATTCCTGGTCAAAAAAAGCCTGCATGCCATTCCTACCAGCCTTGGAGATGGCCATAGGCTAAAGTAGAACATCATTTTTCCCTTCCAGAGCCATGTATTAAGATCTACTTGTGACAGCAATATAGGTTACATATAATTAGGGAAAAAAATACTGTTATTAGGAAGCAAAGGAAGTTCATTTTCAGTACTTGCATGCAAATTCTAACATTTGTGAGAAATGAAATTAGTTGTGAAATATGAACACTTGCATTAGTCACAGACAATATGAGTAAGGAACAGGATGCAAAACAGATCTTCCCAGGTCTTACAGTCACCAAGGTTGTTATGTCCCCTCCTTTGCCACCAGCACATGATGAGAAAAATGAAATGTCATGATGGAGGCAAAAACATAACAAGGTGCACCTAATTTAATTCTGTGAGCTAGCAAACATTGCAACAGTATTTACAATACAAATTAAAAAGTGGTAGTAAGATGAGGTGCAGCTAACTTGCAAGCAAGTAATCTTGCTGAAGTAGAAACTCTCTTTATCCTGTTCTGAAAAAATACTAACATGATGGCATCATAATAATGATCAATGCCACAATATCAATTGAGTAATGATGCACTTGACCAAGGTATTTTCCCATCAGGAAAAACTGAAACAACATGTCATTTGAAACAACAAATTTCAGGGAATACTTTTAGATTAGTACTTAATTTGAAGATATAGGAGAAGTACATAAATGGTATCAAAAGACAGGACACTCTTAAGGGAATTAATTGAATTGTACATTTACACCAAGACATTATCAGTTCCAGGTGCTATTAGACAATATGAAGCAATGAAAAAGCAAATCCATTTTTTTCTGAAAGAAAAAAATATTAAGAATAGGAAGAATCTTGTACCCTGTGAAAACATATTATGGTGATGATTCTAAAATATATAAATGAGCAGCAGAAAAGTCTGAATAATTATAACACCACTGTTTGAAGTCAAGGAAGAAGAAAGAAGCTGATCAAAGAAGCTGAAAGCCCTTTGACATGGGAAGATGCTACTTCTGCTGAGTTTTCAGAAGATGTGATTAGAGCATGCCAGTGGCCAAGAATGCAGACAATAATACTCCCTAGCAGGTGCCAGAAAGTTCAGCCTCCTAAGGGCAGAGAAGTCTGGACTCTGTGAAGAGCTGCAAAGACTAAAATTTGCTGTATAAACAGCAGCAGTCACAAATGACTAATTTTCTTTCCTGTCTTCAGGAATAAACTACACCTAAAATTTTCTATGTTGAAACATGTTTAAATTGTTGCAAACAGCAGAAGTATTGCTTGCTGGTCAAACATCAATTTTATTTTCATATGAAAGTGTAGCATGATTTTAGAACATTAACTATACTGACTATTTCTTTGCAATGAACAGTTTAGCCAAGATGCAATGATTTATTCATCGATTACCTCACATCAATTACAGTAGCCACTAATATTTAATTAGGAGTTTAGATAAAACTGCCAGAAGAGAGGCTTAGAAAAAGTGTGTGTGGTGCGGGAGAGGGATCCAGAAGCCCACATGATGATGTCCATCTCTTCAGAGCAACAAGGGCAATGGATGTCAGGTATCAGCAGAGGAAAAGGAGAAAGGAACAAAAACCAGCAAACTGGGCAGAAGAGAGAGACAGGTCTTGAGTTGTTAATTTTCCACATCTTCCACATCCAGATCTGGATGGAGCCTGAACAAACTCTGCAGAAAACACATACTTTGCAAATAGATCTGGTACCTCTGTTCTACATAAGAACTAAGAGGTATTTTAATTCCATTACAAATAAAACAATTAAATCTTTGTTAAATGACTGAACTTGACTGCCAGTGGAGTTAGAGTGCCATGAAAAAACCCAACATATTGGATGAGGAGCTTATGCTGTTTCCAGACACTCTACCCAGAATGGGTGAGTGAAAGAGCTGCAGGAGTTTAGAAGAAACATTATTACTAATTAGACTGCTTCAGATAATTGTAGCAGAATGTGGCTCTGCTTTAGCAACAGCAAAGTACAAGACCACATTTCTTCCTTCTAAAGGTGAACTTCAAAATATTTTGAGAGGCAGTAAAAATTTTCATGTACGGTGTTAGAGCTTTACTCATACCTACTCATACAAGGAAAAATTAAGATTGTTGACTATTATGGGAGAAAGAACTTGAAATTTACTAAACCTGTCATTTTTGTGTGCCTTAGGTTTATCAGAAATTTTAAAACTGTCAGTTTCGTGTGTTTGATGTCTACTAGAAACTCACCAAAACTGGCAGTTTTCTGTTTGGTAACTGCCTGAAGTTTTGAGAGCTACAACGACCCGTGTACCCTCACAGCTGCCTGCTCTTCTCCCAGCTGGGAATGTATAATCCAAATGTTATAACCAGACACTGGAGAAAGGCACAGAAAAGACTACAATATGATCTAGGAGAATTTACTGACCAAACACCTGTGATGGACACTTGTCATTAAGCGTGAAAGACAAGTATGTTAAATGATTTTGTCATGAAGGTGGCACAGGTGGTCCAGACAGTAAGAGCCGATCCAGAGGTGCTTGCTCAGGGCCATCCACTCCCTC
>NW_005054371.1:1717386-1722235 GCF_000277835.1 Geospiza fortis | reverse complement strand
GCAGCCGGGGCTGCCAGCGCCATCCTGCCGCTGCCGGGGCGCTCCCGGGCACGGACCGGAGTTCCTTCTGCAACGCTCCCTCGAGTGTTTTCTTTATGAGACAGAGGAAATTCCCAGAGGGGACAAAATGCTGCCCCACTGCATAAATGGAAAGCAGCAAGAAATGTTTCTCCCCAGGGTTTCCTGGTAATATGATAAAAAGCTTTTGCGAAGGGAATTGTCATTTGTAAAGTGTCGGCAATACGTTATGTTTGTCATATTTATGTTATTGACAGAAGTGCTGCATGCTCAAGGTAACCTTTCACCAAACAGAGTGCTGTTTTGAGAAGGTGCAAACTTAGAAAGCATGCTGGCAGTGCCAGCCACAGCAGCCTTATCTTGTCTGTAGTGTTCATGGATGCTATACAGAAAATCCCATGTTACAGGTTTTATTTGCACTGAAAGTGATACAAAAGCAACTATATAATAGATGTATATGAATTTAGGAGTATCAATGAAATACAAAGCTAAAGGCTTTTGTGAGCAGAAAGCTAGCCAGAGAGCTTTGTAAAACAGCTTCTCTGACAGGCACAAGAGTAAAGCTGAATCTCTGCTCAGTAGACCATACTCAACCTCTAATGAAAACTGCTGTGAAAGCTGGTTAGCAGAAGCTACTTTTCCAAAAAGTTTGGTAGTGCCAGTAAGAACATGCTTCAGGAGGAGGTAGCATTATCTTCAGTACCAAAGATCTTGTACATAGGAATATGGTAAAACAACTTGACTCTAAAATATCCAATATCTGTGAGAGCATGCTGGTATAGACAGCAAGGTATGGAGAGAAAAGGAAAGAATTCCCCTGGTTTCAGGCCAGATTGATTATGACCATGTAGAAGAAATAGTATCCACTGCTGGAATTTAATAAGAGAAGTACTGGTGTTAGAGAGAAGGTAGTAGACACTTATCTATACAAAAGTGAAAACAAAAGGTACATAAGCTGCCTATAAGACAATGAGGTCAGAGCAAATGAGACTACAGTGGAAGAGAGTGATCAGTCCTCTGAAATGATGAAAATTTCAATGCAAAATGCCCCAGCATGGCTCTCGCTGTAAAGAAGACAGTACTCAAAAGGAGAGCTGTTGAATACTAAGCCAATGAGTTATTGGAAGAAACAGACGAAAGCAGGCAGACCACTGTTAGGGGCAATGAAGGAACTCATGCAGAATACTGAGTGAATGAAACACTGCTATAATAAAGAGATACTGAGTCAATTTTCAAATGATGAAAACCCTGTGTGGAAATGTAAAAAAAAAAACTAAGTCAGCAAGCTCAAAGCAAAAATGTGAAAATGCTAACAAGGGAGATGTATCAATAAGGCAAAATATTTAAAAAGAATCCTCTTCACTTGCAGAACCACCTCCTTCACTGACCTTGAGCAGCTGGCTGCTAAGTGGCTCAGCTGAATGGGAGTTTTGTGTGTTTATAGTTAAGAAACAGCAAGTAATGTTACACTCTGAGATTGTCACATAGACGCATACATGCCTTTATGTGAGTCTCTAGGACAGATCCATGTCTCCAAAGGAGCACTGAGCTGCTACAAAGGTAAGATCAGCCACTGATGTTCTCCCCTCTGCTCACCACTGCTATCACTGGCAGTGTCCATCCACAGAAAGCCTGTGGAACGCTGATGCACAGTGTTGCTGATACTGCTGTAATCCATGATATTATCCAAGAGCTACAAACTCAGACAATCTTGTATGTCTAAACAGCTACTTTACAAAAACCCAACAAAAGCACCAGTACATGAACACAGGAGATCAATCTTAATTCTAGAAAGCAATTGAAAGATGCATCTAATTAAAGTTTGTATTTTTCTACAGTAATTGATACTTAATTACTTTAACTTTGGTTTTGTTTCCTTGGTTCTCTATGGTAAAGAAAGGATAATACTATTTTCAGGAATATTTTTGTGGGAAGCATTAAAGTTGTATGAATTTAGTATAAAGTGCAAAGTTTTATAGAACACTGTAAATGAAAAAACAGGACTTATTGGAAAGAATGGAGAGAGTACTGAATATCTCCATCATAAATGAGGCAGAAGTCCTATGGAAAACAGCATATATGTTCACAGACTTCTAATGACTGTCCTAATTATATGCATAAAAGAACCACATTAAAACTGAGCACAAAACCCCATTTTTTAATTCACAGCTTCTGAATCCTTACTTTGTAACCTGTGTGGTATTGTTGCACGTGATGTTGATTCCTTTGGATGTAATGAAAACACAGTTAGGACTGCTCTAATTGTTTTTACCTCAATAACTGTAGCTGCGTGTCTGCCTCAAACTATGGCTCATGTCCCCTGTTTTTTAGCAGAGTTACTGAGAATGAAGTTGTCTTGCTTCTTGATTCCTGTCTAGAAAGGAAATATCTAGATTATGTTATACTGCCAGCTTTTACCCTTCTGTTTTCTGAGGTGAGCTTTGGTGATGTCATGTGAATGAAACATATTTCTTTGGTGGCAGTGAGTGTGCTATCCTGGGGATATTTTATTGAGGTAACTGCTGTGATTGCTTCAAAAACATAAAAAATGAGATCAATTTGACACAGAAATCTAAAAAAAACCTTGTATTCTTTCTGTTATTGTATTAGCTACTGAACAATTCAACTTGTTCAGAAAATTATGGGGTTTAGATAGCCATGACAAAATAACAAGCAGAGGGTTGCAAGTCTTCCACTCATGCATTAAGTATTACTTCAAACTGTGTCAATGGGTTGGATCAAAATGGATTTTAATTTGAAAATAAAAGTTTCGCTGCTAATACAAAGCAAATGTACCAAATATAATTTTCTTTTTTATTTTCTTCTTAATTTTCAGAAGCTGTTTGGATAATTAAATAATGAGACGGATAGTGGGTAAAAGGAACACATTTCTGCAAAGTCTCAACACTTTATGACTTGGATTTTCCATTTGAGGCAATCAGTCCCTGCAATATTTTATTGCCTCACAATTTTGCTTATATTGTTTATATTACTAATGTAAAAAATCAGTGAGGTAGGAATGCTGTTGGAATATTATTTTTTTATTAGGGATGTTGTTATTTTTTTCTTTTCTTACAGATGGGGAACTGGGGCACAGCAAGACTGTAAGAATTTGACAGATGAATGGAGTACTGCACAATACATGTAAAGAGTGACCTTGCAGCTTGGACTGGCTGCCTTTAGGCTATTTATTCATCAGCCAGGGCACAGCAGCTTCCAAAGTCTCCCCTTAGTACTATGGGATTTGGATATGCTGTGCATACACACAGGAGTCAATATCATTTATAGATTAGTTCTGGTTAGAAAGATGCCACACTATCAAATAATGGAAAGCAAAACAGTAATGTTTCAGGAACTGTACCCTCACGTGTTTAACAAACACATGGCTGCTGCCTGAACAGCTATCAGAGAGCAGCCAGTTTGCTGCACTTCACATCCTTACTCCCTGCTCAGGAACTGAGTGTCTTTGCTTACTCAGGAAACTTCTCCAAAGGAAGCAAACCCCTGTCAATTCACTCTAGTCCGTGTTCAGTTTCCTCAAAATTGTTTCCTACATTTGGAACACTAGAGTGCTAAAAAGCAGAAGCCTGTGATAATCTGTGCTAACCTGGGAGAAGCCCAGCCCTTAAACCCTCTGTTTGAATAACCTTCAGTGTGACTCATTTGCCAGACATGCCTTATTACAAAGGATTGCAGCTTCTTTTTTATTTGGGGCATAAGGGAGTTTGCACATGACCTGGCCCTGTCTCTGGATTTGTGAAGCTCGAGTTTCCAAAAAGGTTGGAGCAGCAAATAAAACTGTTGGACCTAAGTCATAGGTCAGGGATGCAATATGTATGCAAATTATGTATTATGTATGCAATTTATGTATGCAAAATTTGACTGTGTGGGACTGTGGAGAACACTTGTCAGTCCTGCACACAGAACTTCCAGCTTCCTAAATCCTAGCAAAAGCTGTAGAAAAAATGTTCTAAAAAAAAAAAACAGCTAAAAAACCCTAGTGATGTCCAATGATTGTCATCTGTCCATGCATATGAGTAGAACTCAGCTGAAAGGCATATTCAGAGCGATCTTCCTTTGGTACCTGAAACATGAATGTGTCTGGTGGGTGTATTGGCCAAATACCATCCATTTAGGAGATAATGTTTGGGTTTTTGATGGAAGGGCATGACATATGATGTAGATTATCCTACATTTCACAGACTGTCTGATGGGGCAGAGAGTGTGATGCATTACTATACATACCCTGAAAGCAAGAAGAAAATTATGCTGGCACAGACTGGTCCAGCCCAGTTTGCAAAAGATGCTGCTGCTCAGTTTGGTCTTAAAACTATAACAAATGCTTTCTTGAGTTTTTTTAAAAATTTCGTTAGGTTTTTTACTATATATGGGTATATATGGAATATGCATCTTTTGTCTTAGTGCCTTTAACTGAAATGGTGGCTATGAAAACTTTTTAAGAAGTAATGATGCAAGATTCTCTTTGTTCATTATTTTATACACAGAATGAGGACTATCTTTACTAGGCTGAAATCTTGTACCCCTTTTTATGTGAAGCTGCAGTTTCATCATAGTCCTCTTGAAATAATTGGATTGCTGATAAAATAAAATGTGGCCTGAATAGGAAGAATATAATGTAGTGCCAACACAAAGCTGTGCAGTATAACACATGCAAATGATTAAGACTTATTTTTGGTTTTCCAGTAACTATTAATGTGTACAGTGGATGTATATTTTAATAGAAACAGGTTCAGAGGGGAAAACACCACCAGTATGGAACAGTGTTTATAGACCATCCACAAACAGAAGGAAAGAGAAGACCTGCCATTTA
>NW_005054371.1:1670839-1717343 GCF_000277835.1 Geospiza fortis | reverse complement strand
AAATGGATTCATTTGAATGGATTAAGTGGCTTATCACAGCTGCCTGGTGAGTTTTACAGATCACTACATTTTTTAACCAGATTCACTGAGATATATTCTTAGCTATTAATTTAATAGTAATAAGAAATACCTAGACATTTGCAAAGTTGAAGTAATTTTGAAATAGGCTTCAGTGTATCCTGTAGAATAATGCACAGCAGTATGTATGCTATGGCTTTATCTTTTCCTATAACTAGTAGACACCTTAGTTCTTAGTAAAAATAATATTAGCATTAATAATAACTTAAAAGAACGCTTATTTTCTGTATTGCTGCAGAAATTTTGGGCTAACTTTTTATTTTAGTATTTTTTTGGTAAACTCTACAAGCCATCACTAGCAATGGTTGGCATGGAGCTGGGCTTCCCTTGCAGCTGCTCTAGAATCATGTGGCTATTCTGAATGTGGCTTTCCTCTCTACTTTTTCTTGCCCTCTTTCTCCGAGCAAAAGAAAACAGCACCAGCTAACTGATTTCAGGGTGGATGCAGATCACTCCCATCACTACTCAGTCTTCACCTCAAGGTATCCATGGAGAAACCTGTCTGCAATGGGTCCCCTCTGGCCCTTTGGAATTGTGGGACTGGAAATCAGTTACAATGGGGAGTTATGACTTTTACATAGTCTTGTACATGCCTATCTGTTTATCCTCAGTCTCACAAGTCCAAAAAGACAAATATTTACAGCATGGGAGGCCATTTCTTGATGGTGTGCACCCCTTATAAGAACACTGTGTAGTGATCCCAAACAGGATTGAATCATGTGTACACTTGATAACTTCTCACTTTCTACAGGCTAAATTTTTGTAAAGGTTTGAAGTTGTGAGGGCAGTTTTAATTCAGTTTTCTTCTTTTAAATCAGGTGGCTGCTGATTGTTTTTTCAAGTCAAGGAATTGATGGGGTAAGTGACATTGATACTTACTTTAGGCAAGTGAGGGATACAATGGTAGAGTTTGAACAAGTAGCACCATATGCGCCAAAACAACCAATAGTTCTGTGGGAAAACTGTAATGTTCCTTTCTGTATTTCTGCAGTTCTGTCTTTCCTTTCTGCTGCTTAGCTTTAATTTGCAATTTCATGCTCTGGATTTTCCTAGATTCTGATTCTGGCTTCTTGAGGTGCATTTGGAAAGCTGGATGTAGAGAACCCTTCCTTGTTCACTGAGTCTATCTCCTTCCTCATAAAGTCTCTTTAATGGTTCTGCATTACGGCACATGTCAATTCCAGCTTTCCAGTCTGCTCTCTATGTTAACCTAGATATTAAACTGACTTCTGTGGACAGTCCCTGAAGCCAAATTTTCACATATAATATAGTTTCAATATCTACTTTATTATCCTGTCTGTACTGGCCTTCATGTTACTCTTATGCTTGCAATGCCCTTGCCTTCTTTCAGGTCCATCCTCTTTGTATTCTTTCAAATATTTACAGGCTCTTTTTTTGTAGAGTTTATTTTTTTTATCCCCAAACTCATCCCTTTTTATTTGAACTGTTGAAGATAGAAATATTTTTTTAAAATAACTGTTCAATCAGACAAAAGGATAATAGCTCTGTTATTGGAAGCTTGTATTCTATTGACATTCCAGGACAGGCAAGATTCTAACAACTATGTGAGAGACTAGTGCAGAGTAGATTAGTAATTCCATGGGAAATGCAGTGTGTGAAAGACAGGTAGCGTGTGAGAGAGACCATCATACCATCTTGTTCTGAGGTTTGGGAATTCCAGATATTCTAAAAATGGTATAGATAGAAAGAACAGAATTTTTCCTCCTTATCTAATATTTGTCAGAGTTTTCTCCTTGAAACATTGAAGTATGAGCCTATAGTGTTCTGTTGGATATTAAAACCAGTAACAAAACAATCTTGACCTTGATAATAATGAAAACCCATACTGAGGAAATATTTGTTTTATCACTATTTACTTGTTTATCTACATTATTCTTAAATATTTTACCTCCTTGTTAAAATTCTTTCAAAAATATCTTTGATAATTTACAGTTTTACTCAAAAGTGCTATTTAGTAGACATTCCAACTTAGTTTATATGTGCATATGATGTTTGATTTTTATTACATTTGGAGAAATAGAAAAGAACAGTGAAATCATATTCATTTACTACATACAAGATCTACTGAACTTACATTTTGTTGTGTTTTCATCTCCCCTTGAACGATTTTTTTCTCATTGCAATTTGATGAAAAAATCAGTAATTTCCTTTGCTATAAAAATAACAGAAATTTTTAATAAAATAAGTAAGTAGATTAATAGTAATGCATAATTACACCATGCATATACTTAGCTTCATTTAATAGACAATAATTAAATTCAAGATTTTACCTCTGAGTGAATGTTTTGCTCCTTCACCTTGTTTTGCCTTTTATCATTTCACTGTAGTTGAACAATCTCCTAAAATAATGTGATGGATTACAAATTTTACATTATTGCAAATTAAATTCTGGTTCTGTTAAAATCTATTTCAGGTGCAGCTGGTTTCCTAAGTTATATTTGGCTGAAATATTTAGCGTTAAGTAACATAACTTGTAGTTAAAGCCTTCCACCTTTTACAGCAACAAGTAATAAGATTTTACTTATTGCTTCTACCTTACCAGCTGGTTTATGTTGATGAGAGATCTCTTGCCTTGAAAATTACCTAATTAGCTAATATGTCCAGCTGACAATATTTAATTATGTAATTGTTGTCTGTTGTGCATTGATAAATCCATAACCTTTCCATTTTTAGGGAGGATATGCATATATTGATCCATGTGGGGGACAGGATTGTTCAGTTTGTCGGTGCTTTCCAGAAAAAGGATCAAGGGTAAGTTGTGATTAGAGATAATGATAATTACTGTTGCAAATACTGTTCATTTTGTGCACATTGCTGTTCCTGCAAATCAACGTGGTTGATAAATCAATATTCAGACATAAACATATCTGACAAACTGTATAATTCTGTCACTGGTATCAAGTGCAGCTGTCACTGAAGAAACCTAAGATTGTAAAGAATTCTGTTTGTAACTGGGTTTGTACTAATCATGGTATTTTTCTTGTATTAAGGGTTCTTTGAAATCAGTCTAGGAATTAGACAGATGTAATTCCTAATACAAGTAAAGTATAGAAATCTATACTTGTTTTCTACTAAGAGGCTGGTTGAAAGAGAATGGCCATGCCATTCTCTAGCTTTATGAGAGCTTAATTATTTCTTATTTGTTTTGGGTGACTCCAAAAATGTTTGTAGACTTTTTGTCTTACTCACTTAAGATACTAACTTTAAAAAAACCTTGAATTTTCTTTGTCTTGTGTTTTATAATAACTATAAAACAGCTCTAAGGCATTTTCATATTACATGCTAAAATTAGTAACTGTGCACGTTGCTAATTGAAATATGTCCAGTGATGACTAGTTTATCTTGGCTTTTCTTTCTCAGAATACCTCTCTATATAGAGATAGCCAATAATTTAAACATTGTGCGAGGAAAAAAACATATATATACAAAATTTGTGCATATATATGTATTGATTGGTGGTCAACTAAAAATTGTCAGTGATGAAAATTGTTTCTATCAAAGTACTATGTGTAAGTTTAAGTTTAGGAAGGTTGGATATGGTGGATGAATTTTGGAAGAGCCACATGCCCCATTTCTTTGTGTACAACCCGAGTTGCCAGAACAGCAAGACACACCTTTTTCTTCCTGTGCTTCTGCAGTTAGCTGCACGCTTTGCTGTGTCATGATCACTGCCCTGGTGTCCTTGGATCCTATCCTAATCCTCCAGGATTATGTCTATGTGAAAGTCCCCCATGCTGTAGGATTTTCATAATAGAGGCCTAGGATGCGTATATCTCTGTAACACTGCGCTAACAAAAGGGCATCCCAGGAAAAGTATTTTGACTGGTACCTCTGCAGTGTCTCTCAGTGCTACTGAACAGACTGTTTTGGATACCAAAAACCTGATCTGAAGTGCCATTTAAAAACAACTAACTCTCAAACAAGGGGGAATTTCACTGATTTGGGTTCTCATTCAGTTGCCTGGAAGTTCTGAATTACATGCCCATAATCAGTCAATAAATAATAAATACCTCCTGCAGTTGTTCTAGCTCTTTCCTAGGCTGTCCTCATCACATGTAAACTGTACTATGATTCATGCATTTGCAGTTAGTTTTCTAAACAACTCCAAGGAACTGGACCTGAGTGCCAAATAGAAGTGTAACAAACATTTCAAAATTAATTCAATGCTGTTGTGCAACTGTAAGTCTGAGAATTGTACCATTTTCTGAAAAAGCTCTGAAATAAGCATGTACATTACCCTGATGGATAATGGATAAAGTATCTCCAATGTAATATTAATCTGTATTTCATGCAGTCATTTATATTAATCAATACACTAGAAACAGAAGTACTCTTCAGACCCTACATGAAACATGGCTTTACTAAACACTGCCTCACATAGATTACTACACATATTTTCTATCCTAATGTACGGTGATGAATAATTTTCTATATGATTATTTAATCTTTACTTTTAGACTACGAATCTTCTGGTTTTTAAACTTGGCTGTATTCTGCTTTTACACTCTGACACACTAACTTTGCTCTCCAATCTTTTGTGGAGACTACCCATTACAAAATAAAAGATTGGTTTATCTTATTGTTAGCTTTCTAGAATGCAAAACATCTGCTTTATCTGCTTTTCTGTCTGAATCCTGCTCTGGGGCTGGTTCCTCAGAGTTTTGCTTCTTCCTCAATCCTGTCTTGAAATTGTAAAAAATAAATGGTTATTAAAAGCCTCTGGCATTGTACAGTACACAAGCCTAAATACTCAGAACTTTTGGTAGTAAGCCTTCTATTTGCCCATTTATGTTGCCAACTTATTTCAAAAGTTCTATACCTTCTCAGTGATTTCTCATGTGCAGCTCCTCACAGGACTGACTCCTTCTTCTTCACAGCACAACCAACAAACTGCATCTCTTTTCACAGCACAGCCAACAAACTCCAGCTCTCTCCTCACCCAGCTCACCCACTCTTCTGTAGCACTCATCTTCTTATTGGACACAGTTGTGGCCTATTAAGGGCAAGCCTGTTCCTAATCTTTGGTGATTAGTGCAGCTGCAACTCCTCAGGTGTGAGACTGCCTTCTGCACTATTTTCTTACATTCTATCCCTCCACACATTTGAAAATATTTTAAATTTCGACATCAAAAGCCTTCTTTATTGTAAGTGGACAAGATAATGATGATTAAGGTTTAGCTAGAGAACAGCAGATCATGGGAATAAGAAAATAAAACTGCCGTGGCCATATTTGAATGTATTGATAGTGGGCAAGTTGAAAGAAAAGTAGAAGCAAATACCTGAACTTTCATTTAATATTTAAATAAAACCGTTATAGCTATGCATGAGTTGCTCTATTGGGTTTTAGAGGAGCTTGTGTACCTGTCATTTTTAATTCTCTCAACCATATATAACTGTGTAAGAAATAGATTTGCACTCCTATTCATTAGCAAGAAATCACTGAAAAAACATTTTAGTCACTACTGCTAGTAGTATATAATTACAATTGTTCACATCACAATGAAATTTTGACTTCTGTTCACTTGGGACTGCCGTCTGGTTGGAGTTAGTCTCTCATGATACTGTTTATCTTTTAATCTTATGTCACAACTCAAAAGGACAACTCTCTCTTCCATAGGATCCATTAAAATGTGCTGCTAAGTCTCTTTGTCCATACTATGTGCTATTATACCTGGACATTTCAGAACTGTAGAACAGCTAAATGAGGCAAAACATCATTAGTGAAAGTATATATGGCAGTAAGTGTTCTACCTGACTTCTTAGATTCTTTTTCCCCTCTTCCTTTTTGGTAAAAGGAATCACATGAAGTCCGAGATTTCAATTTTCAATAAAGACATAATAAAACCTTTTCACCATTTCATCCTCTTTTTTTACATTGGAAAGTTGTTTCCTGGAAAACTCCTGCAGTGTTGTAATCACCAGCTTCCAAAAATGCTGGCTGCTCTAATAGAATTTAGATAGCTAAAAAAAAGTTTGCAGTTAGCACTGACCGATTGTGAACCTGTCCTGTGCTGACCCCTGTGCTGATCAAACCGGAGTTTGATCCTATTCAATTCCCTTGGCTTTGTTTTTAGTTAAGTAGATTTGGGAAGCAAGCATCTATTCATGAGCCAACCTGATCTGGCGTCATGTGAAATGCCTGGATCAAAGTGAATAATAGATATAACTCAGCAGGATCAATGTTCGCTCTTTTGCAGATGAAGCAAGAGGTTGATTTTTTTATCCTAGTGTAGGGGAGAATGCAGCAAACAGAAAACTAAGAGGAGTGTTTTACACTTTCTGACACTTCAGATGTAAGGAGTAAGCATTCACAAGAGATGCTGAGTCACTTGGGTGTCACAGGTAAGTCAGAAAGTCAGCTGGTATCAGTCACTGCAGGGCAAGAATGCACTGCCTTGGGGTAAGAATGAGCAAAGCTACCTGGGAGTAAGTCAATATTCTGGCACTGCTTCTCTTGTAACATCTCAGTAGATCTTGTGAATTGCCAAATTTTCTTAGCAGGTTCCATGGGTTATTGGAGTTCAATTTACAGCACAGTGGAAATATATTTAAAATGCACTAACTTAGAAAATGGTGCAAATTCTGTCTGTTTTTGGAAGTAAGAGACATTTACTAAAACACGCTTTTTTTGCATGTCGGTATGCAGTGGCAGTCTGTCATTCACATGGAATATCCAGCACTTGTATTTGAATTTTCAAGTTGCACAGTCAGGAAATAAATATGTAAAATCCTTCTGCTTGGTCTCAAATGCGCTATCGGAGATGTATGTACACTAACATCTGAGGAAATCTAGGTTTCTCCCATTATTTGCCTCCTACTTGTTGATCAATTTTCCCCAATACATTAGCTCTAAGTTTTAAAGCAATTTTAAAGAAGAAGATTCTTGAGACCAGTTACACATTTCACTTACATTCACTGAAAACATGTTATGTTTTTCTATAAAACAGACCCTGAGAAATGAGACCCCTAAATCTATATCTGAAGCAGACCACACCTTTTTTTGTTTTTGTAACTGGGCAGAAGAATAGGCAGTCCTCTGCCTGCAGAAGTTAGGATTTGAACTGGTAGGGAAGGGATCCTGCTTACCAGAATGTGGAACAGGAACAGAACCATTCCAGTCTGTAAAGAGAATCACACCAATCACCACAAGGTCTCTTTGAGGCTGTTCGTCATACAGGATGCTCAGCACCTGTAAATTAGCATTTTTTATATTAGACATTTTTCAAATGTTCAGAAAATTGTTAATTATACCTCCTTTTGTTCTTAAGCATTTTTCTTTTCTTAATACTTTTGATTCCCCTGTTCTACCATACTAATAATGGTGTTTTTTCTCAGTTGCTGCAGATTGCCAAGCTTTTGTACATCAAGCAAGATAAAACTCTACAAAACCATTCTTTTTTACAGATTTGAATCAACGAAAAATTGTCAACAGTGACTTCAATAAAATAGTACAGAGCAAAGCCCAGTTTTATTTGCAAAGCTGATGTTAATTATTTGTGGTCTATTTCTATAATATCTATGTTCTATTTGTAGCTCTCTATTTGTACCTTTCAGCCATTAGTAGTTAAGAGTTTCAGTGCTAAATTATGATTTGTTGAGTTTGTTTAACACAGCAGTGACACCCACTGGCTTATTGGATAGTTTTTCTTTTCATAGTCCCACAGGGTTAAAAACAAACCTAGAGTATACATTGTGAATGATGTTTTCAGCACTTCACTGTGATTTCTCCTGCTTCTGTGAAGTATCACTGTGAATACTAAACTAGCATATTATATAACTGAAAAATATAATAAAGTTGCCAAATATGATAAGTTGCCAGATTTTCCAATAGTTTAGAGCATGGTTCAGAGCTTTACAAGAAAGATAGAGTATTTACAAGGGCCTGTAGTAACAGAACAAGGGGTAGTGGCTTCAAGCTGAAAGACAGATCAGATATGAGGAAGAAATTCTTCACTGTGAGGCTGGTGAGGCCCTGACAGAGGCTGCCCAGGGAAATGGTGGATGCTTCATCCTTGGAAGTGTTCAAGGTCAGGTTTTGAATGACCTGGTCTAGTGGAAGGTCATCCCAACCATAACAGGGGGGTTGGAACTACTTGATCTTTAAGATCCCTTCTATCCCAAACCATTATATGAAATTCTATGATTCTCAGGCTCTAAGTATTATTATTGCATTTACTTGGCTAAAAATCTGTGGAAAAATGATCTAATTTAATCTATTAAGGACAATAGACTGGATTTAATGCCAAATTGTGTGATTTCTCAGATTCATCTCATCTTAATCAGGTTTATATTTAGAAGAGGGTTTTTCTGGGTTTTTTTGAGCCTTGACTTACAGAGAAAATTAGTTTGGTTCTAGTCTTACACAGTGAGGAGTAGAATCTTCCCAGAATGGACACCCCTCCAAACCCTGGAAGCTGTGGCTTTGCTGTGTAATTGACCAGCTCTTCCAAAAGGGGAGAGGACATGGGTGGAGCTTAGAGCAGCAGCAGATGCTCCCACCTCACTAAGCAAATTACAAAATAAAACATCTCTCCAAAAGCCTTTGTGAGCACTCCTCTCTTGCCCACAGACTGCTTTCCTTTCCTTCTTGCTCTGTCCTGCTCCTGGTGAAATGAAAATGACTGGTTACTAGCCAGAGTCCAGTGCACAGTGGAAAGGGCTGCTGTATTATTTGCCTACAATCTGTGTGGAATTGCTGGGCATTTTCACTTTTGTTCTTATGAACAGAAGGTAAGTGCATTTCACAAATCGCTGGTACATCTCCATAGTCTGTAACACAGGGTACTGTCCTCACTGAAGGTGATAACTGGGCTTCTTTTGACTTTTTTGATAATGAGAAGCAAGACAATTCACTTGAGTAGCATGACTTTTTTTATTTCCAATTAAGACACATTTAAAACGTTGTGCTTGAGACTGCTAAGTGCTCAAGGCATTCTCAAAATCAGATGCTCTTCAGTCTCATGCATAAAAAAAAAATCCAGCTAACCTTGGCCATTGCCTTTTCCAAACAGCATTAAATGTTTTGTTGCATGATTCTGAAGTACTTGCAGTCTTATTCTTAGGAAGCATAGTTAATTAAAAAAAAAATATAGCCCTTTTTTGCTTTGCTTAAAGTCAATTTCTTATTGCAGGTCAAGCCCAGGATATGCTAAAATAACAGACCATAGTCTTGGCATGGTAGCTCCTGACCTAGACAATTAACAAGGCACTGAAAACCTAGAGGAATTTATTGGCATCAGATGGCAGAGTGGGCATAATATTCTGTTCATTTTATCTGAGCTAATTTGTCATTTCCACATGAGCATGACTACCTTCATCCTCTTTATTTTTACAGCTGTCCTGAGACTGTAATGCTGTGGTAGTCACATTGGATGGGCACAAATAATAGATGTGATAATAGATGTTATGGCATGGTATCAGTTTGGTCTTAACAAAGCTCCAGTCATTATCAGTCTTTGAGCTGAAAGAAAGAGAGAGAATCCATCAGCTTCACATGGCATGCTAAAGTTGTATCAGCTGCCAAACCCATTGTGATTTCTGAATTCAGTGACTCTGTTCTATGACTTCACTACTTTCTACTGAAGACCATGAAGTCAATTAAATTCACAGTGTAGCAGCAAATGAAGACATTTTACCAACCTAAAGGACTACATGTCCTGGAAGTGTTTATTTTTTAATTGTAATAACTACCATAGAATGCCTACAGTGTCTCAGCTTTTTTTTTTTCTGAGTGCAATAAAAATCATGTTTCTTATCTGTCCAAAGTATATAACCTGTTTTAAAAATTTTCTCTTTCAACTCTTGAATTCAGAGCATATACACTATTAATTAAAAATACTGAAGTTGGTGCAGAAACCTGTTGTCAACAAAATGCACAAAAAGACAAATGCATTAAAAAATTAGTGCAAAACATCTTATGCTTTTCTTTTCCTATTGATGAATGATGCATTTTACAAGGTAATAGTTTAGAGAACTAAAAAGCCATGCCGCTTCCAGTAAAGTTAATGGTTCAAAGAGTTGTATCTTATTATATTATTAGTCTGATTCATTTCCCTTATACTCAAAATGATGGTTTAATTAAAATGGTTGTCCAATTATCTTTTTCAATCAAGTATTTAAAGGGCATAATAGCTACCTTAGAAGTACTTCAATTAATAAATTCATTCTAACATAGAATGAGCAAGGCTCTGTGAGTAGACAGGCTGCAACTGCTCATGCAAGCAAACACTCAACACCCAGAATCCCAACTGTCCATTCACTGTTAACAAGGATGCACAATCATCAGCTTTTAATACCAGTAGCACTTAATTTGCACAATATTTTACACTGCTGAAATTCTGATATCACAAAAATTGTAACTGTTAGAGAAGACAACATGCTAAGTCTGCCCTGGAATTTTTGGCAGTGACTTCTCTGGAAGAAGGATCAAGGCTGAAGTGAGAGGAGCAAGTAAAGATAAATGGAACATGACTCATATGAGGATTCTTTTTTTCAAGTGGTCCTTATTTCTAAGTGTAGGACTTCTATTCCCAGCCTCTGGACTAAGTTCTTGTTCATAGTTAAAGGGCCACTGGTCATCCAGCCCTACTTCCACTGTGGAAGGAACCTATAATATGTTCCTGTTCAAACATGTATTAAATTAACTTCTCTGTTGTTTTGTTGATTTGATTGAATGATGCATATCATAATTTTTTTTCAGTTCTTTTCACTGTCAAATCACACTGATTTTAAAAAGGCAATGAGAAAATAAATAAAAAGTAAAAGAAGCTTAAGTCCCTGGTTGTAATTCACAAGATTTTGTTCAGAGAGATGCAGCCTGCTGAAATGTTTACACCGAGAAGAAAGCATTCAGTTATTTTGCTTCCTGAAGCTACATATCTTCTTACAATCATCTTTCATTTTCCATCTTTTTTTCTTCCTTCAATCCATTCATAAAAGTAAAGATATAGTCTGTTATTTCTGTGAATACTGAAATATCTTTTACTGCCCTCAAGTGGTCCTAATGCCATATGGTTTTCTCAGGAATGTGTGGGGTTCCCTTTTGCTCTCTTTTAAAATACAGGATTATAATTAATTATAATAATTAATTCTATACTATAATAAATTATTGATTGCTTATACATACAGTGTAACTAATATCATTAATTATAGTTATAATAATTTAGTATAATTAATGGATGAAGTCTTGAAAGCAAAACAGTCTTCAGTTTGGAAACAGAAGAAGTTATAGGTAAACGAGGATAATGATATAAAATGAAAATATATGTAAGTGAAATAAAGACCTGCAAATACATAGATTTTTGTAGGGTGGAAGTGTAGACAGCTCACATGTGAAGCCTGATTAGAAAGCTTGCTTCATTCAGCACTTTGAATCTATGATTGCATAGTTGTTGAACAGCACAGAACAAAAACAGCAACACATCTGAAACAACTGCACACCGGTGTTATAGACTGAAAAGTCCAGTTGGCATAGGGAGCAATTTTGCTTTAGGAGAATGTATATTACCTTGGAAAAGTTAATAGAAATCTATGGAGATTGTGTGGCAATGAAGATACAAATACTCAATTTAGAACCATTTATAGATAAATTACATTCTTCAACCTCCCAAACTATTTTAAGACAATCTATTAAAATTGATACTTTCTGTAAATATGTTAGCTAATAACTATGATTTTTTTCTCCAGGAACTTCACAAGTTTTATATGAGGCACTAAGATATGAGAGTGGTTATGAAAAAATGTGAGCTAGAAAAACTTAATAGGCATATCATGACTTGAAAGAGGGAACTTGCTAGATTGTTCTAATTGTGTACAAAGTCCCTTTGTCTAAAAGGACTCCTCATGTTTCTGGTGGGAAAACTTAATGCTTATTGGAGTCATAGGCTTGCAAAAGGTGATACTTAAATTGCTGGAGCCAGGTAGACTTGGAGGTTATCCCAAGCATCTCAGAGAGGTGGTCTTGGAGACCTGATGAAGGTGAAAAGAAATGATCACTTTCAGTAAGTTGTTAAATTTGAAGGTCCTACAGCACCTAATTCATGAGACAGTTTTGCAGGCTGTCCAGCAGTTGTTTTGAATAATGAATATTTATACATTGTAAGCCTTGTTTTATGCACAGGGTCATCTCTGAATTGCTGTGGGGGTTACAGCAGTATTCATTCACTTCTTTGGACTCTTTTCAGGGTCAGCCTGGTGAGCTGGGAGCTCAAGGTCCGATTGGGTCCTTGGGATCTACAGGACCAGCTGGTCTGCCAGGGGAAAAAGGACAGAGAGGTGAGAATGGGAAGCCTGGGCCAGCTGGAGAAAAAGGTGATAAGGTAGGAAACACCACAGACAGCTCTTTTAGGTATATACAGTGTGTAATGTTAAATGTTGATAAGTGAAACAGAACCTGAATGACCAAAAAGCATTTGCCAAACTATACTCTTGCTCACGCAAATTTCTCACAGAAGTTAATTACAGATAATTAATTCTTGAAAAATATTTCAGGAGATTTTTTTTGCTGCGGATTGCAGAATTAGAATTGTCAGAACATGTAAAATATGGTGAACAGACAGACTGATTGTGACATACCACATCATCCTCCTTAATCTCAAAGAATCTGTAGAAATGTGGAGCTGGAGGGAGCAGTATGGTGCTTTTAAAAATGCTGCACTAAACAGAATTTTATTACCACTTAGAGAGTATAAATTGCAGTTCAGATTAATTTCTTTCATATCTGTACAATCCCTGGCACTTGGTACTTCATATTAGTTTTAATAGTCTAATTTGACTGATCTCAGAGTGAAATCACTAATGTCAGTATCTAGCACACCTGAAAGGTAAATGCTGTAACAAAAATGTAAATGCTGTAACAAAAATTTTATCAAAACAGGAGTAGGATTGTTAAATTATGTACAGAAATATTTTATAAGTTACAGGTAACTTCCTGTTCTGTCAGTTTATAATCTTTGGAGTATGAATAGCTATTGAGTATTAGGTGTTTTTACCACCTGTTACATGGGTAACTGTTGGCACTACTCTTCTGCTAGGCCCATAGTTTTTTTCAGATACTTAATTTCTGAAAATTATGGCTTTTGATTCATATTTTAAACAAGACTGGCTTTTTGTTTCTTGCTATATAGTAGCACATATTCTTGTTTTTAATTCTTTTTAAGTAATAACCTCATTAACTTTGTTTTTTCATATCACCTGTTTTTAGGGCCCAACCGGAGTCCCAGGATTTCCTGGTTTAGATGGTGTTCCTGTACGTATTAAACAAATATTTCTTTATAAAAATTACAGATCCCATAAATTCATAGCAAGTCCTCTAACATTTCTCTTAGAGAGTTACATGTTTTGAAAAAATTGTAAAATAACTAGGTTAACTTCAATTGTGTTTCCTATTGATAACAAGCACCACCAAATCCCAAAGAGGTAAATACAGAATTTTCATGCGGGAGTGGGGTAGTGAAGGCAGAGACTACCACTGGGCTTAAAAGCAGAGTATTTCTTCTCTCAGGTTCTATAATACACTGTAGTTTGCTTGGTTCATTCTTAACATCTCTGAGAATATCTCAAACAATGCACTGTTTTTTGTTCAAGCAGTCTGATTTTTTCTTGTAGTCCTTTTGCAGGAAGAAACTCAACCACTGAGTCCAGTAATTTTAACCTGATTAGGCACTGAATAAGCAAAGTGGGTCCTAAATATGTCTTTATAGCATGTGATAATGTATTTTTATTAATGTCTTTTTCAATGTGAAAATTGGTGAAATAGTGTCTTAGATAATGCATTTTTCAAAAGACTCTGCTAGAACTGAATTCCTGTGATGCTACCAGTTTCATGTGGATCAAACAAAATTAAGATGTTGAATTTTGAAAGTAAAAACAGAACTAAAAGCTGAGTGGGTGTTGTAGCATCTGTTTGTCAGCTGTCCACATTTGACAGTGGGACTGTTGCCAAAACGTCTGGGTAGTGCAGAGGTCATAAGCCCAAAATTTGGCACAAAAAGGAAGTGTTCCCAAGAAATGTATATTTTTTTTGCAAAGAATGTTAATTTGAAAACAGCGTCCACAAATTAGACTGAAGCATTTACGGACAACAAGAAGGTAGAATTGACAAAAGTGTTTTAGGTAAATGATCAGGATACTCTCTTGATGATTTTTCAGACTTCTCCCCCCCAAAAAAAATTTTGCATCAAAATTAATATTTTGTCATTACAAAAATCTTTAATTCTGTGCAATTTTTTTTTCTCCAACAGGAAGATAATTCCAAGAAAATCTCATTGTTTTATTGCCCAAGTCCTAATTTTTAGTAGAACTAATCCTTATCTGGACACTGGTTAGTTATTACTAGGTTAGAAAAACTACAATCTCTGTAATTTCTGTGTGCCTGTTCAAGCTTATTTATCCTAACAATTAAAAAGCATTTAAAAAAATTTATCCTAACAATTAAAAAGCATGAGGCTGCTTGAAATTATTATTTTTAATTTGGGGGGGGGTGGGGTTGTGGGTTTTTTCAGCTTTATAGCTGTAGTGGGTCTAGTGCTGGCCAAATTGCCAGTGCACCCAGTAGAATTATTTACTCATTTTCTGCTGTGAGATATGGATTAGGAGGAGGGCAAAATAGGCTCAAAACTTTTAAGGGTATAAAGAAAACTTTATTAACAGAATTAAAAGAAAAATAAACAAAAGACTTACCTCATTTGTTCTACCCCACAAAAAATCTATTCAGCATAGAAGACATTTCTAATGCAAAAGAATATGAAACCAGCACCACTGTGAGAGGTCATCTCATTCACATCTGAGATATATTTGTTTCTGAACTGTTCTGTTAATCTAAAAAGTATTTTTTCATTAATCATTGTGTATTTCTCATCAAGATTAAACTGTCTTTCAGGGCCTCCCAGGAAGGGAAGGACCCAGAGGCAAGCATGGTTTGGACGGCTGCAATGGCTCGAGAGGAGACCCAGGATTCCCAGGAGAAAACGGTTATATGGGACCAAGAGGTCCTTATGTATGTGAGAGGCATTCCCACTGTGCACATGCATTTCCCCTCCAAGCTAACAGCTCTTCAAATGACTCTTAGACTGTGGTGTCAGCATTACAGTGCTGCACAGGGAATTCCCAGGAATACTCAGGTTAATGGGAGTAAAACACTGCCTTAACAGATGAAGCTTGAAAGTGAAATAAGCTTCTATATCCTTGAAGTACATATGGCTGCCTTGAGAGTTAAATTCTGCCTTGTTTCCCCAGAATTGCCACTCCAGCTGAAAAGGAGTAGCTTGAAACCCCCTTAGCATTCATTAGTACTTGAAATTTCTTAAAAGCATTACTAGTAGGGACATACATGAGATGACTTAGAAATAAATGGAAGGTTCAACAAGGCTAAGTCCTGTTTCACTCTAAGATTTGGTACTACATTTTTACACACATGTGCTCTGTGCACTCCTAGTCTTGCCTAGACATGTATCTGTATGTGCAGAGGTCATTCCACAGTTAAAATGTTTGAAATTAGCACTTTAATATTTGTTTACTTTTTCTGGTAAAATGGAAGGCACTTTAAAATTGTTTAAGTAGCTGTGTTAGCAGTACTGAACTACTGAAGATAAAAAGATTCTTGTCATTAAGGGAAATAAATTACTGTAGCTCCAAAGAAATTCTGCTGAACAGTTCTAGTCACCAGTCTTTGATTTATTGTGAAAACAAGTTTTAGTTCTGAATAAGAGCTGATTAGTCTAACAGCTTCCCTGAAATTTTTTAAGTAACACAATAAAAAAAACTGCACTTTACATGAACAATCAAATGTGTTTAGTGAGAGCTAAATAAAATGCTGAATTCAGCCATTAGAAAAATGTGGACAGGGTGCAAGAGTGTAATGATGTTATCAAAGATATTAACAATTAGAATAAAATTCAGTTTCAGACTGTGAAAGACACAACATTATAAACTTACTAATAACCTCATTTGTAATACCTCTGCAAGTAGCTTGTTACTTCTGCTGAAACTCTAATTTCACCTGTATTTTCTTACGTACTATGGTCTTCAAAACAGAGTTTTACCTTTTGTAATTAGACAAGTGGCATAAAAGAAAAAGGAACATGGGACAGCATAAATCCTACCAGTTTCAGGAGTGTGCTCTTTGGAAGGCCTAGAAAAGTATTTGTAACCTATAAGAACAGGGAGACACAATAGGCATGTAGCCTTGGATTGCATACTAAAATTCCTCTGCAAATTCATTTGGCTACCCAGAAAAACAACACACAGTAACCATATTTGTTTGTGTGCAAGAATGCCCTTCCAACCTCTCTATGCAGATTGCCTATTTTTAAATTGATTTCTTGCACCAGTGTACATTACAGTCAACATTTTTATCTAATTCTTATTTATAACATTGTCCTGTACCATTTTATTTAACACCATGTACATATGGTGTTAAATAAATTGGCTTTACTTCATTGACCTTGTTGGAAAATAAAGTAATTTCTATCTGTAAGGCCTTACCTAAGTAATGTAGAAGATAAACTTAATCTAACAAAAATGTTTTATTATACAAGAGACCACATGTAAAATAACTAAAGATAAAAACAACTTTTGATTTGTTTAATGTGTTCCCTAACAGCTGTTGTTTACCTGTAATTTGTATCCAATCTACTGTAGCTATATCCAGCTGCAGACAGCTGTAATTCTTCCTTTTATTGTACCATTCCAGGCAGAAATACCTTTCCTGTTTCATTCTGACTGCAGGATTTGGACAGCCAGTTTATGATATCATGAACAATGTACTAGTACAGTTTTAAAGTGGTTGACAGTGTCCCATTTTATTGAACTCAGTATTCAGGTGGTTAACTTAGTTAAATTATATCCACTGTATTTGGATTTCAAATGGAAGAACTTCAGAAATAATTCAACATTCAAAATATTGAATACTATGCATCTAATACAGTCCATACTTTTATTTTTTTATCTGTATGCAGTATCACTTTGAATTCTTCTGAATCACACAATGAACTTTCATGGAAGGCAGAGTGCTAGTACATTAAAACCACTGCCTCCCTGAAAGAAAAAGAAGGCATATTGATACTAAGGGCAAGATTTGCGAAGATTGTAGAATATTGAAGGACTCAAGTCCTAAGGAGCACCTTAACAGAGCAGGAGTCCAGAAGTTGTGGGAACCTGGTTTTCTCAACTGTACAGAAGGTTTTGTTGGATAAAATGATCATTCGTGACCCTAGTGGATTACCTTGTGATATAGGGGCACCAGAAAGTCACAGCCTGAGAAGTTATCATACATTCTCCATGGAAATGTAGGATATCAGTAAGTGGATCATGTTTTAAAAGACTCTTTTTCTTTAAAGGGAATTCCAGGGCAAAAAGGAGAAAAAGGAAATTCAGTGTATATTTTACATTTTGGAAAAGGACTTCCGGTAAGTATCTGATTGTGAAAAAATCATCTATTTCTAGGAAAACATGTATAGTAAATGTAATTGTTCCATTACTCCTCACTAGTTATAAAACTTAGTGGGGGAAAAAATTAAAAACACATATACAACTCTAACAGCTAGTTTATGATCTTAATATCTGTAAAGTTAGAAAATACCCATAAAAAGCTTGAACTGATTCATTTGCTAAATGATTGTCATTACAGGGGGAGAGAGGTGATCCTGGACCCCCTGGCCTGCCTGTAAGTACAGTCAGTGGGTTCTATAACTGCTTTTTGTCTTGAAGATCTTCCATTTTTTCTCCTTAGTATGGTAAGAAATATTGGGGTTTCCCTCTGCCTGCCTTAAGTAGCAAAATTCCAGAATAAAGTCTGAGAAACATCAAGTCTGTACAGTCTGTTCCCATGGCTAGTTCATGTTGGCTGAAAGGGAGTAGAAACAGACCATCCTCACCTGCATTAGCTGTGTGGGGAGCAGCTGTTGCACTGGTATTTGCAGAATATTTTCTCTGTGAAATTCAAGATGTGAAATCATCTTCTACAATATCTGATGGGTCTCCCAAGAATAAGTAGCACTCTATGATATTCCAGCCATAAGAACATGAAAGCAAAAGAGAGAGATTAATTTTGATGCCAGATCACATTCTTGATGTCTTTGGGTTCCTCTTGTTATACCCTTCAAAAAGGCATTCACTGATGAATTGTATCAAGTCCCTGCACCATAGCACAATTGCTGACAAAGTGAACTCTCATTAACAACACAGAACTGTGCCTTGTCCAGTATTACCCAGAAGCTGGTGCTGGGCTGCTCTAGTCACAGGGAGATTTCAGGCATGGTGTAAGCTTTGGGCTGTGGGTGGAATCCAGTGGCCAGTAGGCTGAGTCCAAGGTGGTTTAGAGGGGCTGGGTTTGTGTAGGGGAGGGCAAGTTATTTCTGTTTTCACAAAAAGACCTTTTTCAATCTTTTCCAGGGACCAAGGGGGTCAAGAGGTACAACGGGCCCATCTGGATACCCAGGCCATCCAGGCTTGCCTGTAAGATCCCCACAGTTATACAGCCCTGCCTTAGAATATGCATTCATTCTTGTCTACCCATTTTAGAACTTGCCTTAATGTGAGTCAAAGCCTAAAAGTAATTTTTGAGGCAGGTAATAAGATAGAATTTTGCTTTACCTTATGAGTTTGGAAGTTGAGGAATATGTTGTTCCTTCCCATGTCTGCATGAACTTGTTTCATCCTGGCAGTCTGTGGTCATGGAGAAATGCTCCTAGTGCTCTCTCCTTAACCCCTTTTCCCAAGACCACCTGTGGGAGACAGGAAAGGGGGAAACCAGAGGTCAGGCAAGGCAGTGACCAAGTGAAGTAAATTGCACTTTGGAATAGGTACACCCCAAGAGAAAATTCTGCCTCTAGGTCCTATGAGCAAGAGGAAATAATTTTCAAAACCTGTCTCTAAATCAGACATATTGACTTGTCTTCATTCTCTTTTAAAGGGTGTTCCAGGTTACCCTGGTTTGCCAGGTGAACAGGTAGGTAATAACTTCTGAAGCTGTTAGTGAAATAATAATTTATACAAGTATTTGAAATGTTCCTTTTGTTTATTTGTTATCAAGTTTTTCAAAAGAGTTACTTGACTAAACTCTAATGTTAATATTTTCTGATCATGCTGAAACTGTGAACATTCTTTATCAAATAGGGAAATCCAGGGATTGGAGTGGATGGACAAAAGGGGGAGCCGGTAAGAAAACAATATTAATATTAATATAATATTAATATGAAATATATTATTGCTGTAGAGTTAGAAGAATAATAGAGTCTTGTTGAGTTTCCTGGAACCCATTCACTTGTGGCTTTGTGTCCTGCTAATCATGTTAGAACAGAAGAAGTTATTGAATCAATTAATTCTGAGCAGAAGGAATTTCTTCAGTGAGCTGCATTCAGGAATTTGTGCTTAAAGGCTTTGGTCTAGAACCTGAGAGACTGTATGTACACATAAGAGATTTGACAGTCCTGTAACTACTATCTCCACAGCAGATTTGGAGCAGGAATTCTCATTTATTCCTTTAGCTGTAATATCATTTTTAATGAGTCAGGAGAATAGGAGATTAGATTGCCAACCTTACTCATCTGGGCAGATGGTAAAGAAGCTTACAGATCTCAGTGCAAACCTTTATCTGCAGGTAATTAGTACATTTTCAGTGACTACAGAAATATGTAGTGCTATGGTACAACAGGAAAACAAGCTGAGTGTCACTGAAATGCTGCATGGAACATCTCTGCTGTTGCTTTGGCTTCCACAGGGTGACATTGGACTCCCTGGGCCACCTGGGTCACCGCTGTTAGTTGGACCTCCTGGAGCTCAGCTGTTCAAAGGCCAAAAGGTGTTAATTTGTCATCATATTTAACAGTGCTCAACTTGGCAAGTACAATCCTGTGATGTAATTTTTGCAAGGATGGCATAAGATATACCTATCTTTCTGTAAGAAACCACCAGCTGCAGCAGAATCCTCAGTTCTGCACTGTTCCTACAATCTTTCAGGAGAGAACACCCCATGTGTACTTTAGCTCATGTTCTGGAGGGAAGACTGTCTTGATGCAGAAAGGAGATACTGCCCTTGCTTTAGTGTTCTTCAGTTTTTGTCATTAGCAAATCATGTTTCAGGCATCTTGGCAAATTTGGTTACTTTGCTATTCAATCTCTTTGTGGCTCTTCACTAATATTTAAAATTTTGCATATCATTGGCAACTGTACTCCAATCTACAGTTTTGAACTGACCTTAATCCTTCGAGGGTGCTCTTTTTATTATAAAAATTAATTGTGATTTTGTTGTCAATTTTTATTGCAAGTTTTATCACAGAATAATGGAATCGTTTGGGTTGGAAGAGTCCTTAAAGATCAGCTAGTCCCAACCCCCCTGCCATGGGCAGGGACACCTTCCACTAGACCAGGTTGTTCAAAGCCTCATCCAAACTGGCCTTGAACATTTCCAAGAATGGGGCATCCACAGCTTTCCTGAACAACTTGTACTTCTTCAAGATCTGCTACGATAGCCACAACTGAGTGGCTTGGAACATTAGAATGTTTGTAACCCATGTTTTTTTTAAACAGAGCTCTCTGCATTTTCAAGTTAGATTTCCTCAAATACACAAATGAAAAGGTGAAGTTGGCATTGCCAGCTCCTTGCAGCCTCAACTCAAGGAAACAGTAGATTTCACATGTTGGACCTTGGGCTTTGATCATGCAAACAGTTGCCATACAGGTGTATGAAGAGAGGGAAAGGAAAAGAACCTCCATAAACTCCCCACATTCCTGGAAAGTGGGACATTTGCTGCTCTACAACACAACACAATCATGGCCATGTAAGCAGCCACTCAGACTGGGGCTGTGCTCAAAAGTGTAGATTTATGCTTGTGAGTACTTGCATCAAACCAAGAAGAGCAGCAAATTAAAAAAAGAACTACTGTCGTGCACATTTGTAGGAACAAAGTCCTGACCTGTAGATCCTTGGAACTGAAAAGATACATATATCTCCCTCCACAGTCATTATGCTGGTTTGACAGCATTAACAGAAATAAAGAAAAGTACATAAAGGTTCTTCTTGCTTTTCTTGTGCCTAGGACACCTAAAGAAATACACCCAGTGCTAAAAACATAACACTTCTAATTCAGAGTAGGACTTTTAAAAAGTTAAGCAGCACATAGGCATATCCTGCATACTAATATACACAAAATCTTTCCTCTTATATGTAGGGCCAAAAAGGATTACCTGGGGTAACAGGATACAGAGGGCCACGTGGACCCAAAGTAAGTAATGGGACTTTTTTCCCATGGTGCTGGCAAAGTCCTTGTGTGGTTATGTTAAACTTCAAAAGCACAGCATTTTTTGCTGTGAAATTTAATCACTGCCTAAATCAGTGTGAAAGCAAAAATATTTAAAACCCTTTGGAAAATCTTTCTGAGTCTGTTTTATACATACCTATTCAATGTTGCTTGGTAGCAAAAAATCTGTGTTGTTGCCAGTTGTGCTGTTGACATAATGGATTGGAACTGTGAAGAAAATACAAGTACAGATTATTTTTATTTCCTCAAGAAGAGAAACAGAGATGATCTGAATGTGTTCTTAGTGGGGCATGATGTATATTTACCACAGAAGGTTGAGGGGAGACTTTAACTTGACATTGTGGAGAACCCCAAGGGTAGAGAAGGCAGAGTCACCTGTTTGGAGAGAGGGTTGCTTTTTACTGTCTATTCTACATTTTCTTTTCTTTCTGTCAACATGATCAATTTAAATATTGAAGTGCTAGAAGAGGAAAATCCATAGGCAGGAAGCTGCCAGATCTCAGAAAAAAAAAGAAATTGGAGACAAAACAATGACTCTAGTCTATGTTAAAAACTTATTTAGCTTTGTAGCAGAAGAAAAGAAACAAGTACGAACATCACATTTCTGAGTTTTAAGTCTGGCACTTTTTCAGAAGTTCATTTTCCATCATAAAAAGACCACTGTTACTGGGCACTGGAAAAGAGAACAAAGCTAATCTTTTTCTATCATATTTACATTGAAAAAGATGGGCTTTATATGCATGCTCCAGTACTAGTTGTCTATGTAGATGATAATACATGCACTTGTTAGTCATAAGCAGGAACAGAGAAATCAACTGAAGCAGCTCAAATGATGTCCAAAATTTTAGAAAAAAATATATACAAATTCAACTGCTGAAATAATGGGAAGAGACCTGAGCAGGTTCCTCAAATAACTGGAGCTACTTAGGCACTGCTGGTGATGCTGTGCGAAGTCAGCCCCAGTGACTGAGCCTCACAAGTGAAACAAGATCCATCTATGTAATGTATACATCATTTAGTAAACATGAACAAAAATTAAAATGTATGGCCTACTTCACTGAGCATCTTGGTTAAAAAAACTATTTTGACTACTCTAGGGCATACTTGGGGGAGGAGAAAAAGGTGAAAAAGGCCTTCCTGGATTTCCTGGATTGCGGGTAAGAAAGTTGCACAATAAATTATATCATAAATTCACTATAATTAGGCAGTTGAAGTTTGCAATTTCAAGAAAGACTTTAAGGATTTTTTAAACTAATCTGTCATGCTTCCTGTATAGAATATTTAGGAGACTTGCCCTGGAATTTACCCTGTCTCAGACTTAAACATAAGCTCATACAGACTTTCCTTGGAGAGAAAGTAAATCTGTAGGGTTATCCTCTAAATATTTGGACCAGCAAAAATCTGCTCTGGAACAGCACAGTACTAACACAGTAATTTTAATGTTCTCCATACGTGTTGATGGCAGTTTTTCACAGCAACTTTACTTGTGCTGGATTTGCCTAACAGTGCTGAAGTGGAGCAGCATTCCACTACTGTGCTTGATGCAATATGGTAAAAAAATTATGTGAAAACTTGACTGGCTTGCTTTGGTCTATAGTTCTAACTCTTGTCCATTTCTCACAGAAACTATTTGCAAAAGCTTTTCAAAGTTTTCGGAAGATATCCCAAGTAATATTTAGCTATGTAACATTAACTATCAGCAGTTCTGAATAGGTTTAATTTGAAACAAGTTTTTACTGTTTTAGCTTACAGTCTACTTGCTTTTATTAGGGTCATCCTGGTTCTTATGGACCTGCAGGTTCTCCTGGAATGAAGGTATGAAGGCAGAAAGTATAAGCAGTTCCCTGAACAGTGAGATCAATGAGATTTTGTTTTCTGTGGATTTGTGCAGATTTGGAATTTCCACATACTTCACAGCTCAGATTGCATTCCTTCTTTTCTGTTCTGTTACCTGTTGCCACAGAAGCTACATGAACTCTTTGAATTTCTGCCACTCTGAAATTTGGCTGAAATTTACTAATAGAACCTGAATTTGCAAAGAGGAGGAAAAGTCAGTGGGACACACATACAGCATAATAGAAAAGTTATGCAGCATGTTAACTTTGTTTTTTATGGTGACATTGTGTAATTTTGTGGTGCATGCATGTTTTGTTCAGGTTTCTGGCTTGAGAAATTCCAGTGATGCTAAGTCTGCTAAATTTTACTTATGAACTTACAGCATCTTACTGGAATAAAGAACAATAGATGTATGTATATAGATTTGTATCTTGCCCAAGTCTAGTTAAGATAGTGATCATGCTGTTCATAAATCACATTAATGTATAAATATTTGCCTCTAGAGCTACGTTCCAGGTGACTGTTTTATCTGCAAAAATACTTTTCACTTTGTTTTTCACTCCTGCCTACCTAAAGAGTTTGAGTACTGGCTCGATGAGTATATTAGAAAATCATAAAAAGAGAAGAGAGCTGATGTGCAGCTGCTTTCCATGCAGTAGTTTAAGAGAATCATTCAGCAAGCAGCAAACCAATTTCAGCTGTATTAAGCAGACAGTCTATCAGAGACTGCTGGTATGTATTCCAGCTAATTCTGTGCCCCAGCTCCACTGAATCTGCTGAGCACTGTCTGAATAACCTGGCAATACATGCTGTGAATTTTCCAACACAGAAGAGTCTGTGAAACACCACCTCCTGTACAAACCCAGTGAATTTTCTGTGGACACAATTATAACACAAAGTACTGTATAACTGCCTTACTGGGTTTTACTCTATTAATTATGTCTGAACAGATTAATCAAATTGTATTTATGTGGTCCTTTCCAGGGCGAAACAGGATTTGCTGGTTTTCCTGGACAACCTGGCTATCCAGGCATTCAGGTAAAAAATCTGACACATTCACACCCCACTCCCCTCTGTGCCAATATTTCCTCCCAAATGTACCCACTTACCAGGCCATTTCCCTTTATACAGTCATAATTTGTTTAAAGATTTACTGTTTTCATGATAGTTATAGTTATTCATCACCATGGTAGTAAATAGCAATGTAAGAAAACATTCCTAGCTGGTGCAGGTGAGAGTGGAAATTCTACTTTAAATACTATAGGAAGTGTTAATCCAAACAGTTACCTGTAAGAATACCAGGATAGCTACCTAATCCATGAATTGTAGTACTCTGCAAGGTATTCACAGTTGAGCTGCATTCCCCAGGGAGGTATGGGAGGTAAAGGAAGCTGTTATTTAGTTAATAGTATGATCCTATAAACGAGGATGAAAACTGGCCCCAAATGAGGTGGCAAGATTCCATTCAGTTGGACCTGTTTGCATGATTTACCAAAATCTCTTGGCATGTTTTCAGTCTGTTCACTTAAGTAATTGTTCCAAGATGTTTACCAGAATGGTAAGGAAGTGGACTCCTTCACACCAGCTGTGTTTAAACATTTCCTACTTTGGCTCACTTAGATGACACTAACTGTTCTTTATTTTACAATACCTGCTGCTTTCCACTAGGGATTAGAAGTGTAGGTGTCACATTCCAGGGCTAAGCAGTAAAACAGGAAAATATTTAAAGTGTGGAAGAGATGCTTAAAACAATTTCAGAAGACCCAGGTGTCAGTCTAGTGACATTTCAGGACAGAACTTTATGGAATTTTCTTCTGCAGGCTGCAGAACAAATGAAATTCTGATTACTGGATCATATTGTAATTCTGAGTAACACCAAAGACCTGAATGAAGGGAACTATTATATTTCCTAAAGCACACTCCCAAGAAAAAAGCAGTTCTGGATGCTACCCTAGAGGGAGCAAGGCAGCAGCGAGTCTAGCCAGGGGGGAAGGCCTAAGGAATTCTGGGATAGGGTCCAAGTGGTCAACAGTGTATGAGCAAGAGGAGAAGAGAAATGCTGCAATGCAGAAGGTGGGTGACAAAATCATCAGTAGAGACACCAAGGTTGAAAAAGCTCATCAAAGTTATTATCACAGTACAGAAGACAAAAACATTGTTGCAGAAATCGTGATGCTAATGAACTCAGCTTAAGTATTCTGGAATACAAAAGTCAAGGAGTATTTATTTTCCTCTGAAATCTTTTTTTTTTTGAAAACTGCATATAAGCCAGTAAATTTTCTTCAAGAGATTTGCACAAAAATCACCTCTGTTAGAAACTAAAGATTAAGATTGGAACATGCTCTACATAATCTGTGGTGACAAAGAAGTCAACTGTGGCTGGTGCAAACTTGTCATAAGTAGTATACAGCTAAAAACACAGTAGAAAGCACACAAATATAAAGCAACAGACAGCTTTTCAAAGCATGTTTACAAATGAGAAATGACAAACACATAAAGTAAATACGTAAAAGCACAACAAAAACATCTGGCTTAGTCACAGACTTACTTTCAAAGTTAGGAGAATGCCAGAAGAATGCCAGACCAGCTTCTTCAGCCAAGATTTTAATTATGTGGCCATACCCTGGGAGAAAAAAATTCCCACAGATGTTACTTTTCATCCCCTTTGGCTGTTATCAACTTCACAACACAGTGATATCGTTTAGATACTAATTAAACTGAAACATTGCATATCAGATTTAAACAGAAAATTCATTGCAGTCCAATACTCCCAAAATCTAGAATCAAGTCTTAAGTGTTTTGTTGTTAAAAAGTTTTCACCCTGATGTACATATTGTTTTAATTCAGGGTCTCATTAACACACTTGAGACAAATTATGGTATAGACAGAATAGTGCATTCCTCAGACTCCATTGATTAGCCCACAGCCTGAGTAACCATCAGTTAACACTATAAACAGTAAACAAAACCATGATTAATTGTTGGTAGGTTATGCTAGGGAAATGGTTGAAGTCCTGTAGTAATGAATCAGAAAGATGAAATTACAATTACTAGTGCCCAGAGCAAAAGAAATCAAATCAATTATAGGCATAACTTAATAAAAAAAGAGTAACTACTACAGATATGCAAAATCCTGAGTGATTGCACAGATGCTGTAGTTTTGATTGGGAAACCATTGGAGAAATCTGATTATTCCTGAAAGGAGCAGACCTATCCAGACTGCATCAACTGTTCAGCTGCCCTCACCAGCTGTTGCTTATGATCCACTAAAAATCACATGCACCAAAGGAACAAGAATATGATTAAAACCTCTCCTGGGAACAGCCTGTCCTTGTGTAGATTTTTCTGAAACAAACATATTCATAGAAAATCTAAGATGCATTCAGGTTTAAGGTGAATGCAACTCAGAAAAAAACCCAGTTGCATTGAAAGTAGATTAAAAAATGCTAACTGTTGCTAAAAGCAAAGAGTGGACTTCAAGGAATTGTTGCCACAGCTTTTGATGCCTAAGCCTGAATGCTGGCAACACAATTTTTTAAAAAATAAACTGTAAGCAAGTTGAGTTTCCTGAAGTTTTTATGGGACAAGAAAACAGTATCAGTCAACAAAATAATCTAAAGAGATCTATGCCATTGTGTAGGAGTGTACCAATGGTGAAAACACAGCAAATAGGCAGCTGCTAGCCAGAGGGTCATTAGCCCTAACAGCCTAAAACCAGATTTTCAGAGATCACAACTGGAATTTATTACTTGAGATACCAAAACCAGACATGTTTGACATTGGCTCATTACTCTTCATTTCTTTCTTGTGTTCTGGTTGTGTCATTTTAAAATCAGCATGAAAATTATATAAGACTTGGGGCAAATATATCTATTTTACAAATCTTTATTCATCATCGTTAAATTAATTTTAAAGCTCAAAATCCTTTCTAAATTTATCAGAAGAGGAAAAATACTAGTTTTACTTTTTCTTTCCTGCCACACAGAAGGCTCTTCGGTGTCATTAGGGAAGACAAATTTATGTTCCTGTTTAAAAGAACCAAAGATGACACAAGGATATTTTTTCCTTCTGCAAGATACAGCCAAAGGAAACAGGCCAGAGATCAAGAGGGCAGCAGTCAGTGACAGAACTGTCTAACTACTGCAGAGATACCATTAAAAAAAAAAAAAAGACAAGAAAAGGCATAGAGACCTTCTTTTCACTTGTGTAAGAATGGGTATCCAGTTCTCCTTGTCTGTGTCCTAAAAGGTCCTGGAGTCCAGTCTGGGAATGCAGCCTCACTACGCAGTTCCCACATTGACATTCTTGTTTTCTTAGTTCCCATTTGCTGAAAAAGGAGAGCTGATTTCTAATCTACAAAGCAAAAGGTTTAATACAATTTGTCACATAAAAGACTTCCCTAAAGTCCACTTCACTTGCAATTCTAAGTAGCAAAATCCAAGTTAATTTAGAAAACCTCCAAGCAGAAGTGATTTTCCTCACCATTAGTAAACACTTTCATGTTTCCCTAATGCAGATGTTTTAAACTTCTTGTAAGAGCTTTGAGTATCTCTTACCATTGATAATAGCTGTTAGACAGTGAAATTTCTTTATGCTTATCTGTCATAGAAGTAATTTCCTAATCCTGATATAGAATTTCTGTAATTTTTAATTACAGATTGGTGGTTAAATCAAAATTTTTCATTTAAATGAATGCTGATTTACTGCAGCTGAGTCATATTTACGAAAAATGAATGAAATCAAATACAGCAGTTACATTTTCTGAAGAGTTAAATAGATATGTGTGATGGCTATATTACTGTTCAGCCACTGGTATCCTGAAAGATAATGATTATTTTAGATCTTTTTGCTTGGTTTTAAATGCTGCAAAGTGTCAAAATCAAGTTTCCTGGGCCCTGTGTGTCACATACTTACCTATCTCCCCACTGCTGAAATATTCAGTTACATTGTAGCACACCATATATTTGTACATTAAAAAAATTATTGTTGGATTCTTACAGGGGGATCCAGGAGAAAAAGGGCCCCCAGGTCCTCCTGGAGCTGTTGGAACTCCACTGCTTCCTATAAAAGGTTATATCTATTTTTGACTAGTCTTTGTGCTGTATAAAGGGCAGGACCTGTTCTGCTAAGGTGTGTGAAAGGGATCACTAGGGATGCAGGGGACAGAACCCTAAAATACTGCCTGTAGCCACAGGCTGTGTTTGTGGGTTCAGCCACCTTTTGTGTTTGTTTGTCTTGCTGATCTTCCCGGAACTACATTAAACATACAAGAGTCACATTCAATGTTTGTTTGCGTGGAAGATCTTTGTGCATACAATCACAACTAGATCTGAAGGACCCTCTGGTTCTTGGACCTAAGCATAGCTACAAAAAAATCAATGAAAAATAAGCCCATGCTGGTTAATGGACAGCAGATAAGAACACCTGCCTTCCCATTGTCATTTAGGATTCCTCTTTTCAGTATTGCCACAACACAGATTTTAGACTACAAGTAAGCTTCCTGTTTGCAGGGGGAAAATCCTGGGACTAGTACTCCCAACAGAATACCTTTCAATTTATTACCTTCCTCCCTAAACCTCAGGCTGGGTTTTAATGTCCCAGCTCCCTTTATCCCCATCTTACTCATTTAATGGGTGAAAAGATGTGTGGAAATTCTTATTTCATAGCAGGAAGCAGTGGGGAACAGCCAGGTCTGCTTCCTGCAAGGTTGTGCTTTTGCATCTAATACTTGGAGAGTTTGTCTTGTGAGAATATTTCAACAGAGAGCTCATCATAAATTGTACTTCTAGTACAGCACTAGAAATTTCTTGTGATCACAGAAGTAAGTTACAACAAAACCCCAGTTCAGCAGAACCTCTCCATTAGATAGGGGCCTTATCCTAAAATAAATTAAATTTTTTCCACAGACTACCATGGTTTCCAGCCCTTACAACAAACAATCCCATGCTTAATAACTCGAGTAACATTCAGTCATGAACATGGTGTGAGTGGATACAATCTTCAGAGAAAGATGCCTTTAGAACAATACAGAACAGAACTACTGCCAATATTTTATTTTTCCAATTTAATGAATCTGTTTACATCTGATTCAGATTTTCTTTATCAGTATGTAATTTCAATTTTAAATGTTATTATTTGTAGCAATTTTGAAAATATACTTTTAAAAATCTGAATAATTTCAGCTAAGGTGATCCTGAAATTACATCCCTGTGTGTACTGCCAAAGCACATAACATGAAATCCATATTTATTTTAAATGCTACACATGTTTATTTTAGCTAAACATTTCCCTCAGCATTTTGTAATACGTAGCACAAAGATACTTCTACAAAGCAATGAAGAGTTAAAAATGTGCTTGTGAAATGGGATGGAATCCATAGAAAAGTAACCAAATCCTCCCACCTTAAAATTAAATTGTTACACATTTTAAAATGTTTCATAAGTTATTTTACTCTTGTGTAGTTTCCAAATTATAATTTTGGTTGCAGCTTAATTTAGATTTAAGCTGTCAATTCCATAAGGTGTTCAACTCACGTGTTTCTGTAATTCTCTGTAGGTCCACGAGGAGATCCTGGATTTCCAGGTCCTGTTGGTGAAATGGGGTCAGTTGGACCAATTGGTCCTTCAGGCCTTCTAGGAAGACCAGGATATGATGGAACAAGTAAGAGAAGTAAAGGATAAATGTGAACTATACACCAGAAGGAAAGAAAGCAACTGAAAGAGAACTTTCTTTGGTCTTGCTTGATGCAAGTTACCAACTGTAAAGACTGTTCAGCAAAAATATTAACTCAGCACTTAATAGCCAGAAAAAGAAACAAAATTACCCAAGCAGAACATTAGGAATGGCTAGAAAAGGAACAGAAGACAAAGGAGAATACTACCATGGTAAATCCATGGTATAATTGTGTCTGGAGTCCTGTACTTAAAATGTCTGCTCTCCATCCCAAAAAGATACAAAGGGATGTGCTGAGGATGGCTTTGCTCTGTATGAGGAGCTGGAGTAACTGGGATGTCTACAAAAGAGATAATGGAGGGAAGGAGGAAAAGAAGCATTTGAAGGTCTATAGCAGGAACCTCTTTTCTTATGGATCCTGAAAGACCTAAGGATTTGGATTCAAGCATTAGTTATATAGAAGCTATTCTTCAGGGCAGTCCTGAGTGGTCTGGAGTTTCCTCCTTGATATCTCACATTAATGCTGCGTGAGCTGTTTACCTTTCTTTTTTTTCAGGTCTTCCTGGCCTGCCAGGAGTAAGAGGGGCACCAGGACCTCAAGGCTTTCAAGGGGACCCTGGTTTGCCTGGAACAGGTGAATTAATCCCAGGAAGACCGGGATTTCCTGGACCACCAGGCCTGCCAGGGCAGCCAGGAAGACAAGGCTTACCTGGACTACCCAGTAGGTTCAATAGCAATTCATATAACAAGAACAGAATTCTGCAGATTAATAGAGCCATTGTTTGTGTTGGTGCTACAAATACAGAGAAGTAAGAAATGCTTTTTGACAGCTATTTCAAAGTTTTCATGGCATGTTGAAACCATATTTTTCCTATTAGCTTTTAATCAGCAAGATTTCAAGATTTTCATATTTTTCTGGGCGATTTAAACCCACAAAAGTAACACACATATTAACATTAAACTTTAAAAGTGCTTTGGTCTAATAGACTATTTTTAAACTGCTCAAGTTAAAAATACTGAGGAGGAAACCCAAATCTGCATCCTTCAGAAAAGAAAAAAGTAAAGTTTTAAGTAGGAAAAAATAACAGTGGCAATGAGAAGCAATGTGTCAACATCAACTCTAGCCATACAGTCTGTTGCAGTATAATCTATAAACAACGGCCCGTAAAGCATTTAATAAGATCTCTAACTTCTTATGTGAGAATAACAACAGAAGGTAGAGGAGGACACGTGACCTAAGCTGGGGAAACAGTAAACCTGACTTATACTGGCTGGAAATTTTGTTTTTTCAAAGGTGTAATCTGTACAGACAGAGGGATCCCTGGAGAACCTGGACCAAAAGGTCAGATTGGCCTTCCAGGAAGAAAAGGGGCAAAAGGAGAGAAGGGTAAGTTGGCCTGGATAACAATTTGAGTATGAAACGTTTTCCAGGAGTGTCAAATCGAAATGTGCAGGAAGTTCATGGTAACTTGGAGGTTGAGGCCCATCAAAGTACAGAGTTACTGTTGGCACTGGGGCTTCTGAGTCAGCAGAGTCCTGTTAGCGCAGAGTTACTCAGCACTGTAAAGGGAGACTGATAATCCTCGCCAGGTGACATAACATGAGATAAAATGGTCTTAATGTGTGCACTACTCACCACATTTTCTTTAGAAAAGAAAAAGGACAGTATTATTTTTTGTGTAATAATTTTTCAGCTGTTTCAATGTAATTTTGACTCTTTCATGTAGGAAGTCAAGGCCTCTGCTCATGTGATGCTGGTCCTCCTGGTGCCCGTGGTGTGCAAGGACCTCCAGGTACTCCAGGAAGGAAAGGACAAATGGGATCCCCTGGAAGACACGGAGAAAAGGGCGACCCAGGCTTATCTGGTGCAGTGGGATCACCAGGGCTCCCTGTGAGTGCTTCTCATGAGCTTCAGTAAACAATATCATACTACCCCTCAACTCAGGAGACATTTAAGCAGAATGGTGGAGAAAGTGCCCTGAAAAGTTATCTGGAACTTTTATCTACTTTAGCTTAATACAGTCTAGTGAAACAAGCTTTTACTTTTGGAGTAGACTTACTTTCTTTAATGTGCTTCATATAGTTTATCTTAGTCTGCAGAGTGAGCAGTAATTCAAAATACCACTTAATCTAACAGCTTTAGGAATACAGTATAGGATAATTTATTGGTCTTGCTGTGATTTTGATCTACTTCTTCCGGTCTGACATATGGAATGTACATCCAGGATGCTGCATGCCAAAATAATGTCAAATAGAAGGTTCTTTTAATACACTTTCTTGTGTGTGAGAGGTTTTCTTTGAAAATATAGGTGGATATGCCCTGCTTTATAACCATTCCGTTATGGTTAGGTTTTTGGGCTGTTTTGAGGGGCATGTTTAGAGGGGGTTTTGTGCCTTTTTTTTTTCTGTTGTTCTTGGTTAGGTTTGTTTTATTTTTTTGAGATATGGATTTGTTTTAATAGCAGAAGTGTTTGCTCACATAAGGAATTGCTTAAAAGTTTCCAGAACATGTTCTTTCAAAAGAAAAAAAAGCAAACAAATCCATTGTGAGTCTGAGAGAAGGAGGTGGAAGGGCTCTCATTCAAGTTCCAATTGTTTCATTAGAAGATTTACATTTGCTCTCTCTTTTTTTTTCTATATATAACCTGAGTGGTGTATGTGAGATTCTGATGTTTCTGCTACTTTTGAGAGTATGTTTTAGCCCTTGTGGCTCTGAAGTAAGGCTTGAAGCCTTGTCCTGAATTTTGCTCTTCTTAGGTTACTTAATTGAGAAACAAGGACAAAGTAATCCCTTTGGAAGGAAATAATTCACTTCAGTACAGAAGTGCTTTGGTCTAATGGACCATTTTTGTCCATTTTTCTGCTCTCTTTTCTTCCCAAATATTTAATTTTCTCTTCAGACACTAACAGCTCAATACTGCCTACTTGAAGATCTAGACATTGTAACAAATAGTCACTTCTAGTTTCAGATATGCATTTTTCAGAAGTCTGCTGCCTGATTTAAAATTGTCAATCACATTATAAACTGGTTTTGCTCCACCTATTTTTAAGGGAAAGATTTTGAGTATTAGAGGAAGCTGCCTAAATAATACCCCAGTTTTTGTACCTTAGTGGCCTTTTACTTCTGTGTAAATTTCATAAGGTTGTCTTTATCCACATATACTGTTGCAAGATCAAACCTTGACAAAAGATTATATGAATAGACAAAAGATTATATGAATAGACCCTGCTTGGACAGCTGAAAACAAAAATCAGCATAAAAATATAGAAAAGTATTTATTTTGCCCTCTAAACCTCTCAAGCCATATATTCATGTAAGAATATAATGTATCTAACTAGATGAAATTTTTTATTGTTGGCTTTGTGTGTTTTCATTCAAAAAAGAACATCATTTACTTCCTGCTGTGTTCACTTCTGGGAGGACAGCCTCATCCAGCAGTCACCACCCTCCAGAGATTCCCTTCCTCAGTGGGTTGTGGGTTGAAGTCTGCAGTGGAAAGAGATAATGAATCATTTGATATTACATTTGTAGTCCCACATCTGTGCAGCTGTGGGGCCAGTGCTCTGGCATTACAATTTCTTTCAGTTGTAGTTGTTTTGATTTGCCAATTTGAGATTTCCCAGGGTTTGTTAATTTTTAACATGTGTGTTCACAGAGGCATGTTCAACTTTCTAGTGGTTTAGCAAAGTGTCAATATTCAAAATGAGTCACTGATTGGTGTTACTAATCACAAGGAAGCTCTCAGCAGCTCCTCTAAGAAAATAATTTTTGTTGGTGGCTTCTTCCTTCCTCACCAAACATCAATTAATGCAAAACCAGCACAGTTGTGCATTTGTGCACGTGGCAGAGTCAGCCTGGAAAGACCACGTGCCATTCACACTCCTCTTTTTGACCATCAAAAGAGACCAGTGCATCCTTTTGGTTACTTTAATTGGTCATTGCTGGGGAAACCATGCAAGAGATAGATATCTAATTTTCCCTTCAATTCCCACTTTGATTCCTTGCTGGAGATAACTGACAACTCTTTTCTTTGTCAATAAGGGGACTCCTGGTTCTGCTGGACAGCATGGAGAAAAAGGAGAGAAGGGTGATCCAGGAAGAGTTAGAATAAAAGGTAAACACACGTTTTACTGTTAACCTTTTTGTTTTCCTATACAATGTCTAGGCAATAGTGTAAGCAAAACATTAATTTACTCTTTACTAAATCCATTAGCTCAATAAGTTACTGAAACCTAGAGGGCATATATATCCAAACTGCTCTCTTAGTACCATCTCTTCTTGCTAAACACAAGATCATCACAGTGTTTTATGGCTTTTTTCTCTATAGTTGAGCCATAAAACAGTTTAAACATCATGTTATCAATGTAAACAAATGACTTTTCGTGTCATGCTTTTGATAATTGGGGTCTTCCAGAGGTCTGTACTGCAGACAGACTAAGACTAAGCAGAATACAAAGACTAAGCAGAATTCAAATACTGTGAAATAATGAAGAAGTATTATTGAACAGAAGCCACCTCCTGAACTGTCATATACCAATATCATAGCTGTTATCTCATATTAGGCCACCAACATCCTTCTTGGGAAAACTTCAGTCTCAATGACTATTCAGATTCCTCTCCTATTGCTAAAAATTATTCTTGACCAGGCATTGAAGAGAAACAATAGGCCACCAGTTGCACAACTGGAATTCTTGTAATGAAATAGATCAAAACCTCTCCACAGTTATGGTTATGATTTGCAAAAGCAAAAGAAAAAGAGAACAATAAACTACAGCAATCTAATGGCAAAGCCTAGTTAGAAAGGCTAAAATAGTTATTCACAGAAGATTGTCCTTTTTATTGTTTATAAAAAGTTAGCTTAGCTTTGGATGCCTGTGGGGTTTTTTTCAGATGTTGGAACAGGGGAAAACATTTGCTTTTATTTGCAAAGGATTTCTTGACACAGCAGAATGAATCTTTTTGTTAGAATAGTTTTACTGTCCTTGATGCAAAAGTTACTTTCTCATAAATAGTGGTGCAAGAAAATCCATAGGGAGAAAAAACCAAAAACCTTTGGGGAGTATTAATGCAAATATTCTGTATCATATGGCACTGCTATATCCTGACTTCACTGAAATTAAGAATAAATCTGTGACGTGTTTCAATAGTGAAATATTTTAACTCTATGTATAGCACAGACAAAAGCCACATTCCTGTGGTGCCTGTGAACATCTCTTTTACAGAGAGACCAAGTTGTTTAATCAGGCATCCAACTACAAACTGCCATCTTGAGCCTAAAATACCTCATTAAGGAATGTGAATTCAAGGACTGGGAATTATCATGGAGATAGGATCAACGGTTACCCAGAATTTCTTTATGCAGAAATACCTCCTCCCCCTATAATTACTGCAAATATTTTTTTTTCCCAAAAAAATATTTTAAGGATTAAAAGGTGAAAGAGGACCTACTGGGCTTCCAGGATTTCCAGGCCAAAGAGGTCTTGATGGCAGAGATGGGGAACTAGGATTGCCAGGGGAAAAAGGAGCTGAGGTATGTTTGACTTCCCCAGACTTTTTCCATTTCAATTAACATATTATCTTATGAAAGGTTATGAAAGTTTTTATGCATTAAAAAAATTAGTTTCTTGTTAGTATTACTGTTTATTTTGGTACTCCTGATGATAATCTCTGCATATACTGTGTGCCAATATTACAGGGTCGGGAAACACAAAATACACAAACCCCTTTGTTCCTATTACCTTTGAATATTTAAAAATACTAATGTCATCCATGTAGTCTTTCCATTGTGAAAGTGTTTCTCCAGATAATTCTCTAACCAGCTTTTTCATAATCAAAGAAAGGAGAGAAATTAGCTCTTGTTACTTACTGAGAATTCTTATTTCAGGGCGACTCTGGAGTAGCAATTCCGGGTGATAAAGGATTCCCTGGGCTCCCGGGACCTCCTGGGGTAAAAGGCCAGATGGGATTGCCCGGTTTGGGGCTTCCTGGGTCTCCAGGAGCCAGAGGTAGCCCTGGAGACTCTGGTGACATGGGTAATGTTGGGCCACCTGGTCCAAAAGGCCAGAAAGGTAATTTTGAATGTTTATGTTAAGAATGAAATAGCAAAATACACGTTTGGGTGTTTATTGTCATCCATTATGGTTTAATATGTATTATATTCTATAGTAATGTATTATTCTATACGTATATCTATATGTATACATATAGTACAATTCATTTAGAGTGACAATAATATTAATTTATAAGAAAACACAATTTATACTTAAATCTTGGCCTGATTTTTGGTTATAAAAAATGCTTAGCAAAATAAGTCCACAGTAATAGCTGTAGATAGAATTGAAATGAAAATATTATTTTTTTCTTGTAATAGAGAGTATTGTAAAACAAATTGCCATGGCAATTAAAAAAAACCTTTGTATTTAAAAAATAAAAGTGTATTACAACAATTTGAAATATTACCAATGTTCCATAGAAAGTATAAAGAGAAATACATTTTAAGATTCCCCATCAAGACTTCAGTAATATGGAAATAACAATGTGCAGAAACAGTCACTGCACGTTTGCACATGTGGTTGGGTAGTTCCCCAGAAATATTACAGTAAGTGCTCAGACTCCAGTTAATCTAAAATCAAATAGGCCAGTTTCTTCTCCCTCTTGCTTCAGGTGAAACTGTCTGCATTACATCACCATATCCTGGAAATCCAGGTCCCCCGGGTTTTAAAGGTGTTCAAGGTATGTTTATGCATAGAAGAATTTTTGATTTATACTGAAATGGAGTTTTAAGTTGCTAATTCAAGAAAAGAGGCTAGCCTAAAAAGCTACAGTATTCTAGTTTTTCAACAAAATACATGTTTCAAAATGTAAAACTGCAAATACACAGGAATGTAGTCTCTAATAGAATCAAGGGCCAGACAGCTGCCATTTGCACCATCAGAAGTTGTGCAGGCAGCCTCCACGGAAATAATTAAATCAAGGCAGCTTCAAACTCTGTCCTGCCTCAATGAAAATGTATGAGAGAGTCTGTAAAATGCGGCTGGAGTTGGGTAAGGCCTAGAGTATGTACATCTCCATACTAGGAGAAAGAGATGTGCAAGGCAAAGATATGCTGCAAGTCTGTAGTTTCTAAAACTGTATTGCTCATGGCAACTTGCAATTGAGCCCTAAGATCTCAATACTTATCAATATTACTTTAACTTATTCAATTTCGATTCAAAGAACTCACCCAGGAACTGGCAAAGTGTTGCTTGTGATCGCCTCTGAGATATTTGAAATATCCAAGCAAATTAGAAGAAATTGAGAGAGTGGATTTTGAAGCTGTGTAATATGGTGTCACACAGCTCCCTGACATCAGCGTTGTGGGTGGGAACAAAATTTCTACAGACATGAGTGTAGTGAGCTCATCTGCACCATTCCAGAAGCAGGACATAGCACAGAAGAGTATAAGAACTTGACCTGACATCTGTCATTCACTAGGTTAATACTGTTCATGGCCTGGGACATTAAAATGTTGTAGGAAATAACTTTTTTCCTAATTGACACTGGTGATTTGCAGTCTGCTGTTAATGGAATAGGGAACATGTTCATTTAGAAAAACAGCAACCATGCATTTGTTTATGACTTAGGCAATGGCTCTTCCTTAAGTGTTAGAAGCAGATGAAATCAGCTTGTTTTCAAGGTATATGAATTTGCATGGAATAAAGATAAAATCCTTAGATCACACATTTTAGTGCTCTGACAGCCTTATTATGTATTTCATTTTGGTTTTCAGGACAAAAAGGTTTAAAAGGACTCCCTGGGCATCCTGGACCAAATGGCTTTGATGGGCAAAAAGGCCATCGAGGAAGGCCAGGAGCAGGAATCCCTGGGCCAGAAGGTGAATTGTACTTTCCCTAATTTGGGAAAGCTGCTGGGCAAGTTGTAATGCAGGGAAAGGTAGGGTAGGGTAAAGCAGAATTGAATTGAAATGAATAGTTCAGTGTCCAGAGAGCACTGAACCAGACAAGAGTGACAGTACTCAAGACAGATGCTGCCTCAAAGAAAACCCCTGTCACTTCCCACGGGAATTACCTCCTTCAATCCTCATGTATCATTAGCTATAAATAAAAAACATGAAATTTAATTTATGATGTTATTTTTCTTTGCAAGGTGACAATTTAAATCTGGCCAAATTTGGACTACAATATTCCACATTTGGGAGGGGTGGGGAAACAAAACAAAAAACCCTGAAAAACTCTTGAATTAAGCTCTATTTGAATTTTAAAATCTTATCAACAGGCTTTCGAGGCACGGCTGGTGATCCTGGTGATGAAGGTGAAAGAGGATCTACAATTGATGGCAAAAATGGCCTTCCAGGTCCCCCTGGCAAAGATGGTCAGAAAGGTCTTCCAGGTGACACCACATATGGCCCTCCAGGAATCCCAGGCACCAGGGGACTGCCAGGACCCCCTGGTGCACAGGGAGCAAGGGGAAATCCGGGCATTACTGGACTTCAAGGAATGAGCCAGCTTCTGTGAAACACTTCTACATGTTCAAAGGACAAAATCTGAGCAAAGGTGCTCCTGGTTCAGAGAAAATTTCCTCTCACTCAGATCCATAATGATGACTGTTAACATTACTCCCTGGTTTTACATTCACATTTTGCTGTTTGCTGCAGTGATGTCTCCACAGCACCATGTCCTTCCCACCCCACAGAGGATATTGCTGTTTCCTTTTACAGGTGTTCCTTTTGCTTGTCCCTAAGCAGATACACCCATCCTTCAGTGCAGGGAACACCTACAGAACTGAGTCAGTGCTGTGAACCTGGTGCAGGCCAGTGAGCTACTTCCATTCTGCTCCTGCACATCAGAAACTCTCTTCTGTATCTATAGATGAGGGTTGAATTTGTATTTGTTCCTTAAAGAAAAAAATTCTCCACAACAGCAAATTTCTCTAAATTACAGAAGAGCATCACTTTTCGCAAACTATGCAAAAACTAGAGGATAAATAAGATACTATAGTAACCTAACATGTACATTTCAAAATTAAAACTAGGAATTTTGAGGGACAGTGAGTAATGGAACTAACAATTTTTTTTTCCAGGACAACCTGGTACCCCAGGATTTCCAGGTGCCAAAGGTTTTAGAGGCCCAGAAGGTGATGTAGGAGCACCAGGCTGCCCAGGCTTCCCTGGCTCACCATGTGTCCCAGGCTTACCAGGACCACCTGGACTCAGAGGTGTCATGGGCCTGCCAGGACCTCAAGGTACACAACAGCCAGCAGGCTGCCTCACAGCTCTAAGCTTTGCACATATTTTCTGCCAGGTTTCATCACATGATTTTTGTGGCTGGCATGACAAATATTGCCATGGGGGCTGCTCATTACTGGGGGTATACATTAGGTTTTGCAAAGCTCTTTAAACTCAGGGAATGTAGACTATGCATCTCAGGTGTATCCCAACTTCCCTTCCCATGCTGTTCCTTAACTGGCCAAATCACAGTGAGTTCACTATTAGTAATAAACGAAGAGTTGTCTCGTATCTACTGTCCTGAGTAACTTAACTGAGCTCCTGTCACTGCTGTGATGCTTTTATCTTCCTAGTTCTTCAATAGAAATGTTATTTAGGAAGAGCTAGGAGAGACATTTATCAAAAGTATTTACAAATCAGTAGGGATTTTTCACAGTGCTCTTCTATTGTCTGTCACTAAAGAAATACAAGAAAACAAACATTCCAATTGAAAAATCTAGGCAGGGCAAGAGCCCCAACATAGTAAAAAAAAGGTTTCAATTTATTTTGCCATGTTTGATGATTTTCAAATTTATACCAAATCTATCACTTTCTACTTTTTATATGCAATTGTGTGACTTTTGCCTGCCTTTACATACATAGATTAAAGTTCTCTTTCTCAGGCTTACCAGGTTTTAAAGGTCAGAGGGGAGACAGGGGCCTGGCTGGGCCCCCTGGAATCAAAGGTCTCAAAGGCTCTCTGGGCTCACGAGGTCTCCCAGGTCCTCCAGGCTCACGAGGTCCCCCAGGACTTCCAGGAAATAGAGGACCTGTTGGCTTCCCAGGAGAAACAGGTATGTTAAATATCCTGCAGACCACCTCTCCTATAAGTTCTCTTGCAGAGGGAGCCCTTTTTACTGATGTTAAGGTTAGCAAGTACTTTGCACCCACCTCCCTTTCCAACTTCAAGGATAAGACTGCAGCAGAATAGAGTCAATAACCATAGAAGCATCCCTTGTTCTTTCTCATATGATAAAAACAAAGAGATGAATATAGTTTGATGCATCTTGGTGCATCCTGGTGCTTCAGTTGTTTTACAACACGGACATATTTCTATATATTATTTCTTGACTATTTGTAATAGGTTGTAATATGCTATAAGAGGAATACGTTTAGGGTTAACAAAATCCCTTGGGTGGCAGTCCTGAGGGACAAATGAGTCCAGGAAGGTTGAACATTCTTCAAGAAGGAAAATTTTAAGGCATGGGAAAAGGCCATCCCATGCACCAAAAGATGAGCCAGTGAGGAAGATGAGCAGCTGGGCTGAACAGAGCTTTAGCTGAACTCAGGAAAAAAAGTAGAGTGTTTGAAGTTTGGAAGAAGGGACAGGCAACTCAGGAGGACAAGGGTGTATCAGGGTTATGGGGGGAGAAAATCAAGAGGCCCAAAGCGCAAGCTAGAACTCAATCTGGCTACTGCTGTAAAAGACAATAAAAATGTTTCTATAAATACATTAGCAGCAAAAGGAGGAGTCAGGAGAATCCCCATCCTTTATTGGATGGGAGGGGCAAAACAGTGACAAAGGATGAGGAGAAGCCTGAGGTACTTAATGCCTTCTTTGCCTCGGTCTTTAATGGCAAGCCCAACTGTTCTCTGGGTACCAGCCTCCGGAGCTGGAGGGCAGGCACAGGGAGCAGAACAAAGCCCCCATAATCCAGTAGCCACATGCAAGATCTGGTGGTGTGTTGGGGATAGCTGCTTTAGGAGTAAGGTCGGCCTAAATCTTCAGGGGCTGACTGCAGGTAGGAGGGGGCAATTTGCCTCAGTAGAATCAGGGTTTCAAGAGAAGTCTGACCTTGGCAAGAAGCCCTGCTCCAACTAATGGTTCTCTAGTTCTGCTGATTTCCTAAGAAGTCCTTCTAAACATCCTGGTTTTGCTTTATATTATTCCTTAGAATATGACAGCAGCAGCATAAGCAGACTTAACATGTAAATAAAGCATTTCATATTACCAGGAAGCAAAGGCATTCAAGGACCCCAGGGATTCCCAGGACTCCCAGGAATACAAGGCCCAATGGGAATCCTTGGTGTAAAAGGTGAAGAAGGAAAAATGGGTCTACCTGGGCCTAGTGGAGAATGTGGAGATATGGGAATAAAAGGTTTGTAAAAATCCACTTCACTCCATAGTTATATTGCTGCTATGTTTAGTTTTGTTACTACTGTGTTAAAAATCTGTTTAATTTTTTATAGGAAAGAGAGTAATCATCTGCAAGATGCAATCACAGGCAGCTCAAAATTGCTGATTTTCATAATTTCAAAATCTTTCCTAATTCTTCTGATTTAATATCACCTGGGTTATGACTGAATAAACAAAAAATCAAGGGAAGGATTGCAAATTCTGTCAGCAGTGAGCCTGCTGAGAAAGCTGAGAACCACATTAGTATTTGAAAGCTTTCTCTATTAGGAAAGCCATCACTCAGTGGTGGTGATTTTCAGGACATGTCACTTGTGGGGATGTATTTACATTGCATATGTTACTTCCAAGGTGAGAGGGGGCCTCCAGGAGACAGCGGCTGCGTTAACCTCCGTCTGGAGAAGGGCCAAAGGGGGGACCCAGGGTTTCCTGGGGAGCATGGACTGAGAGGTGACAGAGGTAAGTTCATGAAAGCCCTGCATGTGTGTGCATACACACACATTCCTCTGACATAAATCACTGGTGCTTTTCACATTGTGGGCTCAGGGCTGCAGTAACATCCAGCCATGTTTACAGGTTCCTAAACTGGCTGTATAGTTTCTTTGGGTTATCACTAAGGCAATACACCAAGAGTGAAAGCATTGCCATACTGAAAATCAGTGTCAAACACTGGCTTGTATTGGTCATTATCTTGTTCTGCAATCACCTTCAGGTGAAAAAGGCAATACTGGTTTGAGAGGCACACGAGGATTTCCAGGAAAGAATGGTGTTCCAGGACTACCAGGTGATCAAGGTGACACTGGAGTGATGGGGTTTCCAGGATCACGGGGTTTGCCTGGACCAAAGGGCCTTCAAGGAATGACAGGTTTTCAAGGAGAACCGGGTGACCAGGTAAACAGAGTGGTAGTGAAGTGTCCGGGACTTTGCAGTTATCTCCTGCATCTAAGAAATATGATGAAGGGTGCTTGTACTGTACTCACCCATTAGATGCTCCCTCTGAGAAGAGACAGCCAGAGTAGTAGGAGCTGTAAATTCCATAATGAAACACCTCTGTGCTTTGGTTACATTTTAGCAGGAACTGTGGTGGGAGTTAGGAAAGGACCTCTCCTGGCTGCCTGTTCTGATGTGCTTTGCTACATGGTTGAAGTCCAGGCTCTACTACACTAAACAGGAGGACAAAAAACAGATGCACAATCAAGTTTTTAACATTATTCTTAAGAACACATTGACAAACCACTTACCACAGAGATCATAACATAGCAGCAGCACAATTATGCAGTTAATATCTAGCTGCTTCTTCATATCCTGCTGTGTGAAGTGACCAAGGCAACAGACAAGACAAAGCAAGTCATCTTTGCCCCAGGCAGAACCCAGGCAAGCAGTGTTGCTCAAGAACAAACACACAAAACCACACAAACATTTCATGCAAGGTACAATTCTTCACTTCTTGTATGCTGGGTAGGTAGACAGTGAGATTACATAAAGGAAAAGGCAGAGTTATTTTCTTGGTAAAGGAATATACTTTGGCTTAACTTGTTTAATTAAATTTCTTTGCTGATTAAAGTTCATTATTAAAAAAAAATAGGGAAATCTACATTTTTATTGTGACATCACAATATTTCTGGTTAATGTTTATAGTAAATGTTGGGTAACATACAACAATATTGGATATATATTTTATGGTACCTTTTAAATCAAATTATTCAAGCCATCTGTGGAGAAATTCAGCTGTTTGAGCCAAGAATGAGAATAAGCTATAAAAGCATAAATTCAAAAGTATTAGCAAGTCCAACCTACAGTTTCTTGTTGTTGGCCAATATTAGACAAGTAACAAAGACAAGATTTTTTTTGTTGAGCTTAAGATATAGTTTTGCTAAGAGAACCAAATGCTCCTGCAGATTATTCCTGCTACACATATCCTATGTCAAACATTTTTATTTTGTATTTTTTTTAAAAATTAGGGTGATGTTGGCTTACCAGGAAACCCTGGATATCCAGGACTGACTGGCTCCAAAGGATGTAAAGGTAATGAGTTTATATAGACATGCTGTGAATAGAACAATATTGTTAGGATATATGTGGAATAGATGGTGAAGATCCACTAGAAAATTATTTTCACTTCTGTCCTGTTTTCCCATAAAACATGGATGTAATTAAAAACAAGTCTTACATGAAGGCAAAAGTTGATTTCAGTATATTCTTTAACAGCTTGTTCCTTTAAAATAGGTATTGCTAATTTAGAAGATAAATTCCTATCAAATTTCATAGAATTTAAAATTCCATCAAAACCATGTATAAATCCATTCTTATGGATATGGAAAATCTGTCAAATCAAATAAGAGAAAATGCAAACAAAGTGAACTGTCATAATTTGCATGTGCCAAAGCAATTCTCATTTTGTGGTCTCTTAGCCCCTTCTGTAACTGTTTATATCTATTAATGACTTTCCTGATCTTACAAAAGTGTCCAGCTTTGGTTTTGTGGATGGAAAGGATGCTTGTATAAAATGGAATTCATTGTACCTCAACAGGCAAGAGAGGTGACCCAACTCCTCTGCTTGGTACACAAGGTCAGAAAGGGCCTCTGGGAGATCCAGGATTGCCAGGTACTTCTGTTTGATCGAAGACAAAAATTGGACTTAAAAATTAATTTTCTCTAAGTTTTGTTAGAGGGAGCTCTGATCCCTGTGCATTTTGAGCCATTCTGCAGCAATTGCTTTTTTCTTTTTCCTTTAAGGACTTCGTGGATTTCCAGGGGAGAAGGGTTTACCAGGTATCCAAGGACAGCCTGGAAGACCAGGCTCCAAGGGTGACCCTGGATATCCAGGGCCACCTGGATTACCAGGTAATGCCAAAGTTTAAAAAATAGTGCCAGGGAATAGCTCAAAGATATATGGAAAAGGAGAAGGCATTGAGGCATCTCTGTGAGGTGGCTGGAGAAATCAGAGACCATACAAAAGGGGGCACTGAAAATTATTTCTGTACCTATAGCAGCAATTGTCTGCTCAGTCTCAGAGATCAATTCCCTTCAATTCTTCCTGCATCCCAAACACATGCAGGTACTGCTGTTAACACAGCTGTGTGCTGCATAGCATAGGGGAAAAATAAAATTACATATTTACAGGGGTTTCTTTCACTCTCAGGAGCGAGAGGTCCTCAAGGATTGCCAGGAGAACCTGGAGAAAAAGGGAAACCTGGAATTTTGGGACCTCCAGGATTGCAAGGGTTACCTGGATCCCAAGGCAGAAAAGGTAAGAATAAAAGAATAAAAGAAAAGTAAACAGAATATACAGTGCCATTCTAGTGGTAATGTGACAGTACCAGACATAAATACTCTTTCAGTAGCAAAAATGGAAAAGGCCTAACTGTGACTGTGTTTTGGACTCTGTGGTCTCTTAAACTGCTTAGACTTAGGCCAGTTCCCATTACCTTTGATAAGTAACAGAAATGCTACTTTGGAAAATTGGGCTACAATCTAAAATGAGGAGGAAGGTAGAAACAGAGTCTGGCTTAGCTGATGTAACCAAGAGCAGAACTTTAGGAAAGAAAAAGGAGTTTGCAGTAATTCAGTTGTTTCACTTTCACTTCAGTTATACTGTGTTCTACATTTTCACCATGGAGTGCCACTGTTACTCTGTATACCCAGCAGGCTGCTATGACAGCGTTGTTTTTCAAATTTGTTTTAACAAATTGTGATAACTTCAGTTGCATTTTATTGTTGGTTTTCTTATTCCTTGTCTGATTTTGGAGTATTCAGCATAGAAGCGTTTCCTCCAAATCCTAATTTACACTTCTTGCAATGATTGTTGTGTTTAGATTGAATGTCAGTTCATCTATACAACTCTTTTTGTTATTCACTTTTACTATGCTTAGAATTAAAATTTTAAGTTTATTAATACTCCCTAAAGAAAGTTATCAGCTCTGTATCCTGTGTCTGTTATAGTGTGCCTCATAACCAGTTCCCAAACAGGAAGATTAGTGATCCATATACAAAAACCACAGTAAAGTAACACTTGGGGCTATAGAAAATGGTTAGAGAGGACAATAGATCCACTTTTTCAAATCCAGCTTTAGGACAAATTGAGAAGGTCTTACAAATTACTGAAAATTCAAATGAAAAATGGAAACAATTTATGATTGCTTGCAGTAAATAAGCAGTGCTGATTTAAACTGTCATGACAGATTCCCTGCTGGTACATTATGTGCAAGAGAACACTTCAGTGTCGCAAGCAATATTTGCTGTAACAAAGGCAGAGATCTGCAGTGGCAGGGATGTCTGAAAGGGGTCAAAAAAGAAAAAAAAAGCATTCTTCTGCTGCAAACTTCTTCATAATTGATGGGTTCTTTCCTTCTTGCCATAAGACACTTTTTACTATATTGTGCAGAAGTTATCCCAAGTCCTGCACAGGAACATGACATTAACACACGTCCTGCAGAGGGAAAAGTTCAGTCCTAAGTGACAATTCATTAGAGAGCAAGTTGCCTGCTAAGCTGAGGATTCTATGTATTGCCAGCACAGCTGAAAAGAAGGTTAATACCTTTGAAACTACACCCAGTAATGAAAACTGACTGGTATTTGTATTCCAGTTCAACTGGATGTATAGATCTTGGTGCTGTTTTCAACAAGTGCTGGTGCAAGCCTTAGAAATGAAATGGATAATTCATAGCTAAGTACATGGCCTTCTAAGTCCCATTGGTTCTCAGTTACATTAAAGGTCTTTGCCTGAACTTTTAGATTTTTAAGAACTTCTAGATTTAAAAAAAAAAAAAGTTAAACAATCTATTAAAGCAAAACCCCATTTTCTTTATTACAGTTGTTTTACTAGTTAAGGGCTTAGCCTGGCAAGCCTTACTTGTGTGAGTAATCCTTGATGGAGCAAGTAATACTCAGACCATCACCAGGAGGACTTGTGTGAGTAGGAGCTGAATTGGGCTGTACAACACAGAAACAGTGGTTCATGCTTGGGTCAGCCAATTCAGCTGTACCTAGAAATATGGGACCATAGCAATCCAAAAATCTAGAAGTACAAGTGCTGATATTATAATGGATTGTTGGCAAATGTGTCAGAAATTCCCTGGAAAGCAAGTAAAACCAAGCCATCAATCTTGCCAGAATGAGCCAAAGATCAAAAAAAGTTTTAAATGGTGACCTGGGGGCCAAAATTAGTTAGGACCTCTTAATAATTTTAAAATACCACTGTTAAATTCCCCAAAAGCAACTCTTACATAAATTTTAAAATGGGAA
>NW_005054371.1:1623525-1670823 GCF_000277835.1 Geospiza fortis | reverse complement strand
AGAATATTAAGAAAAGTTAAAGAACAGTTAATGAAGGTCATAGAAGATATTACAGGTCAGATTACTAGTATCCCATGTTATAACGTGGATTCCACAGAGAGTATATTATCAGTGTTTTGCCGGTTTTCAAAAAATTTGTGGGATTTAAAATTTTTCCAGACTGGTGTTTGCTACGCACTGGATTTATTTTTTGCAATTCATCCTTTGTTAAATTTTAACTAAAATAATTCTACAGTTTCTGAGAACAAAGCTATATTATTATAATTTCTGGTGTGCCTATTAGAGAACTCTAGGGCTTTTTTATTTTTCATTCCTCGGTGGCCCATCTTTGAACTAGGGACACTTAAATTTGGCAGGTGAAGCAGTTGATGAAGGGTATTTGTGTTGCTGTTCCTACAGCAATTTGTCCTTGCCAAATTTGACCAGTTTATAAAGTTTAAAAAATATATCCATTCTCATGTGCTTAAGCAGAGCAATAAATTGTCCCAAGATGTCTGCTCTGGATACATGGCAGACTGGTGAGCTGCAGGACATGCTGGGATGAGCACAGGCATCCAACAGAGAACCTACATCTTCTGTGCCAGGAAGGAGCCAGAGGAAAGGCGACACATACACAGATAATTCAGACTTGTGGGAAAAACCCACTGCAAGTGGACTGGGAATCCTGCAGGGCAGGGAGAGGAATTGATGGGGAAGGAAAGGAGGCAGAGATGAACAGCAGAAGTGGAACAGGGACAGGCACTGACAGTATCATTCAGCTCCTTGATGATCAGTGTCCCTCTCTGGAGCAAGAGGCATCCTAATTCTGTTTCAGGGTCTGAAACCTCTTTGAAACCTGTCACAAATGACCCATCAGTTTTGCCAGACCTGTTACTATCACCAGGAGACAGACTGCTGTCTGCACTGAGGAAATGTTTGTTCTCACATTTGGTAGTTTATCTATACAACCAAGGAACTAAAAACCACTGATGGCATGGAGATATTTTTGACCCTCAACTGCAAACAACAAACACAAACTTAGATTAGTTCAACTTTCTTAAAAATTGATTAAAATGTGCCATCTATTGTTTTATTTATTGTGTTTTAGCAATTTTCAAAGAAGCACAAGTTATAAAGCAAAAGTTATGTCTGACTACCACAAATACTCAGCCAGTGCTAGTAGTGAACATCACTAGTGGCACAGCTGCTCTATATACTACCATATGTCACCAGAGGTTTCAGTTACAGATTTGCTGTCTTCAAAGATTTTGTGCTGTTCAGTTCAAAGAGCTTTTCTAATAGAGTGATGCAAAAAAGCATAGTTTTCTGTGTGAAATCTGCAGGACCAGAGAAAAGAAGCCAGGTGGAAATTTAGCCTCTTTTTGCTGCTAGGTAAATTGCACTTCTATTATGAACAGAAGCTGTAAAGAAGCTCCAACTTTACAGGTATCTTAAGTAGTGTCTGCATCCCCATCAGAGGCCATGAAGTGGTAGCACAGTGAACTTTGGAGTAGCAACCACATGTAGCAGTGGCAGTCCAGCCATAGACAGAAGGTTCTCTATAGATTAGCCCATAAGCTGCTAGGTGCAGGATGGAAGTACCTAAAGGATTAAAAGCTGTTTTCTGATTGCTTTGATGTGAAACTGTATTATGACTACAATTTTTAAACTTTTCACATTTGCCTTTCCAAAAAGCCTGCACTGCAATGTGATCTCATCTGCAGTTGCCAGCAATCGAATTCAGCAAATACCCCATCTTGATCCAGAATGTGTTGTCAGATCGAAAAAAGGCTTGATTTTTAATTGTGACTGTAAAGGACTGTTGGTCAGTCATACCCTGTGTAACATCTCTCAGGTCTTCCTGGACTGCCTGGACTGCCTGGACTGGATGGACTAAAAGGTCAAAAGGGTTCTGCAGGAGCTCCAGGTAAAGATGAGAAATAACTTGAACAGAAAATCTTCTACATGACTGAATGTGCAAGGAAAAGTGCATATTATTCTGATGTTTGCCTTGCCCAGAAGATATCATTAAGGCTCAGACCAAATTTTCAAACAGAATCTAAAGTATGCTTAATGGCACACCTGCAGTTATTTGTGGGGAAAACTTTCAAACTTCCATTACTCACATAGTTTTGTTGGAATGCTTCAAGGCTGTTTATAAAATTAAAAAGTTCAGCGCAGACGATTCAAAGGAGAGCCAAGTCTCTTTTTTTTAAATATGAAAAAGATAAAACTAACAAATTAAAAGGAGACTTGTGAAATCCCAGCTCCATTTAAAGTCCATGGGAGTTGTGCCTCAAACTCAAGAGGAATGTGGATTTCACTCATGCTGATGTATTCACAACTTTCAAAAGGTGCTTTTGAAGCACTGTTAAAAAACAATGCTTATAATCTATCTAAAGATTGCACATATATGCTGATAGAAAATTAAATTTTGAACCATGCAATCAATTTACATTTCAAGTTACAATAATGACACCATACAAAATAACCCCCGAAGAAGAGCATTCAAGCAAAAAGATTACTTTCTTTGAAAGTGATGAATTAGGGCCAGATTCAACAAAACTCTATCCAGCTTCCAAGAGAGAACCAGAAAAACAGCACTAGGCAACCCTTGCAAGGAGGAACATCTGCAACTGGTATTTCTGTTCTGCACATCTGTATTTGTACTTGCTGTAAGCTTTATGTACATAATTGTTTTCTTACAAAGGTCAGAGTGAGACAGGGCCCCCAGGATACTCAGGAGAAATTGGACCAAAAGGAGACAGAGGTGAACCTGGATGGCCTGGTATTTCTATTCCAGGGCCCCCTGGAGAAAGGGGATTCCCAGGATTTCCAGGTAAGTAAAGGTTTTCTCCAAAGTGCTGCTCTGCAGTGTAGAAATTAAGTTCATAGTTAATTTCTTTTTCGAAAGGCACTTACTGTGATTAATATGGACATTACTCAGAAGATTCTTCCTCTAAAACCACTTCTGTTGTAACACGCTGATGTTTCAGGTAGAGATACAGAGACTGCAGAATTTCTGGTTTATGTTACAGGAAAGAATGAAAATAGAAAATTATGGACATCAATTATGGACTTGAATATACTCAGAGAACTGCTAGGTAGGGTTGCCACTTTGGAAGAAATTCCTGAAGAAAAAAGAGTGCAGAAGATCTGGCAGTCCCAGAACTATAGTGAATCTAACAACTGTTCTGATGTAATTGCAAGATAGAACTGCTTCACAAGATTGCAGTGGTTATTTTAGAGCTTGGTGATATGGGAACTGCACAGAAATGGGAAAAAGCAAGTGTTTAAGGAAGGGCCACTGAGAAAGTGAAGAAACTGGAGAGAGAGGGAGAGGGGGAATTGCTTTAGCTCCAGGACAGAAGGCCCAGGAGGACTTTATTAATGTTTGTAAATACTGATGGGATGGACCTGGAGGCAGTTCCTTCACAGTGATATCCAGTGAGAGGACAAGAGGGAATGGGCACAAATTAACATACAGAACATTCTACTTAACTATAAGGAAAAGTTTTCTTTTCCCTGTGAAGGGAATTGAATATGGGAACAAGTTGCCTGGAGAAGTTATGAAGTGTCTGTCACTGGAAATACTCAAACGCCAGCTGGACAGAGCCTGAGGCAACCTGCTCTAGCTGATCCTGCTTTGAGGGCAGGGCTGGTCTAGGAAGTCTCCAGAGACCCACTCACCCACTCAAGCCTCAGCAACTCTGTGATTAGAAGTGACATCAGCTTTACGCTGCCAGACCTTGCCACAGTCACATAACGCATGGAAGAAAAATAGCAGGAGATGAAATCTGGTGAGGTGAATTATTCTAAGATGAAGACACAATCATTTTTCTTAGTTTGGTTACTAGTTTGTGAACTAGGGGAGTCAACAGAATAGTGCTTTGAGGAAAAAAGAGCAGGTTTAAGTCAGAGATGTATTAACACTGTCTGACAAAGGATAGGCAAAGTCTTTGATAGCTGTGATCAGCTTTGACAAGTAAGAGAAAACTCACCAGAAAGTAAATGGAAGGATGGGGTCAAAAGCAAGACTGAAGAAACTAGATTTGTTTTTTTGTAGAAAAGAGAAGGCAACAGAATGCAACTCACATGTTAACAAGCTGCAACTGTTCAAAAGTGTTGTGCAGAGAACTCTGCCTGTCACAAGTACGGGCATAAATGTTTTAGTGTGGAAAAACTCAGATTAAAGACTGGGGGGAAAAATGCATTTAAGGGTAGTAAATTCATCTTGTTCACTGAGGTTTTTAGCAATCAGTGTAACTCCCTTTTGCTAGGAACAATCTGTGAATACTTATCCTGCCCCAAGCAAAATCATTTCATAGTCCCCACTTACCTAAATTGCTACTATTTCTCCCATTGCTGGAGTTCAGGAAAACGTGGCTCTCTGTGGCAATGTGCCAACATGGGATGATGTATTCTTCAGGCTACACAGATTTTATGGGAAGAACTAAAAATTTAAAAAGATAATTAATATTTTCACTTTGACAAGATGGCCTCATTAGCCTGGGGACTGGTATGTTTGGTATACAAGTGTGACCATACATTACCTCCATGACTTCTCATGTCAGCATTCTTTTACTTACTAACTTCTGCCTGTAATCTAAAAAGAAAAACCTCAGAATTATTTTTTTTAATGTGATCCCTTAGGTAAAAGAGGACCTGTTGGACCCACTGGACCTATGGGAAGATCTCCTGATAGTGCCTCCCCTGGTCCTCCAGGCGATCAAGGATTACCTGGTTTAGACGGCATCAGAGGTATTAAAACTAAAAATACCAACTTTTACCATGTAAAAAACCCCTGTGACTACTAAGAATAACAGGGTTACCGTCTGTGAAACAACGTATAGAAGTGCATAGGGAATAAAGAAACCCATCACTACCTCAGGGAACACACAGAGAAGTGAACACTAGGTGGATAACCAACCAAGGACAAAATGCAGATCTCCACATTAAGCAACACAGTAATAAAGCTATAAGATATAAATGTAGAGAAACAGTATTTCAATGAATGTACCAGTAACTTGCTGCCTCTTGTGCTTGCACAAAAGTTATTTAACTTTGGGAACTATTCTTGTCATTGTCTTCCTTGGACAAAGGCTAACACTAGTAGTTCCAGAAATATGCAAGGGCTGTCCTACATCCTAGACAAAATCCCTCCAAAAAAACCAAACAAAACACTCTAGAGTAAAATAAAAAAAAAAAAAAAAAACCACCAGCAGAACTTGGCTATTTTTAGATGTTTGTGCATACATTAAGAATAAAGTCCTTTTCCATAGGTGATCCTGGGAATCCTGGTCCTCCTGGAGAGACGATCTTTGTGCGAGGAGATCCAGGTGATAGTGGTGTTCAAGGGGCACCAGGTAATCCTGGGCCACGAGGACAGCAGGGAGCCAGAGGCCCTCCAGGGAGCCAAGGAAGAGAAGGCCCAAAGGGTATGGTCAGAGATGTTTTTAAGTTCTGTGTGCATTTATTCCCAGCCCCTGTGACTGAGCCTTGTGCCCACGGGTGGCCATTGGAGATGGAGCTGGGCAGAAGGGGTGGAGGCTGGACATTCCACAGCTCTTCCTGGTTACCTACAGGCACAATAGGGTTGGGGTAGAAGGTGAGAGTAGAGACAGATTCACATGCACTGCTTCACAACAGCTTGTTGGAAGACACTTCTGCCACTCTGAGAATAAGGCAGTAAAACATTTGAGTCTGCCAGATAAGCAAACCGTGACCCCCTCTTCAGCGGTCTTGAGAAACTATGGAAAATGCAGATGAGTTTGAACTAACTGAGTCTCACATCTGCCCCTTAGCAATAGCTTGGAGCTTTCAACAGATTCTTTAGTTTGAAAACAGAAATCTACACTATGAATTCTTAGCTAGATAGTCTGCTTCTTTCACACACTGTAGAGAAATCCCATCTACACCAATCACTTCCAATGTCTACAAAAAGAAAAGTCATAAGTCAGATCCAGACCGGAGAAAGAAGAAATGTGTATTTTTTTCTGTGGCACAACAGAGTTGAGGATTTCCAAGCATCCAGACTGCATTTTATTTTTGTTTGGTTTTATTTCCAGGTCCTACGGGCATCCATGGCCCACAGGGTCCACCTGGTGCTTTAGGACAACCAGGAGACCAAGGTTTTCCAGGAAGACCTGGTCCCAGAGGTCCCACAGGTACTTATGAACCTGTTGCTTAGTGTCATTCAACTCTAACTGTGATCCTTCAATTCATATATAATCATACTAATGTTAACTTGCATGCAAATAATTTAAAAAATCTCAGAAAAAAGACCCCTGCAGTTGCCAACTTAAATGATGTCTCATTTGATTAAAAATTTCTGAACTATTTGTTTCTAATGTCACCTCATGTAAGTGATTTCAGTTCTCACTCCATTCTTTACTCTTAATTTACATGCCTGAAACTTGCTTCCACCTGCACCTCAATGGCCACAATCCGCTTTCCATTTTTCAAATCCTTCAGGTTTCATAGGTAAGTTCATGACTTGATTATTGCTTTCATGGGAGCTCTCTTATATGTAGAAACATTCAGCTCTTATTAGAAGGTATCCTTGATGTGGTTTCTAGGAACAGTAGGACATAGCTATAAGTACATATTTCACATAAACAGCACCAATGTCATGAGAATGCTCTGCTGAGAACTCTCATGCTAAGATGTCAATTAGACTTGTGAAACATTTGTTTCTAGTTCTTATTTGGTTTTTTTTTGGTTTTCACACAAGATGCTTTCTAAGCAAAATTGTAGCAAAAGCTTGAATCCTGACTCTGGATTACTACAAACACTGCACTTTCCATCTGACTAAATGTTGATCCAAAATGCAAACAGGCAAAAGCTGCCAGTAACTTTCAATATATAAAATGTGACTATTCTTTATTATTATTATTATTATTACTACTTCAAATGGCTGTCATGGGCTGGCCTTTTTGGCCTGCCTGTTGATGGTTTTGCAGAAACAAAATAGGCAAACTACTGCAAAATTTTCCATGTGCTAAGGTGTTTGCACTGAAGCTGGGTAGGTAGACTTTAGGCTTTAACTCAAGTCAGTTTGGGGCACATTAAGACCGAAGCTGTATACCAAATATGTGAAATGTAGAATCATTCAATTGTTTAAGTTGGAAAAAACCTTCAACATATCAAATCCCACCATTAACCCAGCATTGCCAAGGCCACCCCTCCACCATGTCCCCAAGTGCCACATCTACACGTCTTTTCAATGCCGCCAGGGTTGGTGACACCACCACTTCCCTGGGCAGCCTGTTCCAGGGCTTGACAGCCCTTCCCATGAAGACGTATTTCCTAACATCCAATATAAGTCTCCCTTAATGAAACTTAAGGCCATTTCCTCCTATTACTTGGGAGAAGAGACTCTCTACAAGCTCCTTTTAAGTAACTGTAATAGAGCAGCAAAGTCTCTCCTAACCCTTCTCCAGACTAAATACCCTCAGTTCCCTCAGCTGCTCCCCACCAGATTTGTGCTCCAGACCCTTCCCAGCTCCACTGCCTCTCTCTGGACACATTCCACCTCAATGTTTTTCTGGTAGTGAGAAGCCCAAACCTGAATACAGGATTCAAGGTGCATCCTCACCAGTGCTGAGCACAGGGGAATGATCACTGCCTGGTCCTGCAGGCCACAGGGCAGGATGCCATTGACCTTCTTGCCCACCTGGGCAAAGATCACAGACCAGCTAACATACACTTGCTAACACTGCCTTGCCACACTGCTAATACTGTGCTAAAAGACTAAGAGTAATATTAGAACAGTAGGACTCAGTTATTCAAGATGTTAAAATACTTAAAGAACACTCTTGAAAACCCAAATCAGCTAACATTTATGTTGACTTTTTGCACGGGAACTATTAGCCAGTCTTGCAATTCACTTTCCCATTACACATTCCAGGTGACCCTGGTGAGCCAGGGAAAGTGGATGATTCATGCCCTACAATCCCAGGGCCTCCTGGGGAAGCAGGCCAAAGAGGAGAGGATGGCTCTGTAGGATTACCAGGGCCAATAGGCCACCCTGGACCCCAAGGTAAGCTCATGTTTTGAAAGCTTGGATGTTCTTCTCAGCCATTTAGACAAGTTGAAAAGGGTCAGTGTCAGTTATTTCTCTGTGTTTTACCCTCTCTCTTCTCCTTAAACACTTACTAACAGTCTCCAGAAGTACATAGTGGGCTGGTTAATGCTGAGGATGATGGATAAATGTAGCTGAACCAGGCTGTTTGAGCCTGCCTGAACTACATTCCCATTTCCTAGGCCAGGCAGGGCAAAAGCATGAGACACTGTTGAGAAAAAAGTTCTTTAAGTAGTATTTTTCCTTTTTCCCCACCAAGTTATAAAGCAATGCCTCAAACCAGCCCTGTGGTTTAGACCTATTTGGAGGATGTTTAAAATGTACATGCTTTAAAATCTAGCAATAATGAATCCCAAAGCTCTGCTAACCAAAGTCCTAAGAGGACACTGAAGTCGGAAGTGCCTAAAATAGAGGTCTTTATCTGTTACAACACGAAAAATTTACGACCAAAGGAAACTGACCAAAGAGATCTTAAAAGGAAGTGATGAAAGACCGAAATGTTCTTCTGACAGATGAAAAGAAAACAAGGGTGATGCTGGTACTGGTGATCCTAAAAGAGAGGCCACCTTCACAGAAACACAGCATAGGCTGTATTGCAGTGTCTTCAGTTTAATGGTGGAATCCCTTGTGTGGTTTTAGGTATTTCCTACTTGGGAAACCAAAGTTTGTTGCGTTGGCTGCTCTGGGTCCAGAGGAAAAAACTCCATGATTGTCTCCCAGGAGATTCCCTGCAGCATGAAAGGAAACAATGCAGTTTTTAGTTAACTCTCTAGTTTTAGCTATCTTAGTTGATTAGCCAGCTAAAAGGGGTTTCTGGGGTTATACAGCTGTGTTTCCATTATACACATCATTAAGGGTTTTTTAAAACCAGGTGATACAGTGATACACATATTTGCATTGGTTTTATGAAAGAAATAAAGAAACAGTAATGCTTTTTCCTTCATTAAGATGGGAGAATCCAATTTTTTCCTGGCTTGGAAGGCAAACTGTAAGTTTTACTGGCTAAAGCAATGGATTTTGTTAAAACCCCTCAATGTGCTTAAGCTTTGGAAGAATAACTGCAACAAACATAGAAAAGCTGTTAATTTTTTTTGACTGGTTCAGACTTTCTTAGTAAAAAGTAATAAGGGGAAGTTTGAATGCTGTGAGACAACCTTGAATTGAACCTCAGTCTGCAGGTTAAATAACAAAGTCTGCAAGGAATGAAACACCATTACTGAGAAACAACTGTGGTGGGTGCTAGAGAAACACCCTCATCAGAAAACTTCAATCATCAAAAGGGGAAAACCATTCTAAGTGCAACAATACGTGATAAGTATTACTTTGTTCAATTCAGATTGTTTTAGGTAGCCAGTGAACAGGCCCATCATTATCTGCACACTACATGGGATGTACCTTTTACTGTCACAGCCACGCCTTCCTCCCTAATGTATAAAGTGCATAGACATGTGAGAAATACAAAAAAGTGAGGCCATCAGGAGCCTAAAAATGTCTAGTTCTCCCTCTGTGTTCTCTAAGTATTCCAATACCTCCATTACTTCAAAGAGAGTTCACTATGGGTTCTAAGACGTTGCTGAATGGGCTTCTCCAAGCTGACAGCTTGGCTTCCCTCAGGAGGAGTTACAGCTCATTCCATGGTGCAGATCCTCATGGCAATTCTGCACAAGGCTTGCATGATAATGTTTACTGGGGAATGCTTTGATTTCAACTGTAAATCACACAAGATCTCTGGAGAGGATGGAAAACCTTATCAGGAGCTGCTGTTCCTAAGTCATACCTCTGAGCTACTGCTGTGGTCACAGGGTGAATAAGTGGTGAAGAGAATTCCCAGCAGAAGCAGTTCTGCACCTCCCTGTCCTGGTGTCCATTTTGCTGCCCTTTGTGTTTGGACAATGCAGAACCTTAAACGCAGCCAAGGAAAAGCACATACTTTGTATTTATGTAGGCATAAAAGGTGAAGAAGGATCATATGGCCTGCCAGGTCAAGATGGGTTACCTGGGGCACCTGGACCACCAGGGGACCAAGGGAGCCGAGGAGAGCAAGGATATGCTGGGCCACGAGGTAAGAATAGAGTGTGACTTTGGGGGGAGATGTGTGAGATGATGCACAGACTCAGTTTTCTCTCTGCTCCCCCAGTTCCCACATGGATACAGCCACTTCTAGCCTGAGATTCCATGACACCTCTTGCCCCTTCTCAGTTCAAGCATTGACAGTGACATTTGTGAATGATTTCATAACAAGACCTGTTGGAAGAAAATTTATCTCAGCATCCATTATTAAGCAGAAAGGCAATTAAGCACCCATGGTCACACAGAATATATCAATAGGCATGCACCTCTGAGCCAGAGCTAATGGGGCAACTGTCTGGCAGTAATTAAAGTTGTATTTTACCTGTGACTGCTCTCTAATAAATTAAGGGTTTAATACATATGTGAGCAAGGGGCATCGACTGTTACTGCAAGGATTCAAATTCAGTCCAAACCTTCTGTTCATCCTAGTAAGTCTGGGAAATCATTGCCCACTTCATTTCATTTCCTAATCTATACAGCACAAGACAGAGGCACAATAGAAAAGCCAAGTGCCAAGCATTCAGTGGCAATCTAGTTCATTTCTCTCCCAGAAGAAGGATTACAGAAGTCTGCTTGTATCTTTATTGCCCAGGACAGCCTTGAAGTTGTATTATATTCAGCTGGGAACCTCTTACTGAACATTTACACATAGCAGGTGTGAACTTCGTATTTTATACAAGTAAATTTTTTACCTTTCTCCAAGGTCCACCTGGCCAGACTGGTGTCCCAGGACAACCAGGCCCCCAAATTAGATCTGCAAGTGGATTCTTGCTCGTCCTTCACAGTCAGTCAGACAGAGAACCACTCTGCCCACAGGGGATGCCAAAGTTATGGGCTGGCTATAGTCTGCTGTACCTGGAGGGACAAGAAAAAGCCCATAATCAAGATCTTGGTATGTATTGTACATAATTGCTCTCCAGCTAAGGGATAATATGGTGTTATCTACGCAAGGAAAGACAAGTCACATGGAGCAAGCTATAAAACTGTCAGCTACTTATTTTCTACACTAATTTACACTGATTATAATTAATTTGGTTATCCTGCCCTATTGTCACCCATTTAAAAGGGCTTTCTGCTGCTCTGCAATTGAATGCAAAAGTATTTCTAAATAATTTTGACTTGAAGTTGGAGAGATGAGGGGTTTATTTCACTTATCCTAGCTCATTTTAGGCTGTCTTTGAAGTCACTGGAGAGATTTTCCTAGGTCAGAAATCTTATTTGGCCACTCTGAAATAACTCCCTGGAGGCTCTGCTCCTTTTTTACTGTAGACACAGACTGGGAAAGAGCTAGTTAAGTTGGGTAAGTACAGTTGGGCAGTATAAGTAAGCTTTACAAGTAAATTATGCATCATGTGTACAGCAGAATCCTGTGCTTTTCAGAGTCAGAAGCTAATATTTTTTGGAAAAGCCAAAGCCAAATTCCTTCCAGAGACAGCTCCTTTTGGTGCCCTGGATCACTTCTTCCCTGTCTTACACAATTCTGACTAAAATAAGATGTATAAATAAGCTGCCTGACTTGCAGCCTGAGGAACTGATTGGTGGCAATTTGCACAGAAAAAGTTTCCTAAATTCTTGTTGACTTGTTATACAAGAGTCAGAGAAGTCTCTGAGGAGGAAAGATCAAGGACCTAATAAGCTGAACAAAAAAGAAGTGTTTAAAAGAGCAATAAAAAGAGCTATTTTTAGAATAGCAGTGATGTTTCAGAATGTTTCCACTATTGTGTGTCTGGCATTTCCCAGGAGAGCCAGTTGCTAACAGAATGCCTCATAACAGCAGTGAAAATAAGATTCAAAGAAAATCCTGTGTGATTTTGCAGGCATTCTTCCTACTCAGGCTGCTCCCCATCCTTCATTAGTACTGGCATGGAATATTATCAGTGATAAACAAAACTGGCTTCTGTACAGAAATGTCACATGTCTTTAATGAAGGTGTTTAGGTTTGGAGGCATTACAGAAATAACACTTCACACACCAAGTTCAAGGCAGAACTTTGTGCAGAGATTATTGCTAACTCAATAGGCCATCATGAAACTGCTCTAAATTCAGTTCTGGAAGAAGTTCACCACAGAAGTATGCACTGGTCACTTCTTGGTTCCCACTGATGTCTGCCTGATGAGAATTTTGCAGGATTGGCTCTGCAAAATCCATCAATCCTTTTATTTCACTTTGGGAGTCTGTGAAACCTTTCTGGAAGTCAGTAGGATAGCTGTTGGGATTTCAGCTTAATGGACTGCTAGCAACGGCTTGTCATACTGCACAAAAATGTTTCTATTTATCAGCATTGTCACTTGGTTTCTCACTGCTCTTAATGAGTTTGTAAATAGCTGATCTCCTTTTAAACCAGCCGCCACCTCTTGCCTAGTTTATTTTTCAGTGTTGGCACAGCTAAGAAATTTGTTATCATAACTGTTTCTCATGGTGACAAACTACAACATCATGTTTAAATATCAGATTGACACAATTAAATATTACTGGTCAAAGGAAGATACGTACTGGTAATAGGTCTCTGTTTTTCACTTAGACATTTTGGTAAAGAACTTGGGAGGTTTAACATCTGTGCATTACCTAAATCCTGCTAAAATACATAGTTTTGTAGCAATATTGGTCAGAATACAATTTTCAACTGACCTAGGAAGTGAAATAACTGGCATCCCTTGCTGTTATTTTCAGGTCTGGCAGGGTCCTGCCTGCCTGTGTTTAGTACCATGCCCTTTGCCTACTGCAACATCAACCAGGTGTGTTACTATGCCAGCCGCAATGACAAGTCCTACTGGCTGGCCAGCGCGGCCCCGCTGCCCACGGCGCCGCTGTCTGAGGAGGAGATCCAGCCCTACATCAGCAGATGTGCTGTGTGTGAGGCCCCTGCACAGGCTGTGGCACTGCACAGCCAGGACCAGTCCATTCCCCCCTGCCCACCCAACTGGAGGAGCCTTTGGATAGGATACTCATTTTTGATGGTAAGAAAGTCGGTGCATCATTATATAGATATGTTTCTTTCATCCAGCTTTTGTATTCTAGAGGTTCAAAGATTTGTAGTTCTGAAAAGTAAATTATTCAATGTCTAACAAACATTAAAGAGGAAAATTCACAAGAAACAAGACAAAGGTCAGTTCCAAATTGCAGAACCTGGCTGTAGCTACATATACTGTACTCAGAGACTTAAGATATGCATTTCTTAACATAACAAAGGTTTTGCCTCCTTGTCTATAATAAACAATGGGATTTTCATGTACAAAGATAATTTTTAGAGTTAGAGCTCCAGGTGTTTTTAATGCCATCCTCAAGTTACATTTGCAGTAGTTTGGATAATGGCATCATTCTGAATCAACCCAGACAACTCCTTCCTTCAGTTCGATAAATACCTGAAAGTTAAGTGAGCTGGCTCTAGACTTTGAGATTAATTTATTACAGACCAAATTAAAATTTTCTCCAGCAAGAGAATCTTACTCCAATATAAGATTACAAAAACCAGCACAGTTAAAATCAAGTAGGGAAAAAGACAGATGAACATCATTTACCTAGTTTTCATGCACAGTTACCAAGTTGTCTCTTTGCTCTTTCCAGCACACTGGATCTGGTGACCAGGGTGGTGGACAGTCCCTTATGTCACCCGGAAGCTGCCTGGAAGACTTCAGATCAGCACCATTCATCGAGTGCCAGGGCCAGCGGGGAACGTGTCAGTTCTTCGCTAATGAATACAGTTTCTGGCTGACCACCGTGGTGCCTGAGCTGCAGTTTGCTTCAGCCCCCCTGTCAGGGACTCTTAAAGAAGGACAAGAGCAGAGGAAGAAAATCAGTAGATGCCAGGTATGCCTGAAGCATGGCTAAAAAGCAAAGCAAAAACAGGCAGCTACAGAGAGAGGCTTAGGGAAGGATGAGCAATGTGCTAAAGGTTTAAACAGCACCTGGTGTTTGAATCTGTGTCAAGGTGTGCAGCACTGTTCTTTGTTGGAATGGAAAAATGAGACACAGATGAGGGATGTGCTGAGCCTCATCCACCCATGTACACACATCCACAGGCAGTAAAATCTCATGTAAAATAATTAAGAAAAGAAAAAACTCTGTCCCATTGGAGTCCGTTGCTGTAAAGTACAGGGAACAAGATGAGCTTGGAGGATTTAGTCAAGCTGGGAAGACTAAGAACACCATACCTGTTGTGCAAGATAATGGATTTCCTGTCAGAAACGGCATTGCAGCCAGAAGAATATGTGCATTTACATGGCATATTATAAATATTTATCCATATCAATAGAAATGTGCGAACATATAAATGTCAAAACCCTGTAGCTGAATTTCCCAAGCTAAAGAAACTTTGCACTTGCTGTTTCTGAGGGAAGGGGAAAATGTAATGGTTAAAAAATAATCTAATAATAAAAACAATGAAGATCAAAGTCTTTTACCACTGCAGTACTGACCCAAACTGAAAGAACTGTTAATTGGGCTTTCATAAGTAACAAAAAGCTGTAAATCCATTTAACAGGAGATTATGTCAGAAAATAAAATTAGCTGTGATAACAAATCCTTGAAAACCCGTATTTATATTTACAATTAATTTCTAAGAGCAGTTACATTAAATTATTAAACTCTAATCCAAGTTTCCAAAGAAACAAAGCAATTTCTAATATTAATTGAAAAGAAACAGTGACATGGTGATAAAATGGGTGAACTTATCTGAGTGATGAATATAAAAAGTGTTAGGACAATAAACTGCATTCATTCTTTGGTTCTTTGTTTGTAAATACACCACGAAAAAAAAGAACCATCACCATTAAGATCTTTATGGAATGACAGCTCTGAAGATCCTTTTTATTTTTTAAAGCATTGATTGCAAAAATGTTCATACCCTAAAGAACTAATCACCTTTTGAAAAAATGAAAACACATTTGTACCTCCTTCATTCATCTGCAAAACCAGAACTATTAAATGGTTCTATATCATGGGGAAACATCTGAAAACACAGATTACAAATGGAGAATCCATCACGTGCAGAAGGGCCACAAATGCCCCTTTTACCACTTAAATTAGCTACATTTTACTAGAATGGAATCAAATGCTTTTTCCAGCCCTTTTCATTTCAATTTGTGTTCACTGAAGTGCCCCCAGCAAAAGGATTTTCAAGGAAACTGAATCCTCATCCAAGGGTCCTAATTCAAAGTAAACTGCCTCTGAAGCCATCACGAGTACAACAGGCTGATCAGCCAATTTAAAAGCTGGATACACAAACTCAAAGAGCAGGAAAGACAGACATTCCAAACTCAGCCAGAGGAAAATAAAACAGTTGGAGGATAAGTCCAGTCAAGTGTAAATACATCTGACTGTGCAACTTCCTCCTGACACAACCAACAAAATGTGCTCTCCAATGTGCTGCGCTTACATGGTGGTCAACTGACTCTGCCCTTTCACCTGGGCAAGGGCCAGGAGCCCTCCTGGGGCATGTGCCATTCCCACCTGTGCCAGGGAACATTTCCCTCTGGTCCTGTGCCTGCTGGAACAGGGCACACCTCAGATCACTCCCGGGTGATCCCAACTGCACCTGGCAGATCTGACACTGGAGCAGGCGCCACCCCCTGCCATTAACCTGTATGCAGGAATTCCATCCCCTCCTGATTCAGGCAGCATCCTACAAGCAGGGTAGAGCAGCTCTCCAGCCTGACATAAACGCCAAAGTCTCGGCTCTGTGAGGTGCTGAGCAGCTCAGGAGCTTCCTGTGGGAAGAAAGCAGTGGGTGAAGAGGAGCACCAGTGCTTAGGCCACCTGTTCTCCAAGGTGTGCAAGCTGTGCTCCCAAAAAGGCCTCAGCTAAAGCCCCGCAGGGCAGGGAGCTGCAGCTGCTGCTCACAGGCACAGGAACAAACACCAGTGGCTCAGGTGATGGCCCCATTTCCTGAGTGGATTCAGCTGATTCCACACTGAGGTCTGGTTTATGAGCCTCACCTGGTAGTGCTCACCAGCTCCTCTCACTCATCTGCAGCCTCTTTTCAGGTGAGAAACCCTGGAGAGGGGCTGGGGCTTTCCTGGAAAGCAAAGCAGGGCTTTTGGTATGAACTGCACTGAGGTAAACAACAATCAAAATCTTATATACCTTGTTACTGCAAACTAGGTCATAGGGACAAGGTGAAAACAAAGGGATAAAAAGGGTTTTTAGAATTGCATCTGTGTTCACCTACCTTGAACAAATGCACCAAAAAATCTTCGAAACATCAGCAAAAAGCCTCACCAATAATTTAAAAAGGCTATTTCACAGCACTTTACCATGTTGCTCTTTTGTTTCCTTTAAAAACATCACACTAACCCCCCATATTTGTGTATCATTTTTATGCAGAGTTTTTGCAACTGTGCCAGTTCCATTTTACTATGGTCTGTAAGAACATATATAGGAAATGTATTTTAAGCTACTACTGATAGGTCAGATATTTCATAAGTGTGCAAATTTCTGTTCCATGCTCAGCTAACTCCATAAGGCATTTGTCAGAAATATTGTACTAATTGAAAATTACATTGCAGATAAATTGCTTAATATTACACAGCAAGTAAAACAGATCAAAGTATAAAGCAGCAGATGCTTTAACTCTGCAATCATTTGTCCCGTGACTAAAAGCAGAAAAATAATTGGTAAATTATTCATAGGGATCCTATTTATGAAATTAAGTGTGAAAAGGCATAACTGAAACTGTTAAGAGTAAAAACACTCCAAAAAGCAATGGCCTTGTGCTGGCCCTTGAAGTCCAAATTACCCTTACTATGGCAGTTCAGAGTTTGGATCTTGTGCAGGCCCAGTCAAGAATTTTATCCTCAACAGTAGGCAGGATATTAAGAGCAACACAGAAAATGATGCTGGCTGCACTTGGAGGTCACTGAAATTGGAGCCATTTGGTGTGAACTGCCCTGGGATTAAATTCAGATCCAGTGATTTCTAATGAAATTTGCTTGTCTATCACCCTGGCAAACCACGGCCAGGACACAGGGAAGGTCCTGGTTCTAACTCAAGGCAAATCCTCAGGGCAGGTAGCAGATTCTTGTCCCCCACATCCCTGTGCATCAAGATTTCTAGAGGATAACAAATGGAAGGAAAACACTGCATGGCCTGAAACCTGATCTGCTCACAAGAAATGTGGCCATTTTTGCTTCATTTGATGTTTTTCATTACAAGGAAGGAGATGCACAGGCCAATACTGAAAACATCTCTTGAATGTCATTGTTTTGGTGTATACAGAGCGTGTCAAAAGGGAGAGACTAAAGCAAAACTTTAGAGTCCACAATCCACATGCATAGAACAGGTATCAGAATGAGAGGACAGCAGAGAGCTGCAGACAGAGGTGGTGTTTGGCTGGGGCCTGGGAGCTGACACAGCCTCCCACAGGAGCAGTGCAGGGGCCATGGCCAGGCCTTGCTGCCCCAGGTCCCTGCTTGTCATGTGCTGAGAGCTGTCAGGGTGGGGAGCTGGCCCTGGCTGGCAGCCATACACCTGCTCAGCTGCTTCACCCCCCAGCAGGACAGGAAAGAAAACAGGAGGAGAAAGAGCAAGAAAACTCATTGGTGGGCATATAGATGGGGAAGTCACTTACCAAGCACTGTTGGGGGCTAAATAGACTCAGCTCAGGGAATTAAATTTATTATTTTGGGGGAAAAGTTGACAAACCTTAACATACCTTTCCTCCAAGTTTCCCAGGGCCAACTCACTCCAGGCCCTGCTCTGCTCTGTTGTTACCACAGCAAGTGCCATCAGACCCTTCAGTGAGGCAGGGGGCAGCCAGAAGCATCTTGGACAGGTGTTGTTCCAGGTACAAAGTGGCTTCTCTGTGCTGCACCTTCCTTCTCACTCTCTTCCTGTGCTGACACTGTTCCTCTGTAGGCTGCAGCCCTTTTGTGGCAGTACCTGCACTGGCATAGATCATTCCCAGAATCACACTATTATGTGCAACAAGTTTAAGCAAAACTGGTCCAGGGATTCTTTCAGGGTAAACTCTTAACCAAAAAAAAACCTCTTTCCGAGTTTGGCTTGTTCATGAGCACCAGAGGAAAACAAAAGTAGTATCACAACAGTGAAACCCCAGAATTCCTACAGTCCACACATTTTTTGCCTGTATTTAAGGCAAATTAAGCAAACCTTTTATCCATTAACCATTTAAACAAATCTTTTATTCATTAACCCAGGCAGCTCAGTTGTTTGGAAAGGATCCCCCTAAAGCTTTAAAGCACACTCTGCAGCAGACTGAATGTGCTCTGCACTACACCTGCTCTGGGCACACAGGGCCAGCCTGCAGGGACTATTAAGCAAACCTTTTATCCATTAACCCAGGCAGCTCACTTGTTTGGAAAGGATCCCCCTAAAGCTTTAAAGCACACTCTGCAGCAGACTGAATGTGCTCTGCACTACACCTGCTCTGGGCACACAGGGCCAGCCTGCAGGGACTGTGCCAGCCCTCCAGCACAGTGTGTGGGGCCACACCAGCAGCCCTCAGCAATGCTCTGACCTGTACTTTCATCCAGATTCAGGACACAAACCACAGCCATCTGGGAGTTTTTTTCTGTTATTCCACATGGCCACCTCACACTGATGTCCCAGACTGACTCCAAGTCCTTACAAACAATCCTTAAGTAACTTGTAACTCCACTCAGTGGCCATCCACAGCCAAATGCTGCACAGATGAGAACTTCTGTTCTAAGGCTTGACTTGCATTAGAACTGTCTGAGCAAGACAGAAAACAACCATCCAAGGCCATGGGGAGGAGCTGTAATGGGGAACAATTGTTTGCAAGAAAAAGGATCCCTTCAAAGCCAGCTGTGAGGAGGAGCAGTCAAGCAAGGACAGAACCCATCAGTCTTCAAAACAATAAAAAAATTCTGTCAGCAGGTGAAGCAATTGCTTCATCAAACTGGGGATCTATTTCATGACTGGATCTGATTTCAGAAATCAGCATTTTAAACTGACCAAACAACAAAAACAGCTGCTGAAATTCTGCCCACCTGAACCATCTGGAAAACTAGCCAGGTGGAGAAAAAATCCCCATCAGCAAGCACTCCAACAGATGCTGCTCCATATTCATATTTAACAGCTTTCCCCTTTCCTAGTCACTTCATACAGATGTTCCAGAAGGTACTGGAAGTTCAATTAAAGGTGACATTTTATAAGTGCAAAGTAAAAACAACTCCATATTTGTCATTCTGGAGTGAACCTGTCCAACAAAGACAGTTCCTCCATGTAAGGCAGCTCACACACCTCACAGCACAGCTCACCTTGCGCTTGACCACACACTGGCCCCAGTGCTTCACAAAAGAAGACAGGCTTGAGCTTCGTGGGATTTGAAATTCCACATATTTAAATGTTTTTCACAGATTCACTGAATTAGAAATGCAGAACATGTGAGACAAAATCCCAACCAAGTTCTAATGGAAGACCCACAGTAAGGTACCACCCTACAGACTCTCTGCTGTGTCCCTATGTGTTACTCCTGATTGGTTTCTAGCAAGATTTGGAATGAAGCACTCAAGTTCCAAACTGACATTAGGTTCAGCTTGGCAAAACAAGGTTTCAGTACCCAGGAAAACAAGAACTTTTCCAGAATTTAGTCTTCCATGTACATGGCAAACACCACTACAAAGGGGTATTTTCATTGAAATGGAGAGTAAACTTTCTCATGGGCAGAAATCAATTAAATTCTGATGGGAAGTAAAAAACCTAAAAATGGCTACTCTGAGGCAGTTGCAGCTGTAGTCTGCTTGACTCTGCACATCTGCATTTTAAAACTACAAAAAAATTAGTATTTTAGAATGCTGTGATTCTATTGTGCTTGAATGTTTAAGATGTATGTAAGAAAGTGAAATAGATGCAATAAATGGTACCAGATGTTACAGAAGTTTTGGCTACAGACAGGTTGTATCTCTGCATAGATGATGTCACAACAGCCTTCGCAGAACTTCATATGTAAATACTTTATAATTTTAAGTCAGCAAAGAGGTCATTCCATACTCACTAATATTGGATGGATTTAGGGGCTGTTCTTTCACTTGTTCCATGCATAAGGAAGGAAGACAGGGATTCACAGAATCCAGTAGCTGCACACAAATCTCTCTCAAATGATCCCTGGAAAGAATGGTTTGGTGAAGGACCAGACCTAAACCAACATTCTGCATCAAGGCAAGCACATTTACTGCTGGCCTGCCCAACAGCCCTGAAGGGGTACCTGTTTAACCAGCTGCAAACAGACAGAAGAAGGAAATTCTGGAATATCTCTAGCTTATTTGGAAAGTTCACTACCTACATGTTTAGAAATCTTTTGCTTGCACTCCTTTTGCTGCAAATTAGGCCAATTTCTGCTGGTAAATAGAAAGAGAGCTGAGCTTACTGCTGTTCTCATGCAGCAGAAGAATGCCATCATACGTATCCTTGATCTGCTCTTTCACTAACCAATTGCTTTACCCATCCCAGTGGATCATATAAACAGAAATGCCCAAACCATATTAGAGTTGTGTGAAAAACTGAGTTTCTCCAGTTTTCCCAGCTCCTGAAAGAATAAATAGGTATCAGAATTTATTGCAAGACTTTTTAGAAAGCTTGACACTCCTTCAGAAGCAGCTCCTACAACTGAAAGGTCAGAAGCGTTAATATTTTCTTGCCTTCTGAAATCTGGTAACAAGTAAGAAATAACCATTTTTTTATATAGGGAACAATGAGAAGCTTATAATAAACCCAGGCAATGATTCTGTCCTTCATGTCTGCACACTCCAGAAGCCACAGCACAAACACCAGGATCTGCTTGCCAGCTGTTGTGTGGAAGCACAACCCACATTCCCTCAGTGCTGAACCAAAAGGGGCACAATTCCCCAGCCATGGAATCAGAGGGGAAAATGAGAGCAATCCCCATTCCCAGCCCTTCCCAGCAGCAGGGAGGGCAGCTGGATCCAAACTGTTCCAAACTGTTCACTCTTCCATGCTGGGCCATCTCTACCCTCGCACCTCTGAAGAGAAGCAGCAGTTTCAAAGGTTGAGCAGTTCTCTGTTTTTGTATAACAGCATATATACACTCAGCACACAGGGGTATCATCATTAAACAGAGCAAGGGATGGCCAGAGAAAGTTACTTTAGTCCCACAGGCAAAAAAAAAAAAAAAGAAAAACTGCTGGCCTAAAGTGGCCAGTCCCTTCACTATCTCCTGCTACACCCTATATGCCTATATAAATACTGTTTTCTTGGTATTTTAAGGGGCTTTTTTTTCTCTTTAGGAGAACTGGTGCTGCCAGGGAAATCAGCACACTGACACAAAACCACAGAATTTGCCTGTGCTTAAAGACAAGATGGAAGAGGGAAAAGAATTTTAAAAGCTAAACACAGTTCTTTCATCACATCTTAATTCTGGGCTGTGAGAAACCCTTACTTATTAACAGTAATATGTTAGGTCATTCAACCATTAAATTTCAAGAATGTGCCCATTAACAAGTCTGCTGATTAGGATTAATTAGGGAGCGGAATTTCTTACATGGTACCTGATCACAGAGTTTAGAGGAAGTACAAACAACTCACAAGAAATCACAGCTCCTACAACAAAGGAATCAAACTGCAGATACTGAAATATTTTATACAAAGCTACGTCTGCTCCAAGAGCCCTTGAGGCAGTCAGGCAATGACCAGGGCCAGAGAAGAAGCAAGGTCCAACACTTACCTGGGTAACTGCCCTAAATTTTTGTCCCTGAAGAGACCAAGTGCAACAGAGCACACTTGGGATTCATCTGCCACCTCTGCTCTCAGTAATGCCCTGAAAACTGACTGATGGGGGCTTTCATGGCAAAAATCCTGCTGAGGACTCACAGAATAGTTTGGGTTAGATGGGGCCTTTAAAGGCCATCCAGGCCAACCCACCTGCAATGAGCAGGTGTTAATAAACCTTCCAAATACTGTACGTGCCAGAACTTTTCAGTAATCTAACTCCAAAGCTTTCCCTAAATTAGAAAGAAACAAAGTTAGTCCCAATACAATCAATCTACCCCCTTGGTATCAAAAGTCTTATTTCTAACAACATAGCAGCAGGTGTCATTTAAAATATACACATTATTAATTACTATAATTAAAACCAAACAGCTTTAAATGTTAAAAAAATATTTATTTCAATTCTGTATACAAAAAAATGTCAAAACAACTGAACATTTATTAGTACTGAAAATTTTTGTGAATATTTAATGGCATGTATGTCTAAGTTCACTTTACAAAACCAAGTGCTTATAGAATTGTAATCGGGTTTTTGATTTTCCTTATCTTTTTACCTGACTAGCAGCACATCCTGTGCTTTTCAATAAGAAAAATATCAGAGTTTAGCACACACAGTATGTTACACTGCAACTTTTGATCAGAGCATTAAAGGATTTCTGAGGAACCAATGCTACATCTCTCTCATTTACATCCAATTATTACCTGCTGAGAAAAGTATACAGGTTTTTGAGACTTATTTTCAGTGAACATAAAAAAGTTGGCTTTCTATAGAAGTGTCTGCTGTTTTACTCTACAGCTATTGCATATATACAAAATCAACCAAGCCCAAGAACACACCAGAAATCAGCATTCTGTCTGTACCTGGATTCCCACCGCAGTTGTGCCTGCTGTGTCCCAAAATCTCGAGCCCAAAGTCTGCATCCTGATATCGTGCTTTTCCCAGCAAACAAGAGCTTCCCTTACATGCATTAGCTACAAACAGAAAGGGCAGGTACTATTTATTTAAAGAACATAGTAAAAAATTTCCTTTCAGGATATTTTTCTGTATGAAATATACAGCACTGTTTTTTATATTAAAAAAATAACCTCATAGAAAAGTAGACTTCATAAAGCACAGGCTGCTGAAACCCGTAAACTGCTTATCCTAATCCTCACTCCATCCGGGCTGATGAGGAGAATCCAACAGGCCTGTGTCAAAAGCCAATAACCAGATTATTCTTCTGCAATCACACCGCTCTGCAATAGATTTACAGGAACATCCCCAAGTTCTTTCATTCTGAGGATAAAATGCCTGGACAAGGAGTGATTTTCATGGTGATACTGGAACCAAAGCCCTCGAGGTTCATCAGTTAACATTAAGAGGCAGCAGCGCCATAGAGAGGACAGACTTATGTGGAGGGTGAGCCCAGTGGGACAACTGAGCTCTCAGGTCTCCTGTCAACTCCTCTGGTTGGGTAAGGAAATTCTCAAAAATGAAGAATTCAAGGTAGCCTGTGTTTAGGTATGATCTCCACAAGTCTACAAACTCTCAGCTCTGAGATTGGTCTTCAAACAAGATAAATACTGGGAAATAGTGGAATTTTTAAAGCTGCATGAACAGCATATACAAAACAAAATTTCCAAGCCTTCTTAGAAAGGGAAACAAGACACTTCAAAATATTAGTAAATAAATATATGCTTTGTATGGCATAGCCACCTACCTTTACACAAAACTCCTAATAAATTATTTCAGCTCTGTAAAGGGCAGCAGTTTTTGATTTAAAACATAAATATTAAGAAAGGCTTTAGGAAAACATAAGTAGTAACAGCTCAGTTTTATCTCATCCAAGTTCTAGATAATATGGCGTGAGGAAGACTGCAACACTGAAGTTTGTATTAAATAATTCCTTGGTAAGGACAGCAGGGGAAGGATAGCTGCAACTATTTGTCTGCTCAAGAGTTTAAGCCTAGATTCACATAACCCAGCTACTGTCATCAAACCAATCTTTTCAAGTGTCATTTCATATGGTAATCCCAAAAAATGAGCTGGTCATCACAGATAACTGAGAAAGGTTTGTAAGGAAAAATTGCATAGTTTTAAAGTTACACAGAAAACGTGACATTTCAGTTGCAATGGATGAAGAAAACCTGTTGTCTGAGAACATCAGCAGTCAAGAAGCCAAGGAATTCTTAAAGCTATACAAAATAATTTAAGGAAAAAGACAGTTTGGAAAAACCATCAGTCTTCTTCCATTTAAGGTGCATTAAGACGGAGATGGCCAAAGATCACATATTCATTCTTATCTCACATTTTTTTATTCAAGTTCCAACTTTGAGTCGGAACTCACAAAATCCTACGCAGTTTTGCAGTAAGTAGTAAAAATAATGGAAAAATATTATAAATTATTCTGTAAATTACAGATTACAAATAAATCTGTAAATATTTTGGTGAGCCTGAATAGCACTTTACATCAACACCTGCCGACTTCATCATCTGTCAAATCTACGAAGCCTTCGCCTTCTCATGTCCTCTTCTGAGTTCTCAGGTGGAAACCAAAACCCATAAGGTCGCTGCCCATAATTGTGTGTTCCTCCACCAAAATCTACAAGACACAATGAAAAACAACTGTTATTTTGGTCTGTAATAGGAGAAAAATGCACATATATCCTGTAAGCCAAAGCGTCAAAACACAAAGGAGACAGGGAATTGAATGTTTTCAATACTGATGGTTTCAGGGCAATTACAACATCCAGAAACTGCTCTGAAAAACAGTCAAATAAAAAGAAAAACCAAAACCAGAAAACTCCCCCAAACAATAAAGCTACCACCACCCAAAAAACCACCCCAACCCAACAACAAAACCAAACCAAACAACAAACCACAACAAAAAGAACATGTAACAAGTATTAACCCATTAAGAATAACAAGTATGAACAAGTATTCACATTTTTCACGATCCCTGCTTTACACAGTAAACTCCAGAACGTTAAACTATTTCAGCGTCCTCAGCAGTTGTTTCTGGTAAAAGCAGCTTTTGTGTTTGCTTTTAGTACCAAGTCCAACATGTGCAGCCCCACAGCAGAGGCACACACAGCTCCCACTCCCAGCTGGCAGCAGTTTCACAAGGAAAGGACATGTGGCAGCCCAACCATTCCAAGTGTAAGCAAAATCATCTGAGCAGCAAGAGCACACCCAGCCCCACAGCTCTGGGCCCTGGCACCCCGAGGAGCCAGGACTGGCCCTTCCAGCAGCTCTCCAGAACTCCCATCGAGGCATCCAGCAAAGGAACAACGCAAGGCTTGGTTACACACAGCAGCTCAGCTGAGGGGCTCGGGGAAACAAAATCACAGCCTGCCTTCTGAGCACAATTACAGTGTTAAGGACAAGCAAATTTGCTTTAAAGGTAATAAAACCTTTGTAACATTCAGCATTTCTTAAGCTTCCACCTGGCCACATAGGGTTAAAACTGCATCATAATGCTGTAGTTTAATAATTGATTTTTAAATAATCATAATTAAACTACTTGCATTTTTAAAAAAATCTTTCCAGTAGTGAAATTGTCAACTAAATAACAAAGTTTCTCATAAAAACATTTTTCTATACAGCATCCCAGGTTAATTTTTATTTAAGAAAACAGATACCACTCACACAGTTAAGACAATTCTTTGCATAGTCCCCATAAAATATGCTCAACACTTCAAATATACATGTGCTTTAATAATCACTAGTAATAGAATGAGGTGCTATAAAAAAAGATGAAAAATGCTCTTTTATATATTGACCCAAAAATAGAAGGCTACACAATATATTTTGACAAGCTTTAAGTTGAAGAAAAGATCTTTTTTTACATCAAACAATATGGTGAACAGCAAAGTCTGGATGTTTTAAACAAACGTATTTGTATCTGCATGAAGATATTTAAATTATCCTGTTACCTAAAATAGTTCCCTGACACCTTTTTGCTTTTAATTACTGCAGAAATATTAATGAAATCACACCTTCATCTTATCAAAATATTTATAAGCCACAGTATTCAGAAATGGTAATTAGGCCACTGCTACTACTGAAACACCACCTGACATCTGTGCAAGAAACCAACACAGGCTTTTCAACACATCAGCAAAAACAAAGGCTAATGGAATCTAAGACTGCATTCAAAGGACATGGAAAACTGCAACAACACTGGGTGACAGACAAAACCAAAAGATATAGTACAACAAACTTAGAACAAAACATTAGCCTTTCCATGACATATTTTACAAATTTATTGTGAACTAGAATCACGTTCTGTGAATACAGAAGACTGAGATCTCCATCCCTACCCTATCACTCTGTGTAGGAGTTTCTTTTGTTACTTAAGTTCACAATTATAGCACTTTGGAGCAGAAGAAAATCACTGTAATTGCAACAGATGTAACTATACCTGTATTAATGCAATGCCACAGAAGTGTTACATTAGACATTCTCACTTGATTTTTCCTCTTCTCTGAAGTTATGACCTTATTTTTAGGTTAGAGAACATGATTTGCAAGACAGTCTCTGTAAGAGTCGGGAGGAATATATGAAGCTACCAAACTGTTAAAGTCTCACTAGTAGAAATATGCAATTAGGTCTGATAAGAGGAGTGTAGCAAATAAATAGCAGAGGTATCACAAAGCATTATGTCTGTAATTTTTTTTATACCAGCTTTAGTTGTGTTAAAGAACAATCTAGAACATTTCAGTTGAATAGCTTACCATTTTCAGTATCATCATCTGTCCTGGCACTACTGAATGTGCCATCCATACAAGAACCAAACTATACAAACACTTAAATAGCCATACAAAGAACAGACACTTCTCATTTCTACAAATCTGTTACTTCTGGAGAGGCTTTGCTGTAGAAGATAATGAGGTAATTTCTTTTGAACCCAGCAAGGATCACACAGCTAACCAAAACAGAGAACTCTGATATGGATATTTGATCAAATGTCATAACAACTTCCAACACTTGCTTGGCTTTCATTTTTACCAGTTTTATATAAATTGGCTCTTCCATAAATAGTATAGCCCTGCTAAATATGTTATAACCACAGAATATTATTGAAGTTTACCAACCAGCACTTGAGTGTGCTACAGATCACATACAGTGCAATATATTGAACACCTCACTGTTTTGTGTTTCACTAGAAGTCAGACAGAAACTATAACTGAATAGAAAATATAAAATAGCAAAACTGCTTTTATTCTTTCCTGTTCTTCCCTCTGCAAAATGCAGACATGCTATACAGTCTGAGAGCTTTGGCTTCTGGTACTTATCACTGCCTCATTTTTTCCTGCTCAGCTCCAAGTAGACCACATTCATTAGCCTTTGCTATTGTTTCTAGCCCAGCCTTTTCAGCTTCTGTCAATGTATGAAAATTTTGTCATGCTATGAAGCAAACTATTCTTCCTGGTGCTGATGTCAATATGTCTCATCTACAGACTTGAACATAAACTGGTGAAGAAGACTGATGGAATTAACTACTGTTTCTGTGCTATGCTTTGAAACAGCTGACAAATGAAAAATCAAATTAGCAGGGAAGTAGCTGAGGGTAATGAGTTCAGAAGGAAAGTAACATACAATGAATCCAGACATAGCTGGATTGTTACAAGAGCAAGCCAGAACAATCTTGAACAATTGAACAGTCTCTGTCTCTCTCTCGTTTTTAAAAGAAGATGGTAAAATTGAGAAATACACAAAACCATTCCCTCCCCAAAAGTCTGATAATTTGCTTTGGTTAGGAGAGGAGATGGCTAAAGAATTAATCTTGAATCCATTCATACTTAAGGAATTTTGTATTTATTTTCATCATGCTTCAAAATCTCATCTTTCAATATCAGTATCAAATAATACACTCTTTTTGAAGTAACAATTTGTTAAAAGCACACTGGTAACATTTTTAGAATCCTAACCCGAAATCCTAACCCCTAACCCTAACCCTGGGGCTGCCTTTTGCAGCTCCAGCGTGCCTGGAACTCCGGGCTTTGTGGTTTTCAAAACCCTAACCCTAGATGTAACCCTAACCCTAGGCAGTAACCACAGACTAGGGCTCAGGCTGTTTGCAAAGAAAAAGCTCTGCAGCCCCCAGCTGCCCCTGCCGCCCTCAGCATCTCTGTGTGTCACCCACTGTCCCCTCTCCCTGCTCCCCCCTCGGCTCCCAGCCTCTGCCACCCTCAAGCCCCCACAGTGCCCCTCAGTCTCTGTCATGCCCTGAAAGGACCCTAAAAAACCCTATAAATTCCCTAAAAAAGCCCTAGTTTTCAAAGTGTCCTAAACACCCCACAAAAACCTAGAAATAGCCTCAGAATACACTAAAAATACCTTTCTTTTAAAAAGTCTCTAAAACACCCCTAAAAATCCCCAAAGAACCTTTAAAAAAATCCCTAAATAGTCTTAAAAGAGCTCAAAGAATACCCCAAAAAGCTTTAAAATGCCCTGATAAAAACCCTAAAAGATTCCCTCAAAAATCCTAGAAATACCCTAGTCCTAAAAAAGTTCTCCACAGACCCTCAATATTCGTCAAAAAGCCCTGAAAACTTGTAAATAGTCCTAAAAAAGCCCCAAGAATACCCCAAAACACTCCTAACAACTCCAATTAGTAGTAAGACAGCCCTTAAAACACCCTAAAATAATTCTTTTAAAACTGTGAAAAAAATCCTAAAGGTATCCTAAACATTCCCAGAGAATTCCTAAAAAACTCCTGCAGAAACAACCCCTAAAATATCCTAAAAATCCCAGAAAAAAAAATATATAATAAGAGAGCCCTATATTAATTGTGGTACCTGCTATTACAACCTATTTCAAATTATTTTATGTAATTTTTTGTCATGTTAAGTACCTGTTTCATCATCTATGTAATTGCAAGAATCCCTGAATGTTCACACTTCAGGGAAAGCATATAGTGTTCAAAGGATAGTGCTCATTCAAGCTAATTATTTTTCAAACTAACTGACAGGGAAGAATATCCTAATTGCCCATTAGTACAGTAAATTTCATCTCTTCCTTTGTGTCCCTGAAACGGATGTGATCAGTGACATGCTCTGTATTATGTTCTTTGTGAAACAAGACATCTGCCTATGGGCAAACTGAACCTTTACACAGCTTGTCTAAGGAAGTATTTTAAGAGCTCAAATCTTAGGTCTCACTTGTCCAAACTCAAGTGTTCCAGCAGGCAGGAGAAAGTAGTGCAAAATAAAGCAAGATCCCTACCTATGTGATCACACCAAATTCTACTGGAAACAATATATGATGGTACCTTTTCATGCTTCACTTGCCTGTGAGGCTTAAAAACTGCAACCAGCACTGAAACCAGGCACTAGCATAGTATTAAGAAATGCTGCTTTTGGTAGGGAAGCTTAAAGTGAAATTTGGTTTGCCACAGCAATCTGCTAGTGAGGTACTAGTGAAATTCATTCTTGTGTTTCATCAAAGGACATTCTCAAAAAAAACCACATTCCCTCTGATAGCACAAAACTTACCTTTGTTCAAAAACACAAGGAGATAAAAAAATACATCTTACCTGGAGTGTTGGAGATTATTTAAGGCTACAAATGAAAGTTGCAGATGTTTCAAAGTCATACATGTAAGCTTTTAAAGTGCATTCTGTCTACTTATTTATATTATAATCTTATCACTTATTCACGTTCTGTTTTCTTGATAATTTCAAAAAACTCCACAAAAATGGCTCATTCTTTCAAGTAACATCTCAAAATGCCTAATATTAAAAGGAAGGATTTTTTTCTCAAACTCAATGTTAAAACTTATGCAAAATATCATCTTACAAAGATAGTAAAACACATAACACCCCTTACAATAAAGCTCATTTTATATCAGTTCCTTCCCAAAATTACAAGATATGTCCAAAAATAAGTCATGAGGAATACATCTTATTTCCCTCCTAAGTCCCTTTCAGTATGAATCATAACTTAAGAGATAAAAATGCAATAAAATTCCTACCTCTTTCATTAAGACTGTTTAGCACTGCTCTTTCAAGCTGTTCCTCTTCAGTGAGCCCACCTGTATAATCAAAGTAGCTCCTCGGAGCTCTGTATTGATAATCTGGATAATAGCCATAATACTCTGTAAAATGAATCAAAAAATAAAATAAATTGCTGCTACTCAGCAAGTGTAAAATCAGATATTATCTTCTTGCTACCTTTCTTCCACAAATTGTTTTAATTTGGGAAAGAAAAAAATTATTAGGGTTCAATTACTTCTACAATATATGCCATAAATTAACTTCTAATTTACAAAGCCACAGCATAGTAACAGGAAAAAAAAAACAAGAGAAAAAAGATGGACCAAACATCTCAATTTTTTATAACTGTTAAAAGTAAGTGTCATAGAATTGCTATTACTAAGATGTTTCAGACAGAAATTGAAAGACAGTTTTCCTCATCTCCTTGTAACATTTAGTTGTCAATATTTGGAGACCTTACTGCTATCACCAGAACACAAACCAGGTACTGTTCAGGCTTTTTCTCCCCACCTCTCTTTCCCTTTCCCCCAGGGCCCATAAAACAATGTCATGATAAATTCCAGTCATCTTTGGACCCAGAGAAGGCACAGGAAAAGATTCCTGCAGTGCTGCACAGAGCTCATGTTGTGCTCTGGCACAGCTAAACCTAGGCTGCCAAAAGCCAGCACAGCACAGCACAGATCTCATCAGTGTCCCTCTCACTGCTGCTGCTGCACTGCTGACAAACCTCTCTGGCCTTTGCACAGCTGGCCAAAACCAAGCACAGGCCATCATCCACCCAAACACATGGGATTCAAAAGGAAAAAATTCCTTGGCTAGAGAATTGAGCAACACTCTCTTCCTGCTAACAACACAATCTGATCTTGACTGAGCACAGAAAACCTAAGCTGAGAAAATTATGGAAAAAAGTCACACTTTTCAACTGAGGAAAACTATGGAGAAAAGTTCAGTTTTTCTATTCCATTTCTTACTATTTTCAAAATACAAAGCTTTTGTGATGTGTTCATTTCCAGAGAGCTGAACAAGGGATTTTGAAGAACCAAAGTACACAAAGGTTGCCAGTTTCTTCCAGCTGAGAGAAAATTATACAGAGGTTTTTCAAAATGAGAAAAATGGAAATATTTTTGTATTAAACAAGTACAGCAGGCCATTTCCTTTTTCTTCAGATAATTAGCATCAATGATAGTCTTATGATCTTTCATTGGTTCTATCAATTCCAGGTGAAATTTGTGAAGTTTCTGTTATTAACAACAAATACAGATGACAAAGTGAGGACAAATAAATCATTTCTATTTTAAAATTATTTTGCTAAAGAAAAATATCCCAAGCTCTAGAATCTTTAGTTGAATAAAACCAGCAATACTCTGTCTTGAAAGTTATACAGAAAAAACAGGAAAAACTGAACAGAGTTCAGCACAAAGTTCTACATAGAATTATATATATTCCTCTGTATTTGCAAATATCCCTACATTGACTTTATATACACATGTACACATACACAGTAAACACACGCATTCTGTCTTTTTCCAATTCTTTCTTGTCTTGGAACACAACTGACATTGGAAGATTTTTCCTACACCTGCAGTGAAATCCGACTGAGGGACAACATTTAGCTGTTATGTCTGTACGCTCCCCTCATTCTCCTCTGCTTTATGTTAATCTGAATGAACATTTTCTCAGCTATAAATTTATTTTCTGAAGGCTTCAAAACTACATGCATGAAGAGGGTAAAAATCCTGCTACTAAAAGCATTAAATTATCTGATGAAAGCAAAAGGATGCTGTATTTTAGGTTTGTTCTATTGCTGTAGTTTTATCTATGTTTTATGTTTCACACTGCCAGCAAGTTGTAAGTACTCAGAAAGCTGTAATCTTTTTTTTTAAAATGAGACACAGTTTGGTAACATTGACATGTTCAAGGTGTTCCTATTAATCAAAATAAATGTCCTAATACTTTATTCATGAACTGCACTTAGAGAAAACCTAATTCAGCTACTAAATACTAAATGTGCTAAAATTACACTTAAAACTTTTTTTCTTTCAAAGTTGTTTCCTTGTGCTGTTTCATAAAATCTGCTCTGACCATAGCTTCATCTATTTTTCTACTTAAATTGGTATTTAAAGGCACATAGTAATAAATCAGCAATGCCAGAAAGTGAAAAACTAATCAAGATATGCATCATTAGCCTATGACACTAGAGAGAGTTTTCTTCATTCACAGATGGCCAAATTTATTCCATATATCATACGCCAAGCAAAAGGTTAAATCTTCCATTAAGACTTCTGCAAATAGGATGAAAGACAATTACAAAGTATATGAACAGGGAATGAACACAACAAATATATATTTTCTTAACTGCAGTTGTAAGTCATTTTCGACAGATGAATTTAGTACAAAGAAAAAATTAAATGGTTATATCTAAAGGCAAATTTGGAAGACAGGATAATTCAGGTTAACTCTCTCCATCTCCCCTTTGTCCAAAAGAACTCAAAGCAACACCATTTGAGGACTGCTCAAAACACACAAAAAAATCCCAGACCTCCTTGTTGTCAGCATACCAGAGCTTTTTTTTCCCCTCCCCATCATGGCAGATCTACTACATGAAATCTCTTCCATTTTCCCTAATTGAAAAGAATTGGAAAAGCAAACAGAAAGGGCTGTTGAGAATCTCTCTGCTGCTACTCCACAAGGGTGGTCTCATACACCCACCCAAGCTCTCAGCAGCTGGTGTTTGTACAGGGGCTGTAACAGATCACAGAGTTTAAATGTCAAGTACAAATTCTTATCTTCATTAGCTATTAAAGGACTTTTTCCAATATAAATCTTTTGAGTTTCCACCCACCCTGCTGTTCTGGCATACTGGAGGAAGGTTCAGTGTCTGTGAGCAGCTGGGCTGAGCAGCACCTGTACCTGGATGAGCCCCTTCCCCTGGGCTGAGACTGCCAGCCATGGGAACAGGTCACTTGTGCTTGCTGCACACGCTGCCTTCACCTCTCATTTCACTTCTCAGTAGTAATTGTTTTATTTCTTTACTGGCCTTTAGATCAAATGTTTTGTGACGTGACAGTAAGTGAGAGTAATGAAAATCCTGGGTAAATATACTTTTAAGTTGGCACAATCCCTGTTGCTGAAGAAAGCAGACTAAGATCTTTTGTTTAGGAATTACAAAACAGATGTTTCAAAAATACTTAAGGGCCCAGAATCCTACTTGTGGGAACTATTTAATGCAATAATAAAATTGGAGATAGATCATGGAAGACAAAGTCCATCAGGGAGAATAAAAGTAGCTATAAACTTGGCTCAAAGTAAGCACATCTCAATTATAAAAGACTACACAAAATAAAAACCCCTGCCTGACAAAACATCAGAGAACAGTAAGAATGATCAAACGTACGAAATAGTTTCCTTATAAGCAACCAGACAGACTTTAACTTTCTGAAAAGAGGGAAAAGATAGCCATTGTGAGTACAGGACTGAAGTCTAAAAAACCATTAAGGAAAGAAGTACATAAAGAATGAAGGTTTAGTCTCCCTCCCCAAAGAAGAATTAACGTGCATCAAATGAAATTAGCAGTTAGCAGGTTTAGGCCAAACTAAAAAATGACATTCTAAAGCAGGAAACACACTGTGAGTCTTTTCTGATGAGCTAGGTGTTAAAAGTGTTCATGTTGATTCAAAGAGCTTTTTACAAATTGATGGAAGAAGGATCTACCACAGGCTATTAAAGACAAAATCCTCCCATAAAACTTTCTGCTGAGAACATCTTTAAGTCACAAGCTACTGCACACTGGCAGATATTTGAGAGAGTTATCACTATGCATTTATCCTGCTCTTCCAGCAGATGCCTAGGAAAGAGCATAAATCACTGCAGGAAGTAAGAGATGCCAGGATATGCATCCCTTAGCTCACATCCAACACCCAGAGCCCTTCTCCCAGCCTCTCCTGGCCCCCACAGACAAGGACTGCACCTATTATTTCTGTACACTCCACAGGCAATGATTCAATGCTCTGCAGGAGAAGTGAATCAAATGAGTTCCACTCAGTGCCACCATTCCAACCATCCATCTATAAACTGCAGATGGCCTAAATTCAGTCTGCTGAGGAGGGGCTTCCTGCACATAAATTACTTCATTTACAGAGAGGGCTCAAAGGAAGAAGATCCTTGTTAGAAGGGAAAAACCACCCTAGAATGGAACAGATAAATTTGCCAAATGAGGGGATATTTACTCAAGTCCAAAAGGCTGCTTTCAGTAGACACAATTTCCCCACTGCTACACCTTGTGCAAAAGGGATGATATTTCCCTGAGGTAGCATTTTAGGAAGTCATGACCTTAATTTGAGGCTTAAGCCTCTTGTACAAAATCTATCCCCACACTTGCCTGAAGAGGAAAGGTGAAACATGCCCAGAGAAGTAATATAAGTTTAGCAAGTATACGTGTGCAGAATATTTTGTATACTCTGTATGTTTCCATTTACATAGCTCTCCTATAGGTTTTCTCATCATTAGCAGAAACTGTTTGTAAAGCTGGAGTAAGTTTTTGGTTAAGTGGACAGAGTACTTACCTGAATAGTAGTCCCTTGGCCTGTCAGGCTCAGTGAAGAAAGAAATGCCAGCTAAATAAAAGAATAATGCATATACTGTTAGAATAATCATATTTTCTTGACAGAATACAAAATTCAAATTTAAAGTACCCTTTCTTTAAGGGTTTCATAAGATACAGGCAGGAAATCAGTCATGGATATCTGTGGATTGTTTTGGCATCAGTGAGAGAATATACTATTGCAAGCTTGTATGTAACAGATTTTATAGTAGAGTGCCATGTTCAAGCAACAGAACCATGTAGACTAGGAAAAAAGCAAACCAACCTACTATGTTCTCCCAGAACACATAATGAACAATTTCTTTACTGAGAGTATTCATTAGTAACTACGTTTAATGCACAGAAACTGAGGACTGGAGCAACACTGTATTATTCCTGCTTTGCTACATAGGAGGAAAAAAAAAAAAAGCCTGTGTGCTCAACACTGCTTCCTGCAGCTGTCAGTCACACAGAACCTGCACAGCAGCCAGGGCAGGTTTCACTGACAGTACTGTGGGGTTATCACTGAATCCCAGTGTTGTCATCTTATTGCAGGGGTTCCATACTGTTGTCTCCTTATCACAAGTTTCATACCTTCTTGGTGTTTCTCCTGGGCAGCTCCTCAGAGCACTGACTCTTTCTTCTTCACAAAGCAGCCAACTGACTCCAGTTTCCCTTCTCAAGCAGCCAACCCACTCTTTTACAGCACTTTTGTTCTCATTGGTTTCAGCTGTGGCCTGTTAAAGTCAGGCCTGTTGCTAATCTTTGATAATTGGCCCAGCTGCAACTCCTTAGGGGTAAGATGACTTTCTACACTATCTTTATTTTCTTATATTCTATCCCCCCTACATCCCTGAGAAATTGATTGGAAGGGACCTCAGAAGGTGCCCAGTTCAACTCCAAGCAGAGCAGAGTTAGTGAGGAGATCAGAGAGGTTACCCAGGCAGGGCTGCATCTTGCCAAGTCCAAGGTGGAGCCCCTGAAGCTGCCCTGGCAGCTGAGCTGATGCCTGCCTGTTCCATAGTGATCAGGCAGTTCCCCTGGGGCACAGCATCATGCAAGGTTAACCTTTAACTAACGGGACACCTGACACCTGTTCCTCCAGCAAGGCAGGAAAGCTGATGCTCTGGTGTCATTTCCCTTCCAGCTGCTGAACATACATGACCTACAGACTATCCCCAAGCTGTGGTCAAAGCCCCAGTGAGAGCACACACATCTGAACAATTAATTCCCCACTGCACAAACACCGTATCCATGTTCACTTTGATGGAACAGTCATGAATAAAGTACTCAACCTATCAAGTAGTCAGACAAAAAAAGCCAAATATTCTGCCAACCAACCCCAGCACAGCTGCTGTGTTGGGGCTTAGACTTCCAGTTAAAACACTGACATCTATGGGACTGTTCATTTAAAAGTTTGCAGGGCTGTATTTAAAACAATTGTTAAGACTAAAGATGTCTAAAGCTATAATCTTTTTTAGAAAATAATTATTACTGCAATATAAGAAGCTGTAATAACACATTGTTGGAAAGCTTGAGAAATCCAGCAACCAATTCTTAAGCATACCACCACCTTTTTCATACCATACAGACTTCCATTAGAATCACCATAACAGCAGAAATCAAGATGGAAACATTTGTTTCTGACATATGTTTATGGCTTCACCACATTTCACTTAAAGTGACATTTTCATTGAAAGATTATACTCTAAATAAATACTTGAGAAGAAGAGTAAAAGTTATTCCTCTAATTAAAAATATCTGAAAGTCACATTTATTCTTAATTGTTCTTATCCATATTTAAGAAAAAAAAAGAATTTTTTTCTTCTGCACCCACTTGAATAAAATGAGCACATCTTTAATTGTCAGAAAACTTGCTGGAATGGGCTGAATTTCTATATGCAAGGCTTACTGAATTTCAAAAATAAAAGTGTTCCTTATGCAGATGTTGTAAATTCAACAAAATTATATACCTGCACAGGCTCGCATGATCTTTTTCAGAGGTCCCATAGTGTACATCAATCCAACAAGAATCCCTGACAGATGCCCAGCGAAAGAAGTCCTAGAAAATAAAAAAATCCTGTGAGTAGTGGAGAGTCTTTTTGGTAGGGATACAAAAGGGAGAGAGTAGAACTAGTTGTAAAGATAAAATCTCTCAGACTTCCCAGAGAAAGTCCTTGAGACCAAGCACAGAGACATTACTTGCCTGAAAGGTTGTAATGCCAAGTCTTCTTTCTTTGTAACTACCTTAAAATTGGGAGTTACACAGTTACAGGAGAGTATTTAACAAATATCCTGAGAAAGCTAATTGGAGAGATCATTTTAGTTGCAATGGAATATGATTTCCTAAAAGCATTTAAAGACTTACCAAAGGAGTAAACTGGTTTTAAGCTTTAGAAAAGTGACTTACATTGTAATGGCTGGGTAGATCTTACCAAAACCATGTACATTTCTGAGTGAAAGCACAAACACAATACTTTCTACTGCACTATCCATGCAATCCTACAATTAGTGTAAAAGAAGCGTGAATGCAGATCCACTGCAATCTTTGTAATACACTTTCTTCAAAATTAAAAGAACAATTGAATTGCTGAGATCCAAATTCTTTTCTATGCATACCAACAATTTCTTTAAAGATATCATTACCATTTGTATACAGAAGGAAAAGGCTCTGGAGTCTTTTGAGAAATCAAACCAGAAGCACATGTTTACAGTAAACAATATTTGCTGAAGTTATTGATATGACTAGGGGGTACTCTATAAATTAAAAAATCAATTTTCAGCATTCAAGTTAAGAGTTAAACTCTTTTGTGTCTAAACATAGATTAAGAGAAAATCTTCTGAATTCAAGCAGGTGTAAACACTAGTTGCAAATTTTTCACCTCTCTTACCAAGTTACAGGAGCCAATACACTAAACATTAAAACTTCCTCATATGTGCAATTAGAAAGAACTCATTTATACTGATTGTCAAAAAATTTAAATAATACAAGCTAAAATGAGCTTTTTTTTCCTTTATAAAGTAGAAATGAAACCTCTGTTTAATGCACCAAGCGTAATGCTTGCATCAATTTTTACATTTAGGTCAGTGATCTACAGGAATTTTACAGATGATGGCACAAGCACTCAAGCCAAGCCACCTTCCAGGCATCGATGTAAGGAGACAGGAAAATGCACGTGTCACTAGAGGGAGGTAAAGATCACATCTAAATTCACTCTTTTGCCACCTACTCAACCTCAAACTCTATAGTGCCACGGGGAGCTGCAGTTCTCTCTTGTTGGTTTTTAACAATTCTCTAGAGAGTAACACAAATGCTGATGTGAAAATTTATAGACAAAAGCTAGTTACCAAAATAAAGTATCTATAAGGAACTAATTTTCCAAAAAGATTTTCTGGAACAAATTTTCCAAATTTATGAAAAATGCACGCCTGACTTGGAAAATGTCTGACCTCAGAAAATTAAAAATACTTAGAAATCACCTACTCTAGAAATCACCATCATGATATTGGTTCACCTAAGACTTAAGATATCTGCTCAATTCTGGAAGGGCACAGATTAAACAGAAAGTAACTTTTCACACGTCTGTTCTTCCATTAAAAAACAATCCCAAAAACTGCTAAGCAAAGCCTACATCCTTTTTTGAAGGTGAAGATTAGAAGGACACTGAATGCACTTTAAATTTTTTCCAAAACAAAAACATTAATGAGAAAGTAAACTTCTAAATCCTCTCCCAGCACACAAACGCAGGTCCAAATTTATGCATAAGCTTTCTAACTGGGCAGAATTCTGCCCCAATTACTGACCTCTTATCTATTCAAAATTAAATTATGCAATTTGGTTTACAAAAGGCGCCAGTTAAACATAGACTTCAAATATAACCTGCCCTGAGCACAGAGATGAGCATGTAAGAGCAGTGCTGTGAGAGATACAATTGCTATGGTTCATTGCAAGGCAGTAGGCAGTTACTAATTAAACATATGTTCTAGGATATGAAATTCTGGAGATCACTACTTGTTTTCTGTAGCCCCCACTAGCATTTAAGTGCTGGGAAATTGCCCTCTGTAGAGGTCACTGTAGAGGTTTAGATGAGGCAGCAATCTAAACTTCCATGAAATTATGAATTTTTTAAATTTTATTTTTGGACTTTCTATCTACTCTCTAACCCAAAGACATTTCTACAGTAAAGCAACTGAAAAAGAACAGCACACAATGTCTGAATTCATGTTTTTCCTCTACCATAAACAGTAGGATATGGTTTTACTTCATACATAACACCTTCCACTATTCTTTAATTAAAAACAGTATTGTTAAACATATCATCAAATAAAACCTATGTTCAGCTAAAGTAGCAGTTTATGTACTTAAAAAAAATGTTATTAATGCACCGAAAGCTTTATTTTTCTATTTGTAGCCATGCCATGGAGCTCACAAACAAAACTGCATTTGGGCAGAGCACTCTTCTGTCTCTAATCCTCACTGCAGATAATTGAGCAGCCAGGCATAAAGCCATAAAACCAGTGCTTAACCTAAGCAATATCTGAATTCTCCTTCTGCACTAGGAAATGTTCTATCAGCTATATCATAGTATCTGACAAGGAATATCTGAGTATTGCTGAGCTCTTTTTTTTTAATCTTTCTGAAAAAGGGAAATTGTACATAAACTGTGATTTGATAGTTCATGGGTTTTGTGTCTGTACTTTGCATATATTCAGCAATGTGATTCACAGTTACAAAATATTACATAGGAAAATTACCCACTTGCAAACAGGACTTAAAAAATCAACTGCAAAGAAGAGCAAGGTTCTCCCAGAGGTAGGGGCAGATGAACTGTGCTGGCACAGAGCACCCAGGGAAACTGAGGGAGATGACCAGCAGCACTGCAGGACAATGACAGTGACAAAACTGGCAGAATACTGGATGATATTCTGATCATAAATCAGAGGAGTGACTAAGCCAGAATGGTCTAGGACAGCAATGGCAAGCAAAGAGTGGAATGCTGCTCAGCTAATGAAGCCCTGGGCACTGTGGTGGAGTAGTTTAGTTACCTCCTTGAAAAGGCTCAGCCCTTTTCCTTGTCCATCAACTTTTGTTATCTTCCCTCAAATACTCAATTACATCTGCTGGGAACAGTATTTCAGGTTTTTAACTTGAGATGTATTCAAAATTTTTTTTTGGGTTTTAAGGAAAAAGAAGACTGCAGGCCCAAAACTGCACTGGGATACCAGCTAACACTACTCACACTTCAAGAGACATTTCAAACTACTCCAGATAGCCCAAAACTCTTCCCCTTTCCTTGAAATATCAAATGCACTTACCCTGGGGAGATAAAATGAATAGCCACTAGCTCCACCCAACAAGCATATTTACTGGATATGGGCAATCCAAAGACACTGCTCACTCTTCCTGGGTTATAATGGTTGTTCAGAACTTTCAAAGCAAACAAGACTCCTGCAAACAAGAAGAAATCACATGAAGAGAGAAATACTTGTGCACAAATAATAAAGAAATGCAAACAATTTGAAGTACCATGCAGTTTCAAAGCATCATGAAGCATACTGCTGCATGCCAGAACAGTTCTGTTCTTTCAGTGATACTTTTCAGTGACTTAAAAAAAAAATACAAAAACTGTATATTTGTATAACAGCCAAATCTAAGCTGGTTTTTAATGTGCCTGCTCACTGTAGCTATTCAGGTATTCAAAACAATACAAACATAATTTAAAATGGGAGTTCTATTGAAATAATTGACAAAATTAGTGAACTCAAAAACATGTTCTGTGACTTGAGAACTCAAGCCACTACTGAAAACAAGACAAACAAATACATGTAAAGCTCAACAGTAGGTTCAAATTCTGAGTTAATGGAAAATCATCTTACACATACTCCAGAATCACTTGTTTCTGCAAAAAAAAGTAGATAAATCATCTTTAATCACAGTAAACAGTATTAATTTCTAACCGACTGCAACTGTTTTATCATGCAACTGCCAGCCAATATGATGGAGTGAATTCAGAGAACTTATTGGAAGTGTTTATGAAAAAGTCCCTCTCAAGAGAAAGCTCACAGAGGTCTAACCAACTTTCTTAAAGGCTGAAAAAGAAAGCCTGCGTTCTCAGGTTACGTCCCAAGGACAGCAAGGAAATCCCCTACTTATCTAGAAATGCAGGGCTACTTTTCTACTTGACTGCAGATTTTTTAAAGAGAAGAAATTTATTGACTTTAAAATGATCTGCTAAAGCAACAGACAAGACCATTACTGGAAGGAAGATGGCCACAGTCAGGTGTTTGGATGTTGCTAGCAGAAGGAAATCTAGGGGAGTCTCTCCAAAGACAGGCACAAGTAATTTTAAACTGACAGGCTTTTCTAGAAGCCACCTAAGGAGCATCATTGAAATGCTTACATGACATCTGAAAATCAAGAGTTCAGACTTCAATTAACCAGCAATATTAAACAGAAAACACAATTCTCCCAGGATGATGATATTTTCATGTTCTCATGTAAAGTCCCTGCTGGTCATAAGAACATGAACTGAATTACTTTATGTTCATGCCCATAGTACATGCTTGAAATTTAAAAGTAGGACAAGCATACTGATGTGACACTCATACATATATACAGATGTACACCTATGCTTTCTGCAATTAACAGTTATTGTTATATAGCAAATATACAGATTAATTTTACATATGTAAATTGGACCAACACTGTCTTACCTGAAAAACCTACGCCACAGTTCATTTCATAGGAAGGATCATCCAGAATTATCACAAGCAGGACTTCCAGCACCATGTAAACTACTCCAATCAGTACTGAAAATACAGCAATTACGTAGGCAAACCATACGCTCTTCAGCTTTCTTTCCAGCATTATGCCCTTCCAAAGCATGGAAATCATGTTATAATACAAATGCCAATCATCTGCATGGTGGAAAGGAGCAAGCAGCAAACGCTGCCAGTTCTTTTTGTGGACAGCTTCATCTACACTGAGACACACTTCAGACAGTGGCCTCATAGGATTCAGAAAGAGAAAAATATTCAGTACAAGTACCCCAAGGGTAACAGAAGGAATGTTCTGGAGTCCAACTTGAGAAATTTGATAAAGCAGCAAAAGCAGCCCAGCACTGACTCCTCTTTGCCTTCGTTCCATAGTTACTTCTTCATTCAAATAAATGTGAAGATTATTTCAATTTCCAGTCTTTTGTTCAATTTCAAAACCATACAAGTTTTGGAAATTCTGAAAGAAAAAAAGATAACTTGTTATATACATATTGCAGTGTTTTGAAGCTCATCACTGTTTTTGTAAGTTTGTCAACATAAAAAAATTCATCAAAGTAATCAGCTGAGACCTTTTATATATCAGAACAAAAATTCAAGAGAGGAAAAGAAATCAGAATTTGTAAACTGATACAAAACACAAATAAAAGAGATGTATACAGGCAATCCAGACAAGTATTGAGAGAAAAAGCAGCCTGCAACCTCTGTTTCACATCCTTCCAGAGGCTGTACTTAATCCATTAAAATACTTGGGTATTCTGGACATGTTTTCATTAATTCTGATTCAGTCAGAATAATTAAGATTACAGGAAGGAAAACAGTTTAAAATTCTTCTCTAGAGTCTCAGTTACCAGGATTCCTATTTTTGCCACATATTTAATTTTTTTTATGACTATTTTTCCAACTTTTACAAACATTCAAAACAAGCTAAGCTTGAAAATTAAAAGTCACAATTTTGACAAAAGGAACAGAGACACAGCTAAGTACTCCTAGCTGCAATTTGAAAATTGTTACTGCTTTCCTAAGGATGAGAATAAAGAGTTTAGTTCAGAAGTAAGTGATGGAGAAAAGAAAACTATAGGGGGAAATCATATACAAAAAAATCTAAGAGTTGTAATGAAATTTTCATCTTTGCCTTATTTATGCCAGAAAAACCCAGAAGATTAAAGAGGGCTACAGAAACAGATCTGGCTAGAAACAGATTTACTCTGACAGGGACTGACAAGAGAGGAGGGAGGGAGCTGCACTGGATAACACAGCCCAGGGGCTGTGAGCATGGAACCACCTGTGGAAGACAGGAAGAGAGCCAGGATTCAGAACCAGACCCAGCCTGGCCAGTCCTGCTTCACCTCTGAAAACTCTGCAAGGTGCCCCAACCACAGCACAGCCTCTCCTCCCCTCCAGGGTGTCCCTTCTTTGCAGAGCTACTGGAGACACACAACACATTATTCCATGTGTGAGTATCCGTTACGTAGAACCAGCAATATACAATTCGTCTTCAAAATTCTGCCACCAGATTTCAAATGAAACCACCTGAAATAATGAGATATATACAAAATTCTCATTTCAACACCCCACTAACCTTCTTTTTTACTATATATAGTTAACATACTATTTTTTTTATTTAAATGCCTTTCCAATTAATACAAAAATTATTCCTCTTCAACATTTTCATTAGATAAACAAGCAAAAATCTAATTCTTCTAGAGGACAGGGAGAAAAATGGCACATTTGTAAAGGACAGCTCAAGGTGCAAAATTTAACCTTCCCCATTTTATCTGTTAGGATTTACTAATTTCACATTTCTACAGACCATTGCCATGCCTGCAAACACTTTGCTAAATATGTTTATTCAGGTATTCAGAGTATTCTTAATAATTTGATTGGGTTGTCTTCCACAAAGTGAGTGAGCACACAGAAAAGAAGGAAAGCACTTCTGGATGATGTTATCCTGTACCAGCAAAAGGACCTGGGAGACCTGCACAGGGTGGAACATCAAGGACAACCAGCTAAGGGCCAGGCTACCCTCTCTGCTTATCCTGAAGTGAGGGAAGCACATAGTTCCATGCTAGTTCACACACAGAATTAATTAATGCCACTTCTTATAATTAAGTTTTTTTTTAGTCTCTGTATTTCTGTTTAAATCCCATTTATGCTTATTATAGCAATTTAAGAGAAGAAAAAACCAAATTGGTTGTGGTTTTTTATCCTGAAAACGACTGCAGTAAACTAGAATGCATGTAAAATGTATTTGCTACATTACAATGAAAGTGACTACCTTTTTCCCACGTTATTATCTTGGAAATGCTACATAATGCCTGAGCCTTGTCCAAAACCGAGTGAAAACAACAGAAACATGCTTTATACCAGGCCTCTTGAACATGTAACTTCCTACACTGGTGCCTTCTAAAACCAGCATCTAACGATCACAATTGAACTGCAGGGACCACAGCCGCAGCCCTCACAAAGCTCACGTGAACCAACCTGCTAAGCTGCAAATTGGCCATTGCAGATAATTACATTGTCAGTCTTTGACTTTAAAGTCAACATTACCAAAAAATAGTTAATCCAAGGTTTAATCAATGTCATTCTCTTTTTCCACACTAGCTCTGATATCAGATACACCAACACCCCCCAATATTCTAATAATCTTCTGCCCAGACCTCTGGCTTTTCTTGTCCCACGTGCAGAGTTACATCTTTTTTATCACAAAACAGTTGACACAAAAACTGTTAGAATTTTAAAGTGAGCATCCTTTAAATGCAAGTTATGAGGAAACATCAAAATCTTGCCATACCATGTTATTCAAATTGTCAGTCTTGTGTTTTAAGTTCCCATCTCTGCTTCTGATACCCTTAAATTCCCAATTTAAGTACTTTCAACACCCATGCACCTAAGAAAAGAAACCCTCATCCAGCACACAGCCAGACAATAATCATGGAACAGGACTGGGAATGTTTTCCATCATGATTTCAGCAGCACCTGTCATCATAAACCATTCCCATTACTGGGAGCAACCAAAAACATCAGCCAAAACACATTGTGTGTTTGATTCAAAGGAAAAAAGATGCTAGCAAGAGAACAGTAGTTATTTGAGAAGCTCCTTAATGCAACTCCCTTAAAACACATAGAGCTTTCAGCTGTTTGAACATTCCTCCTCAGCCTCTACGCTGTTCATTAAAAGTCTAATGAGGCTTGAAACAATGAAGCACTTTTTTCCTTTTTTTTTTTTTGAAAATATGCCACCTACTACAAAATGTACAAATTTCCAGAACAGACTTGAAACACACATTTGTTCTGCATCCAGGCTGCCACGTGTCTGCATTTTTTGTCACCTACTCAAGATAAATGTCTGAACTAAATATTCTTGGAATTTGTTTGTTTGTTTCATACTAAACAAGTAAAAGCATTTGAACTTATTTTTACTGTGACAAACTCCCTTGCTCACTTGGCAACCATAAAATATTATGACTTTGCATTACTAAAAAAATAATGTAATAAAGTAGATATTTTAGTAAATATCAATTAAAATGAGATGTTCTACTGTCTTTTCCTAGAGCTGTAATTTGAATTTAGAGGAAAAGAATCCCCCTGTGCCCTTGCTCCCCCTAAACCAGACATAACTATCCTGAAATTTTGATTTATGTTTATGCAAAACCAAGTACACTCTGGAAAAAAACTTGTGCTTTCAGCCTACATGTTGAGATTAGAGCTAGAGCAATGTCAAAACCACTTGAAACATGAAGGGTGAGTATCAGATCCCAAGCACAAAGCATCCCACAGTGAAGATAAGCCTCAACAGGCCCACAGCACCTGTCTGTGAAGACAGGATACAAAGGCTTCTCCAGGTAATGCAGAATCAAATCAGGGCTCTTAGGGCAAAAGGGGAGGGCAAAGGAAGCAGGAGCCAACTGTAAACACTCTCACTGTGGCCCTCAAACTTTGGAAAGAGGTGGGGAAAATGCCTAACAGAAAAAAAACAACCAATGCAAGGAAAAATAAACTAAAAAAATGAAACACAATGAATCATCCTGTTTATATTGAATAAGTATGCAAGCAGAAGGTCAGCCACAAGCTGTCAGCTACAATCAGCTTTCAAATGTCCAGTCAACTACACAGTTCATAGCAAAGATTAGGTCCTGACTTAATTATAAAATTAATTACTTCATAAAGAACAACTTCGGGATTCATCAGATGCGCCTCTAAAGGGCTTTCCTTCACAAAGGAATACTGAAAGGTGAACTCAAAAGACACAGCATTTCAGAATTTGGTAAGAGAAGTCAAACATCTGTAATAAAAATGTTTTAAAACTATTTAAACTCCCTTACTGAGACAATTCAAAATTAAATATCAGCCTTCAATGACTTCATAAATCCTTATATCACAGTCTTTTTTTATTATGTAACATTTTAAATTTCATTCAAAGTTTTCTGCGAGAATAAAGAAATTCTTCTGCCTCTTATATCTGCTTCAGCATGAAAATTGAAACTCTTTTATAGCGTTTTTAATCCTCTTAGATACCACTAAAGGAGGAAGTCCTTAACAAAGTAAGCTTTTAAACTAAAAAATTCACCTTAAAACTGCAAATTGTGTTCTTAAGGGTGCAACAGTTACTGTTCACAATAAAATATACACGTTAAACAATACATGCCAATAACTGTTTTAGCCACCTTATCCCAAAATAAATGAGCCAGCTTTCACCGGAAAGAACCCAAGGGACTAGGTCAAATCTCTCTCATAACAGACAGTAATTAGTAACTGCCTTTCAAAACACCAGGATACATCTGCACTAATTGAAGTTGGAGAAGTGAAATTGTCATAAATATTTAATATTACTGTACTTGCAAAGGTAAGAGGATGTCACAGCTTAAAATAAAAATACATCAAAACAACAATGAACTTCAGATTAGGCCACAGCTGAGTTTTAACTTCACAGATGTTTTACTCAGGGTCAGGGATTTGGGGTTTGTTGGGGTTTTTTCCCCACTCGATTGCAATTGTTACATGTGTACAATGTTAAAACTGGGTAATCATACTAGAAGAGCATCCTCCTTTATCTGAAGAATTTTTTAATATTATGAAAAATTAAATCATCAAGGATTGCTTGACTCCACTTCAGAAATGTGAAGCACAACAGCTCTCACAATTTTGGTGTTCCTTGGTAGCTTTGAGGGAAGATTTGTCTGCAGTGTGTAAGAGAAAGGAAGAACAGGAAACGCACTTTCTGAAGAAATCCATTTTAAATACTAGTTAAATAAACAATTCAGAAACACATGCTTTCTAGTATTAGTATTATACTACTGTTGTCAACACCTCCATTCTATGTCAATAAAAACTAGTTCCAGGAAGAACATCACTGTGCTATTTCAGGAAATCAAACCAGCTCAGGTATTGTTAATTACATTTCACAGACACCTGAATTATTCAGACTCAGGTGTTTAACAACTGTAAGAAGGCTTACCAAATGCAGACAAGATATACTCCCCTTTGCTTCTTCTTTGATAGCTGCAAGTTATTTGCAGTTTTTGGGGGTAGGTTTTTTTGGTTTGTAGTATTAACAAAGAAAGGGATATAGTTGTGGCGAGTTACTGATTTTTTAAAGAAGTTGTTTCTACAATTTATAAAAAATACCACTGCGGAAAACGGGGCAAACGGAAGCAGCAAGCCCAGACCGGGGCGGTGTGAGGAGCACCACCACGTGCAGCTGCGGATAACCCGCGCCCCCCGACCCCCGGCCCCTCCCGCCACCACAGCGCTCCCAGGAACCGAGTCCACGGGCACGACGCTAGGTGTGTGTATAAAAATAATGGCTGCGAAACCGTGAAATACCGCGAAATATTCGGCTTCTCAGGCCGCTTCAGCTCCGTCATTCCCACCACCACTCCTTGCAGCGACGGGAAGGAGAGAAGCGCGGTGGAGGGAAACCTCCTACAGAGCGCAGCTTGAGGGCAGCTTGAGGGCAGCTTACCCAGCCCAGGCCACGCTTGTCGGGGCTTGCACCGGGCCCCCCCTCGGTAGGGCGGCGCTCCCCGGGTGTGGCCGCGCCCCTCACAGCCGGGGGGCCGCTCTCCGCCGGGAGGCGGCGGCAAAGGCAAGACAGGAGGAGGGCAGGAGAGCAGAATAGGAGAGCA
>NW_005054371.1:1595438-1623367 GCF_000277835.1 Geospiza fortis | reverse complement strand
GGCTCCGGGTGGGTGTTGGCTGCTGGCACTGCCCACTATTAAAATACATAATCGGCTTGCCTTTGAGAGCGTTTTACTGCACATGCAAAACAGTAACTAGTTCTGTAAGTTTAATAGTTCGAGGTTTTTTTTTTTCCCAAGCGTTAAAAGAATTAGATGAAGACACTGCAGAATCACAGAATCAACAAGGTTGGAAAAGACCTCTGTGATCATTAAATCCAAACTACGACTAAATACTACCGTGTTAAACAGACCATGACACTCAGTGCCACGTCCAGTATTTTCTTGAACACCTCCAGGGGCAGTGACTCCACCTGGACAGCCCATTCCACTGTCTAATCACCTTTTCTGTGAAGAATTTCATCCTCATGTCTAACCTAAACCTCCCCTGGTGCAGCTAAAGACTGCATTAGTTTCACTTTTGTAGAGTACTCGTCATTGGTGTCACTGTATTGTTCCCCAAATTTGACACATATCCAGACTGTGAGCTTTTTTATTAATATTCAGTAGGGAATACACTGGGCAAATTATAAGTGCCTGAAATAATAGGTTCTCATATAAATGTTGGCAAGCTGATGGTGCAAATATGTGACTAGAAATGAATCATACAAAACCCATAGCCAAAGCTACATGTAAATGGCCTAATTTTGCTGTCATTTATGTGGCACTCAGGTTTCATAGAACATTTTGGCAACTTGTACAAGTATGTCATACAATTTATAAGAAAATTGCATTCTGCCCTTCCAAAAACAGCACACAGCTCAGCAGACTGGCAGGCATGAAAGGGGCTGAATTCCTAGAAACAGGGTGGAGATCAAGTTAAAGGAGCAGGCTTTGCCAAAACAAGCAACTTCAGCATAGTCCTCGCTTCCAAGAACGAGCAGAAGCCAAAAGAGGCGGGCAAGGCTCAGTGTGTGCCACCATTTAGACACATTACCTTAAGCTCCTTACTTTTGGCACATTTAGATCTGTTACTTCAATTAATGCTAATCATAATAATTCATAGAAATCACAGGATGTGGGAGCTAAAAGTGCCTGAACTGATAGATCTTTTTTATCATACACCAGGTTTTCTACAACTGGCACCATTTCCTGTAACAGCATACTTCATTTTCAGGCAACAATAATTGCAGTCCATAATTCTTAAAGATGCCATATTTCTTGCCTCAATACAGGCCCAGATCTAATTACTGGATGTGCAAGTCCTGAGGTTGTGGTTCCTTTCTGGGACCTAGAGGATTGTAGTTCCCTTTGTGGGTCAATCTGAGCAATTGTATATTACTGTTCTCTCTTTTCAAATCCTTAATGATATAGCAGGGATAACAAAAGTCACAGAAACAATGGTAGGGTAAGGAAATGAATAATGTGTTTTAATGCTATAATTAATGGGCCACATATGTAGCTAGGTTTAAAAAAAAACCCACCATTGTTCTTATACCCTTTACCCACATGTGGGACTTTATACCCATTAAGATCTTAAAAGTTGGCATTTTTTTCCTTGTTCTACACAAATTTTATGAATCTCCCACCAGATCTTCTGGGTTAGTTTATACTTACATAAATAGTTGGTTAGAAGAAAAAAAATCCAACACTTTCTGCTCTCTTTCTTTAATCTCACACCACTATTCACCTCATGGATTTCTTTTAATTTTTGGCTGAATGCTAATTTTTTCTTACCAATAAAATTGAATGAAATGAGAAACACTATTCACATATTACAATTTTTTTTTTTACAAATTCTACATTTGATATACTTGTGCCATACAAGCTGTAACTCAGCTTTCCTCAACATGAATGATATTATTGAGTAAGAATAACTGAAGGGCTTACACATAAAAGGTTGGTTGAATTAATTTAAGACAATATCCCTTTCCATTTAAGCAACTATTAACAGTATAGGTTCTGTTTCCTGGTTATGTCTGGCCTGATTAGGAAGAGAATTCAACTCTTTGAAGGAAAATAAAGAAGAAAAAAACCAAAAGCATCGTTTTCCTCATGCGTGTACTCCTGGTACAGGAGTGACGCATATGCTCAGCACTGCTTACGCCTTACTGCTAACTATATAATCCATGTAAATATTTATCATCCAGCTATTATCAGTGTAAACATACAGCTTAGTCATATGTTGACCCCTAATGAAAAAGTGACATTGAGATCTTTGCTTAATAGCAGAAAGTTTAAACATGTTTTAGAAGCAATAGAGCAGATCTCAGAATACTCACTTTTTCGGAGGGTTATATGGAGGCTTTTCAACATGTAACAATTGCAAAGAAACATCCTGCTATGAATGCATGGATGCAAATTAAATCCATATCTGAAGGTTATTTTTCTAATTAATGCTGGGAATCTGATAGCAGCACATTTGAAACACTGTTTATGTTAATCTTGAAGGAACTAGTTAGGACTAGCCTGCAAATGTAAGAAGAATGCTGGAGTGCAGTTATGGTAAAGGAACTGTGGCTTTCCCAGACTGTCAGTACGTGACAGTGTTTACAAAAAGCAGAAGAAGAGAAAAGCAGTAACCCAGAATTTGATACACTGAATATTATGAGTCTGTCAGAAAATTAACAAAATACAGATGATCAAAGGATCAGTTTAAACATGTTATTAGTTTATATACACTGCTACTATTCTGGTTTTGAAAACAACAAAATGCCTTGGAAACTGTGGAGACAAGCCCTTTTGAGAGACAGATGGAAATAAGATCTGATAGTAAATGTTTTGTATAAATTCAGGGCTTACTCTTCCAGAGTCTTTGATCTGACATTAACTCTGCTTTAACTACATAGTCCACCTTTACTAACTTCTTCCTTGCTGGCAGGTTACTTTCTCCAGTTCAGCTGCCAGCATCACTACACAGTAACTTTATAATACAATATGGACAAATGAGGGAAAAATAGAGATGCTTTCTCTCCAGCTTACAGAGATTGAATATATCCTGGAGATTCTTGATTTGTTCATATAGACTCCCAGAAGACATAGATGAAACAACAGCTGGAAACTAAAGGAGTGTCTTAGTCTTAATGTGGGCTGGAAGAAAGGGACCAACATCAGAAAGGTTTCCCAACACTTACAGCCAAAGGCATCTGATCAGATGATCAGTCATCTCCTGCTTATCCAGATACTTCCATGCTGCAGTGAGACACTTCAGTTAAACCAAAGCATTTTGAAAAAGCTCAAAAGCCTGAGCTGCTGTATGTAACCAGAAGAGAAGGGAGTAGACCAAAAGGTAGTGTTAAGGAAATGAATGTGGATTGAACTATGCCAAGAAGATGGTACCAGGCAATCCTTCTGTGCAACTGAAGAGCTTTCTAAAAAAAGGTGTCAAAAGCAAAGATAATAGGATGTGACATCACTGATGACAACAAACTATAATGTAAAAAGTTATTTGGTATGAAGTAACAAAAGAGTAACCTGCTGTTATCTAAAACAGATTTTAAAAGCTGCATATGCAGACATTTATCCTCCTTTTGCTTGACCTCAGGAATAACAGTCAAGAAGTTGTTACTTGTAATAATACTGTAGGCAGAAAAATATTCTGTTGAATACAGTTGTTTGGGTTTTTTTCAGTGGCAGCATAATTTACATCTCATCATTCACAGTTTATAAAATCATAAAGTATATTCTGCTGCTGGCAGGGAATTTTTCTTAACACTCTAGCTGTGAAAATTTTGTGATTATTTCCCATTTCTATAAACCATTCATGTAATGTTTTCTGTTACGGAAACATGGGTTTTGATCCAATTTTTTATGAAATTTGAACTACTTTATAACAAGGATGTGTCAGTATTCTGGTGACATTTGTGTGCTCCACTGGCCTGCAAGATGCCAGGACAGTGGAAGCAATGGCCTTCCCAAGGGAGATGAAATGTCGATTTGCTGTTCTCCCAGGTTCCCAGCTCTCAAAGTTGGCCTAATCCAGAGGCAATACCAGAAGGCTTTATGTGGCACTCCTTGTAAAGAAGGATTTGTCAAAGATAGTACAGTAATTTCACCAGAAATTACATTTAAACCCCTTCTTGGAAGTCTTTTCTTGCTCTATATTTTCTTCTGAATATATGAGTAGAATTCATGCTCTGCATGTTTTTTTGTCTTTTATGCTAACCTTGGTCCTACATGGTATATGCTCACTAGCCTGACTCCTGTTCCCTGCAGAGAGGCTGAGAGGCAGAGGCAAGGGTGAGGAAGCATTTGGAAGAGGGGCTGATACTTGCAGAAGACCACTTCAAAAATTTGGTCCTTTTATTTATGTTTTCATTCAAAGAGAGAAGCTTTATTTCCCTTGGAAGTTTGAATCCTGGAAGCTGTGAGGAGACATAGTATGCCATAATATTCATAATATTCATAATATTGAAATAGGCATTATTATTTATTTGGAGTTTTTGTTTGTTTTGTTGGTTTCAACTTCCTAAAGCTGTCTTTAACATATTTTTATTTAACAAAACTAAGCCTAATGAAAGCATCTGTCACAGCTCAGAGTGCATTGATCTGCCTTAATTAGGCCTTAATAGTGGCTGACCAGCCACAGCTGGGTCCCCCAGCCACACCCCCTCCTCGTGGGCTCAGAGCCCCATTTAAGGTCAGCCTGAGAGCCTCAGTCCTTTCCTAAGCAGGCCTGGACCAGCACTGGTCTCCAGCCACCCCCAGCCTTGCCCTGGCCCTTGCTTGAGGGTTCTGTCTCCAAACAGCTCCATCCAGGGGCAATGCCTGCTTTAATTTCCTGCCCTTGTCTTTGCCCTGCCTTGTCCTTGTGGGCTGCTCTGTGTTTTGGATTCTTGAACCAGCTGCTCTCCCTGGACCCTTCCTGTCCCTTCCTCAGGTACTTTGGAGCTGGGTCCCCTTCACAGAGGCTGTTCCAGAGTAAGGAAGGGGTGAGTACAATATTCAAGGCTGTGAATCTCAAAGTGACAATTCAAAGCTGGTAAGCTCTACTGAAGTATTGTTTTCACCTTTTTCATCATTGGTTTTTACAATATTCAGCAGAAATTATAAGACTGCTGTAGAAAGCAGTAAAGTAAATGAAGATGAAATTGGGGTTTTGAAGCGCTTAAGTATTTTTTAGCGTAGAAAGTAATGTTTGAGTTATAATCAAACTACATAAAACTATTGAATATCACCAAATCTGAGTGCTTATATTTTGTAGCTGAGTGTTACTCAGGTTCAGCTCGGGAGAAATTGCACTCTAACCTGATAAAGTAGAATTTTCTGGCAAATGCAATATATTGTGTTTGGTTAGCTAGTATAGATGGGAAAAGCAGACAAGCTTTCAGGAGCACAGTGCTTTATTCAGATCTGAAATAGAAGCAATGGTCTTCAAAGCTCAATAAAAAGTGATTTGTATTTTTTTTTAAACTGCCTTTAGTGCACTGGAGACTACTGATAGCAGCTGGTGGAAATAAGTGGTGAGCCTGCTGGGGATGGTGCTTTTTGCTGTGTATGTAGAGCAGATAAGCCTCAGTCTTTACCTTGGTTTCAAATAGCAGCTTTCACCCTCATTTTTGTGGTAGTGCTGCTGTGGCCATAGTGATTGCCTAAGGACAAAGACAGAGGTGCTGTTTCTTGTCAGACCAAGAGAAGCAGGTGGAAGCTTTCCTTCAGACCTGGAGCAGCAGCAGGAGGTGGCTCTGCGCTGTCCTCCTGTGACTGCTTGTCGTGACACGCAGCACAGCAGCGCTCTGATGCCGTGCACTCGCTGAGCAAACAGCTACAACAGGTTGCTGTCTTACTACTCCAGTTTATTTTTCACTCTGCTGAAGATGATTGCCTGTCAGTCCTCTGCTGATAGTGCTCTCTAATCTTCTTTAAAAAAAATCAACGAGGTGCTTGGGATCGGCTTGAGGCTCTTTCCAGGGCTTGGGTGTGGCTGGAGCAGGCAGGATTCACGTCGTGCTCTGCATGTGCGGGTAGCCAGCCCAGCTCCCAGCTAGAACAAGTCACAGCCCCGGGCTGTCCTGTCCCACAAGCCATCTCCCGTGCGGGAATCACCCACTTCAAAGGCTACCTCTGGAAACAGAGCAGAGGTCAGGGCAGAGGGCTTGTGTTTGGCAAGGAGTGAGCACCGGCAAGGGCATAAAGACAGTGCTCAGCCATCTGCAGGGGTGTTTATGCAAACTTTCTAGGACTTGTTCAGGTTTCTGGGGATCTTCCAGCTTTCTAGGTAGAAGGGCAAGTTTTTCAACCATTAGTTAGAGGAACCCTCCCACTTCCCAGAGTCAAAGAATTCCCATGGGGATTGCCCTGGGGACCTCTTCCTCCTCTTCTAAAAACTTGTGAGAATCTATTTGAAGCTTTTTCTTTCAGCAGCTCACTAATGTGTATTTCTGCTACCTGTCACTTTTATTTCAATTATCCATTCTGTATTTGAATTTTGGTCCATGTCCAATGAGCTTGAGAAATATATTTTTTAATTACTTTCCTTGTTCTCTTTACTGGCTTTCCATCTGTAATATAATGGTCTCTGGCAGCTTTCTGGCTTTTGGCAGTGCAGAGTACCTAGATCAGTTACAACAAGGTGACTTGGCGTTCTGCGCAGCTGCCTGGAGGATTTCAGCCAGGCCTTTGCTTGATTAATGAGCACTGGCCTATTCTTGAGATAAATTCATGCTGGATTTTGCCCAAGGGCTACAGAGTGGGCACTCCAGGGAGTTTAGTGGAAGAAATCTGTACTTGAAATGACTTTTCTTTGAGATCTGTTTACTTAATGATTGCTTGCATGAAGGTAATACCACTGATAAGGAGGAAAAGGCAGTCAAAATTGTCAAGAGAAGTACATTCATTAGATTTTTTTTTTTCTCCTACTTGTGTATTACAGCCAGCTCTCTCTTGGAAGAAAGATAATATGGCACGCCCTATGCTGGGCCAAGTCCCTGAGGTAGGTGGGAGCTCACAGGGTGTTTGCTTGCATCTGCATGGTGCCTGTCAGCAGTGCCATTTGTTCATCAGGGGCTTGGCACTGAGCAGTAATCCCTCTCCTGCCCCTCCCAGAGCTACTTTCCTTCATGATGACTGGCATATCCCTGTTGATATCAATCACCAATCAGGTGTATGAGCGTGTTTTAGTTGATTTCCTAAAAATCAACATGTGACAATTTTACCTGCATGCTGCTCTCCCAGTAACTTTGGAATCACCTGACTGGTTTCAGTCTCCTCTGCCAGAAGTATGTGTTGCTGGTGGGCTGCAGCCCCACACCTCCTGCAGCTGCCATGCATGGTCACCCTGCCTGGGGTGGGCAGCTGCTCTGTGCCCCTGATGGGAATGGCCAGGGTGTGCTTGTCAGTCCCAGGGCTGAGCCCCAGTTCTGGAGACGTGGCAGGATACCAATTTGTGCTAAAGGGCCTGGCCAGCACTGCTCATCTGTAGCTGTGCCCCTCCTCAGCTGGGGCTGTGCAGTGAGTTTGTGAGGAAACTCATGAGCTTTACCTGCCCCTACCATGTGCTGGCTCTTTTCTAAACAGTAGATCAAATAGGGCTGGGTGGGAGACCTGAAACCCTTGGGTTGGAAGTGGGAAGCAGGGAACCTGAGGGGTAAACAAGCAGTGTATAGGGAATGTGCCAGGCAGCTGACAGTGCTATGATTAAACCTGACATTCAGGCAATCATGGTTAATTTTTCTGCTATTCATGACTTCTATAAGGAATTGGACAACTGTTTTGATGCACCATTGGGGGATGGGTGTTGAAATAATTAGCAAAAAAAATCTACCAAGATTATAAACTTTGCAATATTTGAGTGCTTCTGTTGCTATATCAAAGAAGTGTTTCTCTGAAGGAATCATATGTGATTCTGCAAATCCCAGGTTCATTTAAAGAAGGAGAAGAAATAAATGGATATGTGCACAAAAAGTCAATGTACTGAAATGAAAAAGCAACAGAAGGCAAAACACAATATGTGTGTTTTTAGCGTATCTGTCAATCTAAAATAATAAATAAGTAAACAGAACCTTTTTAATTCGTTCAAGTGAATCCCTTTCAGGACTGAATTAACTAAAGCATATCCCTATGAAATAACCCTTATTATATAAATCAGTGTGCCGATGGATTACTGATTTTGCAGCCAAAAAACCTCACCACCATAGGTGTGAAGTTTCCTGATCATCTAATAAATTGATAACTTTGAAGCCTAGTTGTGACAATTTAAATGTCATCACTATTAAACAAGTTGCCAAAATGCAAACAACCATCCTAAGTCATTAAAATGTAATTATAAAGGACAGCTGGGTCTACTATCAATCTGGGCTGTGGGGACTCATAATGGGGAAAAATATGAAACTTTCACACAAACAGAATGAGATTGCTGCATGTGCCAACCCCAGCCTGCTCAGGAAGCAGGGGAAATGTGTATTCAGTGCATGCGCAGTTACTGGTGCTCATGGAGGGCTTGCATTGCTGAGATGGACACAGGAGTCAGAGGCAGTGTGACATCCATCAGATATCTTCCCTGTCTCTTTGCACATATGAGGAGTCCTTTTGCTTATTACCAGGGTCTGCCTAGCTAATGAGAGGCAGATAGACTGGGTGGTAGCTACAGCCTAGCAGAAATGCCAGTGAAGTGGGACTAAATTTGCTCTAGAGTGGAATGGCAGTGCAGGTGGTGTAATTGCTGTTTGGAAAACCAGGTGGACTCTAAGTGATAATGAAGTTTTGCTTTTTGGCTGAGAGGAATAAAGGAAAAAGTGACTATAAGGCTTTGCAGGCATAGACCTGATATGTTTATGAAAGTGTGTTTAGTTATACTGATAATGAAGTTATTGAACTTTATTTTTTAAGTTTATTATTTTCTTGATACTTTGATAAGGCCATGATGTGGGCAATGAGCCCAGTCCCTGCTATGTGTGGTGTAGCTCTAAATTCCCATTGGTTTCAGCTCCATCCCAGTAGGTTCTATCTTTTATTCAGCAATGCAGCGTGCAGTCGATGAGATTTACTGCCGATATGTACCCTGGAAAGGGTGGAACAAGCTAGAACTGTGATACTGCTTCATTAAAATAGTAACCCCAAAAGGAGGCTCTGCAGTCTTTTGGTGTTTTATTTATATGCAATATGGAGCTACAACAGCTGCTGGTTTCCATAATTAAGCCCATTTTCCCTAAATGTGGTGGAAAGGGTAAAATAAGTGAGAAATGCTGATCACTGGTAAAATTCTAAGAGAAATCTTTTATGTTATATGTCTTGATGCATGTAACAACTCAAGTATTGGATAGCTTCTTTTTTTGAAGCTTTTATAAACCTGAATAGATTTAAAAATGCTTGTGTATCATTTGAAATAGTGGAATTCTTTTTTCCTAAATGTCAGCCTATAGCACATTCTTCTCAGAATGAAGTTGCAAATAATTGCAAGGTGTGTTCTAACTGATTGGGGTTCCGAAAATATTTAGGTATCAAATTAATGTATCTTTTTTACACCTATGAAGTAAATTCATGTGATGCCTTGGGGCATTCACAGTACTGAGAAACTTTTCCTTTATTCTCACTGAGAAACGTCTGCTATTGCATATGGGTGTTCACAAACCATTCATTTCCTTCCTTTTGTGTACTTGGAAATGATCTAGTAACTGAGTGTTCTGCTGTAATTATCTACCTTTCACTTTTGTAAATTGTAATTTTTGTTTGCTTTGAAATGAGAATTAGTTGGTATGGAGCTTAGAAAAGCATTTAAGATTATGAACTGTTTCTAATGAACAGATTGTTTTCTGATGCAAATGGAAAGCCAAGTTGAGCGAGGTTTCTCTTTTTTATGCAGAAGGATGCAGCCTCTCAACAGGCTTTGTCCTTATTTTTTGGCAAAATTGGACTGCCCTACCCAAAAGCATAAACAAGCCTCAGCCTATCATAGCAGAAATGGGACACCAACCTGCCAAATATAGGGAAATGAATAAATGGAAGAACAATAAAAGTCAGTAAAGTAGGAAATCTCATGTGGTGTGAATGATTTCCTATGTAGTGTAAGCAAGTTTTTTCTGCTGTTTGTTTCACACAGCTACACTAAGGATGAATAATTTTTTGTCACCAATGCTGTTATGAAAAGCATGCAAATTTGAGAGATCACACTGGCTAATGGACAGAATGGTTATTTTGGAAGGAAAAATAAGCTTTCCTACAATTTTCATTCACTATCTCCCAATGTGAGATACAATTTACTGCAGGTTTAGGAAATTAAATGTTAGTTTTCCGTGTGTACTGAAGAGGTTTGGAAATTAACTTAGCAAAGGTGAAGATACATGGTATTTCTCAGTGCACAGTGAGAGTTGGCAAGATGACATTGTAAAATATCCTTAGTAATAGGCAGTTAGAAAGTCTGCAGGGGATGAGGTCAAAGAAGGGTTAGCAGCTGACATCAAATCAGAAGCCAGATGTGCTGACCCTTAATCATAGGCTTTTGCAGGCTTTTTTTGTACTGCAATTCAGCATAACATTATTGAATTCACCTTTAGATTAAGCTGGTCTGCTTTGACATATACAAGCCCATATGCAAGTTAATGGCTGTGTCATCCACTTCATTATGCAAGCTTTGATAACAGACCAAGGAGGTGACCTCTGCAAGGAGTGCCACTTCTCAAGGTCCTTAACCATTTGCATTTTTGGTGAACAGAAAGTGGCACTCCCCATTTAGGCCATGTTGGATGATTCGTTTTGCATATACAAATTAAAACTGTCACATCTTTCTTTTTCTTTGTGCAAAATTACTTAAAACTATTTAATTCAGCAGTCTTGCGAAAGTTCCCTGCTTCTGTACCAGTGCAAAAGTTTTGGCTTTGCAAAGGATGAATTCTTAAGAGACAGTAGTTCCTGCAAAGGTATAGGTGTTCCTGGACTAAAACTAAACATGCTCAGAAATTTTTAAAGAACTAAAAAATAAAATTAAGGTCTGGAAAAAACAAGGTTAAAAATGTGCATGCAAACCCTAACTGTTCCATGCTGCTTTTATATGGTTCTGCAGTCTTAAATAATGAAATTATTCTGCAGGGTATTTCTGCATTAGAACTGGAGTGAAAGGGGGCTTCCCGTGGCACAGCTCCTGCTAGTTTAACAAATACTTGTGGGTTGCTAATGTAAGCTTAAAATAACACAATATTGATGTAATGTTATCTTTATTCAGAGGCTGTGCTTCTGACTTGCTCACTTACACAGTGCTTACTCAACAAACCACACAGTAATTGGTAGTATTAAGGTCAATGGCTACAGATCTGTCTCTCACACTGTGCAGTAGAGACAACATTTACTGAATATTGCACCAGTAAACATTGCTGATTCCCCTGAAGCTACTTACCTTCATGCAGCTGTGGGAAGGGATTTAGCCAGGAGCTGGCCAGTGGGCTTGTGACCTTTGTAGTCCTCAGTGTGCAAATCACATCCCGAATAAGGCAAGTATGCAGGAGAGAGGACTTGTTTCTTACATTGAATAATATCTGACCTTCCAGTGAGGTGTCCTCAGTGGGAATTGCCTGTTCCTTCAGTGGATGACCCTGATGGCATCCTTAATGACCTGGAAATACACATAAAATGCTATCATCACAGCTATTAGCATAATATCCCAGTTCTCAGATACTGAAACTGCAGAACTCAATGGTCTGGTGTCTCCTGTTCACATGACAGGGGGAGGCGCATGTATAGGCCAGACTTTTCCCATGCCTGTTTTTAGGCTGCTTTCTGAATTTCTTAGCTCCTATTTCACTCTTATTTTTGTATTTTATCTTTTATTCCTATTAACTGTTGCTGTGGGAAAACACAATTCAATTACTTTAGCAGTTTTACCTGAATTTGTGGTCCTTATTTCAAGTGTATGAGGAGTTTCAAGCCAGTAGGGTTGGGTGATTTTGTTTTCTCACAGGAGTTTCACCCATGAGTTTGGTCACTTCATTTCTGAGGAATGCAGCTGTTGAGGAAGTTTGTCATCACAGATTAAAAGAAAATGGCTCTTTCATGCTGCTTGCACAGAGACAGCTTCTAGTTGCCTGAGAAGCCTCTACTTTCTGCCTCTAAACAGATATATTTCACTTGCAAGTCTTAAGTCTTCAAAGTATAAACTTACTTTATATAGGCTGTGCTTTCGCTTTGAGGCTTGATTTGCAAAGGTCATGGATATAAAATACAGGATTTATAAACCATGGGAAAGGCATCTCTGTTGTGCCACTACTCTGCTGGGACAAGCAGCACGGCATGAATCTCCAGCTGCACAGAAGGGGGAGACATTGCAATCTGTCAGCTGTAATCCTCATGAAAAAGACACCAAAAAGTACCTGCTGGTTTATTCTTTCTGAAGTGACTGATGCCAGGATCAGTCAGCAGGCTCAGCTGAGAAGGAGGGTCTGATGTACCTGTTCACACCTTGGTTTTAAAGTTCCTTCTGCCACTAAAAGAAAGGCAGGGAGGGGGATTCCTGCCAAACCCAGAGCACGACTGTGCTGGTTGGTGACGCTGTGCTCTGCTGTAGCACACACCTGCAGGACCTTAGTGAGGGTGTATTTAGGACGTTAATGCCATTTTGCAAACTGGACCCATGTTTTACACCAAATTTGCTACAGAACCCGAATGCACCAGAAGAAACTGGATATTCTACAGTAGCTTAATTAATGTTAAGACATTAGAAGTTAGTTAAATATGAAACTGTTTCGTAATGAGAATGAATTCCTCTGAGATGCTACTTTTTATTACTTTTTCTACTGCATGGCCAGCTTTGGACTGGAGGTTAAGAACAAAAGCTGGATGCTTCTGCTGGAATTCTCCATCTAGAAATAATTACTGAGGGCAATGCTGTAACTTATCTTTCCATTCCAGACATGACAACCCTTTCAGGTGATTAGGGAGAAGCAGACCTCTCCATTAATTTTTTTTCAGGTTGTTCTGCAGACTCAGGAAGACATTTATACTCTCTTCATGTATTTAAGTTGATCTTTGTCATTCTGTGGCCCAAAACATCTGTTTTAAACAACAAAAGCAGGGATTATTAATCACTATCCTATAGGAAGGATTTAATTCAGTAACAAACTGCATAGCTATAGAATCGTTCAATAACTGGAGCCTTGCTGATAGCATGGATAAATTGAGGTTTTCATTGTATTGAGATGTCAGTCTTGCATCTGTCATCACTGCTAAATAATTTCTAAAAGCTTAGAAAGCCCAAGAGGTATCCTGTCCCTGGATGAAATACTAAATTCATTTGTTCCTATCTCCTGGGTGCTATTTTTGGAAATAGCAGAAAAACCAGACAAATCATTCTAGTAACTATATTCATATTTATAGTTTAATCCTATGAAAGAGGGATAAGTAAGGTAATTGTAGCAATCTGTAGGAACCAGAATATGCTTAGTAGAATGTTCACATTTTCTTTTTGGTGAAAATATTAAAATTGGAAAGTTGTGTGATCCTTAAAATCTCTCTCTGAGAGGCAGAAGAATTGCAAATGGGCACAGAAGGGGTGTCTGGAAACAGTCCCTGTATGCTGACAGAAACAACATGGAAATGAGAGTGTGCAAAACATACCAAATAAAGTAAAATTTTTTACTTCGTGGTATTTACACTAGTTTTGAACTTTTAACATGAAGCAATAAATACAGAAGCGATCCAAACAGCTGGATAAATCTACCTGCTGCAAACCTGGGGAGATCTTGGGTGTGAAAATAAGCTTTGTGTTCTGGGGCTCAGCCCTTGAGTTTTGGGCCTTTAGCTCTGGATTTCTGCAAGTACAGGATGGGAAGTGTAGAGTGTGGCCCTGCCAGTGTGTGCAGTGGGCTGAGCAGCACATTTCCTGATCACGCTGGGGTTGCATGAAGGGAAATCCTGAAACTCAAACAAATAAAAGTGATCTATTTTACAACTTTCCCTCTCCCCTTTAATAACCATCCTGATTTTCCCAGATTTTACAATTGGGCTTTACTGGCTTTTTTCAGTCTACCTAAATCCACCAATTGATAAATGTTTTCTTCTTGTCTATATCAGAAAAACAAATGCATATGTTACCCACTGTGAGACCTTCCTCTGCACAGCTGTGGGCTCATGTTTTGGGTAAAAACAGCTGCCTGCTGTACTTTGAGTGTGAACACCAGCATGTCAGTCTGTACAGGGAGACCATGGAAACAGGCTGGTTGTCAACTCTGTTTTTCTGGACTGTATGGCAAGGACACACTGATTCTGCTGGCTGCAAATAATCCCCAGTAATGCTTTGTAAAAAAGAATCTAATGCAGGTAGGAGGGGAGGAGGTATTTATGTAAATCAACTAAAGCATCCTCTAGAATTAATGTGTTAAAGTGGTTAGGAAAGCCAGCAGTGAATAATAGGTGTGGAGACCTCCTGTTTGTCAGCAGAGACTGGGAAATGGCTGAAGCTGCTGTAACTCTGTGCATGCCAAATAGATACAAAATAATTGTCAGCACTAGAAAAACACTTGATAGCAGTAACTCAAATAATATGTTATATTTAATTCAAATGTATGAATGTCATTAATACTTGTGTGTGCTGCCATGTAAGTACATAGCAAAATAAATTATTTCATTAATGAATATTAGCATTTTCATGGGCAATCTTTCTGGAAACAAACCTTCTTTATTTTCTATGAAGTTGAAGAGAATTAGATATCTGTAGGTTTTTTTTAAGTCTGGCTTTTGATGTCCCAAATTGACAAAAAAATGCTATTTTAAGACAATGAAATTATGGCAGATCATTTTTTAAATTTCAATTTATTGGAGCAGTCGGAAAGAAGGAGAAATCCTGCTCTGTTTCTATACCTGTGTCATGCTGTGTGCAGTACTGGAGCAGCACATCGTTTTTTCTAATATTTGCATACACATGAAGGATACCAGATGTCATGTAGTTTCCATAATTTGGCTTAATTTTAGAGAGAAGTGGCTACAGTTGACAATGCTAACAGCTAGTTAGATTTTTTTTTTTTTTACTTGTAGCTGTAGGGTGTGTAAAGATGCAGGTCTTGGGGTGGGTACAGATCCAGGTTGAGGTGCAGAGGAGCCTGAGGACTCCCCCACAGACAGAGCAGAGCCCTTGATCTGTGTTATGTAACTTCAGAGGCTCTGTCAGTTGGACATTACATGGTCCATGCCTTCTAAAGGAGCTAGTAGAATTGAAAAAATTAAACTCCTGGGTGAAAGTTTCATTTGTAATGTTTATTCTCAGTTAGTGGCTTTTGTCTCATTCTGCTCAATTAGATTTTCCTCAATTCAACTAAAGCAGCTTTTCTATAGAAACATATGTGTGTTTCCTTTTCTTTCTATATATTATCTTTTCTTTCTGGTGGATATTTTCACTGTGATCAGGAACAGTTTACCTTGGCCCTGGAATTAACAGTAACTTGGACCTCCTCACTTTACTAATGAAACAGAGTTTTAACTGATATTAAAAAAAAAAAATAAAATGAGCTGAATAACTGTTTTGTGGCCAGATCAACATTGTACTGGAATCACAGACTGTTTCCTATCTCCTTATTTCTCATATTCAGAAAAATACGTATTTCTCTACTAAGTTCACAAAAATCTCAACAGGCAACTTTTGGAAGGAAGTTCCAGTATCTGTTAAATAGCAATTTTTCAAAGTACTCACTAGAAACAAATTATCTAACAGCCCTGTGACAGATTTATTTAGGGATAAACACACATACTGGTTTGGTAAACAGCTTTTAGTTGCTTACATTCAAGTTGTTTGCTTTGCTCCTAAAAGACAAAAATTGGACCTTTTTATGGCAGTCCTAAAGTAATTTCTAATTCAAACCACATCAGATGGAGGAAAGAAGATGAAAACCAAACCCCATTATTTTATCACAGTCTTTTTTTTTTGAGCCTGGCACATGTTGGACATATAATAAACCAAACTCTGAGTATTTCAGTAATTTAATCTATGTAAAATTTGACACTAATTGGAGAAAATAAAAAACCAAACTAACAAACTCCATAACCAAATTGTTTCTTACAGGGCAAAATCACTGGCTTTCTGGGACCAGTGTCTTGCTCAATTCTAAGCTATCTGACATATAAAAAATAGACAAACAATGTTTTAAGAAGGCAAAAAAGCTTAAGATTTCTTCATGTGGTGTTTTCTTCCTTATTGCTTTTTGAAGTTGCTATTACCATTACTAAACCCTCCACTGAAAAGAGCAGATCCCCATTGGTTTCAGCCCCACTGATGCATATGTTTATGGAAATATAATCCACATTGTTTGGCCTTCCTGATCTTCAAAACCTTAAACCTCATTGCTTAATACAGAATCAGCTATTCTGTTCCTTGAATCAGGTTAGTATTTCTAATTTGAGAAATCTGTTTTTTCTAACCAGCTCTTTGGAGTGACCAAGACATTCCAACGTTATGGGGCAGGTGGGCAGTTCTGGGTGGTGCTGCCCTGTGAGGTGCCCACACACCTGAAGGGCTTGCACAGGACTGGTGGGAAGCATCCCCATTCCATGCAGGACCTCCCTCCTTCTGCTGGTTTGCACCTTCAACTGAATCTATAAAATATTTGCAGGAGCCAGGATCAGGCATTTTAAAGAATATTCTTGCTTATGACTTGCTAATTAAATGTCACCTTATTTAAGCAATAATAGTAATGATGTTCTAGGTAAGTAGCAGTTATTAACTTCCATTAGGCTGAAAACAATTTCTTCAGCAATGTCCCTAAAAATGACTGTTCTAATTTGGCGTGTATTGTTTGAGTAGTAGTTACTGTGGTAACATTTTAAATGCATAGGGTGCCTTTCATTTTAAATAGCAAACCTGCAGTAAGCAGAGGTAGAAGTTGAGAGAAATTAATGGATTTTGACTAGACTATTCAGAATAGGCTAGAAAAGGAAAAATTTGAATAGTGTTAAAAAAAGAAATGTAGTTTGGGTTGCTCTTTCATGCAGACATAACTCAAAACAATTGATAGGATTTTGTCTAAGATTTGCTAAATTTGCTTTTTGTCTGATATCAGTCAAGAAAATGTTGAGTTCCAAAAGTATGAAGAAAATTGAATTATATGAAAATGGGGTTTAAATTCTTTTACTGCCTTCCTTTGCATGTCCAAATGCATGAACTTGCAGGCATACTTACTCATCAGTGGGCATATATGAAAATAAATATTTTTAGTGTTTTATACACACTGCCCTGCCATCCACCCTGCAAGTCCTCCCCAAATGCTCTTTCATGCAGACATAACTCAAAACAATTGATAGGATTTTGTCTAAGATTTGCTAAATTTGCTTTTTGTCTGATATCAGTCAAGAAAATGTTGAGTTCCAAAAGTATGAAGAAAATTGAATTATATGAAAATGGGGTTTAAATTCTTTTACTGCCTTCCTTTGCATGTCCAAATGCATGAACTTGCAGGCATACTTACTCATCAGTGGGCATATATGAAAATAAATATTTTTAGTGTTTTATACACACTGCCCTGCCATCCACCCTGCAAGTCCTCCCCAAATGCAGATAAAACCTTCTGGCAACTGAGAGAACTAAAACATAAAGCACAGTAATTAACATGCATATATATATATATTTAAAATTTAAAGGGGGCTTGCTGAAAACCTCCATGTAATGACCTGCACTTGAATCAGCTGCAGGTGCATCTAGAAATCAAGGGAAAACAGGCTTTGGATAAAACCTGCCACTGAGTACTTTACCATACACCTTCATCGCTGATGTAAGGCCTTCTCATGGGGATAGTGGTTAAAAATGTTGAGCAGAAATCTGCAGAATAGAAGTAATGACAGAGGAAGACTGGTAACAACTACTTCCAGTTCAGGTGATTTGAAGATGAGTCCAGTTTGGACCATCTTCCTGCTATGGAGGATGTCCCAGTTACCTTTTCTGGGAGATTTATGCCAATATGCAAAGGCATTTTGTGTGAAAGGTGTAATGAAAACCAGTGTATAAATAGTGAAATTACTACCCAGTGCTGCTTGCATCACACGAGCATATGGATGTTCTCTGGGTCTTGTCCCAGAAACTGTTGAGATATTATGGTTTAGGAGAGGTGTGGGATTCAAAGTAAGTCATTGAATCATTCTCTGTCCGACAGCATTTTTTTAAAAAAGATCATTGAAATTCTTACTGCAGTAACTGAATAAGATATTTGGCAGGTGCCTCCTGTTTAAATAATGCAGAATTAACATCACCATTTAAGAAACCCTGGGTGTTTGTTAAATAGAAGAGCCCAGGCTATGGATTCAAACACAGAAAGAGTGAACAGTTATCAAAGAACCCTTACAGCCAAGTGAAGTTAAAAGCATAAGCATGTGTGCTGCATCATACTAAGGTCCATCTAGGTGCTCCTTGGTGACAAAGACATGTACAGGAGTAAGATCCATCAACAGTGGCTCTTCCCTAAGCATTCTCCTAGCTCCTGTATCTCCTGCAGTCCTGGAGCTGCCTGTTGTGTCTTTCTATCGCATGGACAGACTTTCCCAAGTACCTGTCCACTGATTTTTAAAGTCACAGCATTCTGTGGCAATGATTTCACAGGTTCATTCACATTAAAGAAGTAACTTTGTTTTGAACCTTCTAGTTTTAGTCCATGTTCTTTATCTTTTGTATTGGAACAATCAATCTTTTTCACCTTCTCCATGCCAGGAATGATATTTCTAGGTATCTGTCACATCTCTTCTCAGACACTCTTTATCCAGTCTGAAAAATCTCAGTCTGCTAGCTCAGTTTGCACCATCTTTAATCATGTACTGTTATCTTTTTCCAATTCTTTACTATTGTTTTCAAGTCCAGAAAGTAGAATTTTTCCACAGTAGGCAAGGGCAAAATGTACAATAGTTTGTGCATGTAAAAAAAAAAAGGTCTCTATTTTGTTTTCTCTCCTTCACATGGTAATTTCTAATGTTCTATTTGCTTTTTGACTGCAAAAGTGTTGAGCTGATGTTTTTAAGGAGCTATCTCTTACAATTGCAAGGCTATCTTCAAAAGTAGCTGTAACTAACTTGGAGCATGTCACTAAATATGTGAAGGCAGAATGGCTTTTTCCTGCATGTGTTTAAGCTCACTGTTTTATTGCCCAGCATCACACAGTGCAAGGAGGCTTTTCTGCAACTCTTTGAACCTTCAGTAATTCTTTGAAAGAGCAGAGACCAAGGAAGTATGTTCCATTTACAATCAGCAGGTCATGATTAAGCTTGATCATATCACACAAGGGAAAGCTCAAGGAATTCTGAATCACAGCTGGAGCCTGCAAAATGAGTCCATGTCTTCTCAGGTTGATAAAAATCAATAAATTTTGGCCACTATCATTGGACATAAGTCAGGTCTTTAGATAAGCTCAGCTGCTAAACTCCTTGAAGGAAACCAGAGTAAATATTTTTCTCTAGAAACCATTGCTGAGTCTTTTGCTCTGTTATCCCATTTTTTTTGCAGTCTCCCCATTCCTGACAAACACAACTGAGGAATCATTCATGTTCAAACACCCGCCGCACATCCTGCTTAGGAGTGACCAGCCCTGAGGCCAGGCTGAGTGCAAGGCCAGCAGCAAAGGCAGCTGGTGACAGCAGTGTCCTGGTGGCCAGGGCAGGGCTCTCAGCCCAGCTACCCCACCTCGATGGCCTGGGCTGGAGCAGGGGCTCAGCACAGCCCCACTCCCTTCACTCCTCTCCAGCAAAGCAAGGTTCTTGATTCTTGCCTCAGAGGGATCTCCCCTGTGGGGTCCTGCAGGGATGAACATGTTTTCTCCTTTTCCTCTGTAGCTGTTAAATGGCACTGTGGGCAGCAGCAGGCACATTACCTTCTGCTTTATCTAGCATTCAGGGTTAAACACTGACACCTCAAAGATGAAATAAAGCTGACTGAGCAAGACCGACACTGCTGCTGTCACCAAGTAACCATGGAAAAACCCTTCTATTTGGCTTTAATTTTCATACCTCTGTGGACTTGGCCACAGTGGTAAAAAACCCAAACCAAGCCCCTGTGGACCTATGAAACTCCCTTGCTCAGTCAAAAATTGCTTGAGACCATTGCTCTAAGCTATGCACAGACAAAACTTATTATAAATTAGATAAAAGATTCTGTAACTTGCCCTTTGAAATTCATGCTCCAGGCATTTTTGTCTGTGGTGAAGGAGACAGAATTAAAGCACAAAAAAAAAAAAAATCTGTGAAGCATCACTACAGTTTTTGAACTTATTACAGCAAGGAAATATAAAGATAATAGATGCAGAGCTGAAGGTTGATCAGTGTAGCCTGGGAATTATCCAAAAGTCTTACTGAGCTTGCTGTTAGTTTAGTGATACTTCAATTGGGATATCCATATTCCCAATGGAAAGCTTAGGAACGATGTTTTATCTTTTCTGGCTTCTTTAAACAAAGGCACATGAAGGTTTATAGGGAGGTACTAATGTACAAAAAAATATAATCTGTATGAATTAATTTTGATCACTAGAACATAAATATTTCATATCAATAAAGTGCTCTAAATGCTGTTATGAGTAACAGTGTTTTACGCATGAACTGGAGAATACATGATAGAAAAATTCCTAATAAGTGAAGTATAGAAAAGATGCCTTGAGCTTTCCTAGTCCTTGTTATTGTGATGCAGTGGGATACAGCTGTCAGCATAACAATTTAGATTCTTGAAGATTCTAATTAGTCATTCCCTATGTGTTCTTGGTTTGCTTCAAAGAGATGATGGTAGAAGTCAGTGGTACAAAATCTATAATCATGGTATTACTGCCATTCCTTTAACAGAAGTTAAACATCTTGTTTACTTACGTTATGATTTAACTAGTTTAGAGATGGCCACACTATTTTTGAAGGAGGAGTTATGCAAATTTCATCCTTACTGTTGATTGGAGAAAAGTAAATACTACAAATGAACTTAAAAAAAAAAATAAAACATGTAATCAACTTAACCCTGGGATGAGGCCCAGAGCATATCTGTGTTGGTGTGATGGACACAGAGCTGGGCTTTTCTCTGTAGTGCCCAATGTCAGGGTGAAAGGCAATGACCACAAACTGAAACTTAGGAAATTCTATTCATATGTAAGAGAAATTTTACATCAAAAAAAGCACCAAGGGTTCCCTGCTCACCTTATTTGGGTACAATAGGAATGGGCTGCAACTGGGGAGGTCACTGGCCCTTACCTGGCTCCCCTTCCCTGGCTGAGCAGCTTCCTGCTCCTGGACAACTTGATTCCAGCTCAGTAGGAAATGAAAGAAAATCATGCTCAGAAAGTTTTGATTTCCTGACCTGGGTTTCTTTTGCTTGTTGGTTTTTTTGGGTTTTTTTTTGCTTTTTTTTTTTTTTTTTTCCCATGATATTCTGACTAGAAATGGTTTTGTTTTAACTGAAGTGTTGGGTATGGAAAATGAGATTAAGCATTTTAGGAGCAACTGTGAGCTGGGGTTAGAGGGAGAAACTATTGTAGGTCAGTTGTGAATGGAGGAAGGTGGTGAACAAGGGTCATTCTGCTTTTCTTAGAGACTTACAGTGATGTAACTTCACGTTTGGGGAATTTTTTATTTTGGCTTGCATCCTTGTGAGAGAGATTTTTTTTTTCTTTTTGTGGACCCTAAATTTCTAGAAGATTGTAATAACAAGTCTAACACCCTTTTAACAGAACAGTCAGATACGTAGGAAAGTGAACAAAGTGCATAGAGATGTGTCTGAGGAGAAAAAGTTTGGAGAAAAAGAGCCATAAAAGCAGTTGATGGCAAAGGCAAAAAAAAAAAAATCAAGAGCTTATGACAATCGCCTGAAAAGATAAATAAGCAGTGGTTTTATTCCTTACTGTGTTAAGAGTCCATGTTGAGTCTTAACTTCTACTTTTACTCATTTTTGCAGCTAGCTGAGAATCTTTATGTAAACAGGTAAAGGTGGCTTCAAGAGAAACCAGTCTTCACTGTAATTTAGAGCAGCACTACCTCTTCAGTCACTTTTGGATCCTTGCAGTTGCTTTCCTGGGATACTATTTCACCAACAGAGCATTACCAAAGCACAAGTTTTGATTATCTCTCATTCCTGACTGATCTGCTCTGCTAGGTTCAGGAGAGACACTGTGAGAACTAATTGTTTCAAACACTTTATGCCTCATAAGATTACCCTGTGCTAAATTAATCTTTCAACCACTTCCTAGGGCAGATAAAAGTTAGGAATTTTGATCCTTATCTGTTCTATTATACTCCTTTCCCTTCTCTATATCAAATAATCATGTTGTCTCCAAGAGAATGAATATGGATATATATATATGTATGAATATATATGTGTGTATATATATATATATTCTGAGGTGTATGATCAGAATAGGAGGATGGTCAAAGGGTACTGCAGAAATGAAATGTAGGATTTGGACATGGGTGCTAGAAAAGCAACCTCAATTTTGTTCTTCTTTATTGAAGCTGAATTTCTTGTATAGAGAGACAGTGGTGTAGTGTGATAGCTATAGGTATTTATATAGAGAATTAAATGTCTTGGCTTGAACCCCTTTGCAATTAGTTACAAAGTCTGAATTCTCAGTCACTTATGGTCAAGGCAGGGGAGTGATTAAATAAAACAGTAAGGGTATATTCTTCTCTTTGGTGTGCTGGTGTGCACACTTATGTACCTCACAGAAAAGCACAGTACTTCAGAGTATTGGAACTCAAAGAGCAAGAAAACAATTCCAAGATGTGGTCTGGCATGGTGCAAACTAACTTTAAAAAATAGTTTTCAGAATATGCTGGAAGTATGTTATTGCCTGTTATTTCTGCTGGGCAAAGGCCATGAATCTATATATAAAGTTTGAAAACACTTCTGGGACATTTACTGAATCCCCTTGATAACCAGATAAGAATTACCAGATTTTATTTTATCTGCAAAACCACCTATTATTGAAGAGAATGTTCCCAGGATGAATGGAGCACATTTAAATATACTGTCTGCCCACAAGCTGTGGCTAGGACATGGTATGAACCGAATGAAACAGTTAGGGCAAGCTGATTGGACATTAGGAAAAGGTTCTTCACTGACAGGACAGTCAGTCACTGGAACATGCTCCCCAGGGAAATGGTCAGAACACCAAGCCTGTCAGAGTTCAAGGAGAGTTTGGACAATGCCCTTTGTCAGATGGTTTAGTTTTGGCTAGTCCTGTGAGGAGCAGGGCCTTGGCCTTGATCATCTGTATGAGTATCTTCCAACTCAAGAAATTCTATGATTATAGGACTGTCTCCTGCTTTTACTCTCAAATCCATCTTCCCTGGTGTGACACAATGCAAGTCTGCTGGTAGTTTTTCTCCATCAAGAGATCATTCCACTTACATGTGCACATCAGTGGAACACCTGCCAAGAGAAAGAATGGGGCAGAGCAAATAGAAGTTATTATTTAATATTAATAACTTTACCTACTATGTGCAAATTGTTTAATTTAAAAAGTAGCACATATATTCTGTGCACAAACATGCATTGCCATGCTTGTGAAGGGACAGGGAGAGGAGGTTGAGAGCTATCCTCCTGCCACAGGACTTTTTAGCTGTGGATGTATGGGGATGGTGCCCTCTTCTCACAAAACATACCTTGTCATTAATGACAGCCACGATAGCTGATCTTAATATGCCTTGGGGCTGCAATTCTATCCCACAGCTCCATGGTGTGGGCTGGGGGAGCAATTTCCTGTCCTACTTGTTGGGGGATAGAAATCCACTTGGTTTGTGCTAATCTCTATCTCCTGGTATGTGTAACAGATTTATTTTCAATACAAATATCTGGGTTTGTCATGATGAGCTATGGTGTGGAGGAAAGAATGAGGTGATGATACAGGTTATTGTTACAGCATGGATTTTCTTTTTTTTCTCACTCCTCACCAGCTAGACTCTGCTCTTGCATTAGAAATTGTCATGTTGTGTTTGGTAAACACCCTTAAACAGTTCTTTGCTTTATGGTGTTTTCTACAGTATGATATGCAGGGGTGGTTTGTGCTGCTGCCTGTTGTCCTTTCTGGGTTCTCCATGTGTTTCAGCTGTTTCAGGGGGATTTTTCACCTTTTGACCAAGCAACTGCTCCTCTCAAATAATTGTATGGCCACGATTGGTGCAGCGGCAAACTTTGTAGTGCAGATGCACTAGAAAAGCCTCAAACTTATTTACCCCGTGTTTGGACCTACATAAATCCAAACGAGAGTATGCTTTTGCATTTAATTTTAACCTGAAGAGTAGATGAGAGCACTGCTGTGGCACTTTCACCTCTGACCAGCTGCAATCAGTCTGCTCGGGTAGAGCAGTGCCAGCTCAGGGCGATTAGAGCCCCGCTCCCCTCCCAGGCTGTCCAGGGTGACCCATCCTAAGTGGCACCAGGGGACACCAAAGGCACCGCAGACCCGCAGCCCGCCCCCCGAAGGCACAGCCCGCAGCCCGGCCGGGCGCTGCCCCGCAGAGGGCAGCATTGAGCAGCGGATGCGGCCGCAGCGCTCCCGCACTTGTTCCTGGGGCCCAGTTAGCACCATGGCTGGCAGGAGCATCCCCGTTTGTGCCTGTGCTTTCCCTGGGCTGTGGGGAGAATGAAAAGTGCACTGTGGGATTACAGTCCCTACCTGAGAGGTTAAAAGACAGGAGAGGGCAAAGGCAAAGAAATGCCTTTTATGTGTGTGGCTTTAGTGGTATCTGAGCAAGTGGACTTGGGGATCTGCTGTTCTGTTACCTTTAGAGATAATTGAATCCTGTTTTAAGGGATCCTGTCTTAAAAAAACGTAGGAGAAAATCCTAAAGAATAGTCCATTGAAGCAACATAACAGATGTATATCAGGAATATGCAACCATAGATTAATGTTTGGCTTCACTGTGTGCTGGTAGCAGTATGATAGATGTTTCCTCAGATCACCATTGGTGTTGAGTTTTGACAGTGTAGCTGGTTTTAACCCAGGATACCCAGATGTCCTTAATCATTCTGATTGTTGGTTTATATTCCAGTGTTCAGTAAGTTAATTGTATACTGCATATCTTCTGATTCAGTCTTTCTATACTGTGTATTATTTTCCATGTTGATTTATGGACATTTGAGTTTATTGTAAAGTATCACCTGTTGTAATGCTATCTATAAAGAAAGATAAATCTAGGCTGTTTGTTTGAGGTATTGTGTGGTGGCAGCACCCACCTGCTGGTAACTGAAACATGTATACATTAAAATTCGTTGTTATTTTTAAAAAGGTGCTGTAATTGACATACACACACACTTGGGTGCTGCCCTGATTTCTGCTCAGCCAGTCTACCAAATCCAAGATGAATAAGAAAAAGAAAAATAAACAAGGTATGCAAGTTGTGAGTCTGTGCAGTATGACTAAAATACAGAGAATTTCATGCTATTGTTTCAGTAACTAGGCCTACTTTATATACTGCATCATTTGTTGATCTTTGTGGTGGTGATGAAGTGTGGTTTCCCAGTTTCTTTTTTTTTTTTTTTTTTTTTTTTTTTTTCATTTTCTCTTTTTTGGGAGGAGAGAGAGAGAGGGGAGAGCAGCGTGTATTTTTGGGTGCAAACCCCGGACTTTGCTAAACAATCTCCGCCCCCGAGAGGATATTTAATCTGCAACAGAGATCGCTGCTCGCGGAGGCAAACTTGAGCCGGGGAAGGGGTGCAGGGAGCGGAGGAAAGGGACCCGCGCCCTGCTACCGGCCCCGCCGGAGCCCGACCCCTGCAAGGGAAGATGCGTTTTTCATTCCCGGCTGCTCATTTTGGGACGAGACTTTCGTCTGGACTGATCGGGACTGGACTTTTTAAGGACGAGCTTACGCATCTAAGCGCGATTTGGGCATAAACAGCAACACAAACTCTGATTTGGTGCTGGAAGCTGCCACTGAACAGCTGCTCTCACCCTGCTTCTGTCCCTCCCCCGTCCCGTTCTCAAAAGAGGATCCTTAGCTATTTTGCCTTCTTTTTTTAATTTCCTTTTTTTTTTTTAATTGTTGTTGCATGAATTTTATTTTAGGTGGTTGCCTTTCCTGGCTGGCTTGGCTGTTTTGGGGTCTTGCAGAGTGCGAGCTGCTGTCACAACTCCACCACCTCTCATCATGGCCAGCCCCACGGATAATAACGAGGGCTTCTTCTCAGATGTCAGAAAGGTGGGTTACTTGCGCAAACCCAAGAGCATGCATAAACGATTTTTCGTGCTGAGGGCAGCCAGTGAGTCTGGACCCGCCCGGCTGGAGTATTACGAGAATGAGAAGAAATGGAGACACAAGTCAGGGGCCCCCAAGCGCTCCATCCCACTAGAAAGCTGCTTCAACATCAACAAACGGGCTGACTCCAAGAACAAGCACCTGGTGGCCCTCTACACTAAGGACGAGCACTTTGCCATTGCAGCTGACAGTGAACCTGAGCAGGAGAGCTGGTACCAAGCACTGCTGCAGTTGCACAACAGGGCCAAGGGCCACCATCACCTCCATCACCATCACCACCACCACCACAGCGATGTCACTTTTGGAGGCAGCAGCACAGGACTGGGGGAAGCAGGTGAGGACAGCTATGGTGAGGTAGCCCCTGGTCCAGCTTTTAAGGAAGTTTGGCAAGTAATTCTGAAGCCTAAGGGCCTAGGCCAGACAAAGAACCTGATTGGCATCTACCGCCTGTGCCTGACTAACAAGACCATCAGCTTTGTAAAGCTGAATTCAGATGCGGCTGCTGTGGTGCTGCAGCTGCTCAATATCCGCCGCTGTGGTCACTCTGAGAACTTCTTCTTCATTGAAGTGGGACGCTCAGCTGTCACTGGACCTGGTGAGTTCTGGATGCAAGTGGATGACTCAGTGGTGGCACAGAACATGCATGAAACTATCCTGGAGGCCATGCGAGCCATGAGTGAGGAATTCCGGCCCCGTAGCAAGAGCCAGTCCTCCTCAAACTGTTCCAACCCTATCTCTGTGCCCCTTCGCAGGCACCATGTCAACAACCCTCCACCTAGCCAAGTAGGCCTCAGTCGGCGGTCCAGGACTGAGAGTGTCACGGCCACTTCTCCTGCCGGTGGTGGAGGTACAGGTGGCAAACCCAGCTCTTTCCGGGTTCGAGCATCGAGTGATGGGGAAGGCACAATGTCAAGACCTGCCTCTGTGGATGGCAGCCCAGTTAGTCCCAGTGCTAACCGGACTCACTCACACAGACACCGTGGCAACTCCAGGCTCCATCCTCCACTCAACCACAGCCGGTCCATCCCAATGCCTTCCTCGCGCTGCTCTCCTTCAGCCACCAGTCCAGTCAGCCTGTCATCCAGCAGCACTAGCGGCCATGGCTCCACCTCAGACTGCCTGTTCCCACGAAGGTCTAGTGCTTCAGTTTCTGGCTCTCCTAGTGATGGTGGATTTATTTCTTCTGATGAGTATGGTTCAAGCCCTTGTGACTTTCGAAGCTCTTTTCGCAGTGTAACCCCTGATTCATTGGGACACACCCCCCCTGCCCGGGGTGATGAAGACCTCAACTACATCTGCATGGGAGGGAAGGCCACCTCTTCTTGCTGCAGCCTGGCAGCACCCAATGGCCATTTCATCCCACGCACCTGCCACCCTCAGCAGCAGCCCCGCTATCCTAGTACACCCTGCTGTCCTCGAGGTGGTAGTGAGGAGGTTGCTGACTTGGAGAAGGCATTCAGAAAGCGGACTCACTCTGCAGGCACTTCGCCCACCATCTCCCACCAGAAAACACCCTCACAGTCTTCAGTGGCCTCCATTGAGGAGTACACGGAGATGCTGCCTTCTTACCCCTGTGGCAGCAGCAGGCTGCCCTCCTGCCACCACTCAGCCTTTGTGCCCACTCACTCCTACCCAGAGGAGTGCCTGGAGATGCACCACATGGACAGCGGCCATCATCGGACCAACTCTGCCCCGCACACGGATGATGGCTACATGCCCATGTCGCCCGGTGTAGCCCCTGTGCCCAGTGGTGGGGGGCCCCCCAAGGGTGGTGACTATATGCCCATGAGTCCCAAGAGTGTGTCGGCCCCGCAGCAGATCATCAACCCTGGCAGGGGTGGCCGCCACCCTCCAGCCACAGTGGACTCTAATGGCTA
>NW_005054371.1:1533323-1593784 GCF_000277835.1 Geospiza fortis | reverse complement strand
TTGGGTTGGTTTCGTTGAGCTTTTGGCCTCACTGCAGCGTGTTTTAGTGGCAGAAGTGTCCAGGAGTGTAGCGTCCGTGCGGGTGTCCCGCCGCTGGCCCGCACCTGCACGGGCTGGGGAGTGCTTCCAAAGCAGCTTTGGACACTCCTGTTCAGCCGGGGATACAATACTCTGCTTATTGTGTTGCCACGGGTTTTTTTTACTTTTCGAAATTAGCAGTGCTTCAAAAGTGTGTGGGAGAGGGGTGTGAAAGCAAGTTGCTTCTAGTATTGGGCTGGAAGCAGGAAACTCCCAGTGTAATCCTGGTTTGGTCAGTGATTGTGGCCAAGAGTAGAGCCGTGAACTCTGCTAACATTTGCATGGCTAAGGGCACCTACCGCACAGGGCTGTGACCAGTGTTAATTCAGCTTTGTTGGAAGGAGCTGTGAGTTTGGAAACAGACTTCCAAGCCTTTAGAGCATTGTATCTATCACTTGTGTTTCGATTGATGTCTGTGTGGCTGTCCCTCACCTGCCAGTGTTACAAACAGCACAAGAAGTGAGCCCTATGAACTGTGTTTTTAGCATTGACTAATGTGTTCTGCTTCTTTCTTAAGCTTTTAATTTTTAATTCGGGGAAAACTTCTGCTAGGCTGTTGCACATTGATTACAGACATGTAAGATGAGTAGGAGCCTTGTTGGAAGCAGTGTGATGTTTCTGTTGAGTGGGAACACAGAACAATGTATCTTCTTAAGAGCTCATAAAGTACAGCACACCTGTGTCCTTTCATGAAAGGTGAGGAGTGCTTTGTTTTGGTGCAGGAGAGTACTGGCAGTTATCTAGTAAATTTTGTAACTCAGTTTTAACAGTTTCCTGCATACCTGAGCAGCAGCAATCACAGTAGTTTAAGCAGTTACTATGAATATATGGGGGACATTAGGGGGTGAATCTCATACCACTGTTTACATCATCTCAGTATTTGTGTCACCTGTTGGCCGTGCTAAAGGGAACATTGAGGGCTGGTGTTGGTGTGATGCCTGGAATCATATGTTGTTCATTTTTAGGTGTTTTGCATCCTTATAACCTGAAAAAAAGCAAAACAGTCTCTTCACATTTGCTGCTTGGCATTGCTGCTGTTGCCCATTAGAGCAAAGCAGTATTAAATCTTTGTCTTACATGACCTATGAATATTAGGTTAATTTGAAGGTTCGAGGTGGAATTTAGGATCAGTGCAAATATTGCCAGTCTGGTTCAAGTGGTAACTGGTAGGAAACAGTAACTTTTGTGGCTGACAGGACTGTGCTGAGTGTCACCATACATTATTTGTGACTAAATATACACAAATTTACACAGCCGCACCTTTTCTCAGTTCTGGCATGTGCTTGCAAGAGCCCTGTTTTTGCAGATGGCTCTTGTTAGTCTGGGAATCCATGTCTGCTTAGGACAGCATTGGTGTTGTGAATTCTTCAGGAGGGGACTTTTGCCAGAGGATGCAGCATGTTCAGTCACTTTGCTGGGAGCATCACTGTTCCCTCCCACCTGTGCAGTGTTGAGACTGGAGAGTAAGTGTGAGAGAAGATCCTTGGTCAGTGTGTGGGTAAGTAAAGAATATATGAAGGGTATGAGAAGGCAGGTCTGGCAGGGAGCAGTGTCATAAGTGCTTACACAGTTTTTTTCCAAATGCACTGCTTTCCTTTTGCTGTGGATAACTTGTTTAATTGAACTATGTGTCATCTTTAACATAAAAGCTGTGGCAGTGCTCTTCATGGTGGTGTTAGGTAGATACCTGCTGTGATTATGCTGTTCAGTGAAAGATTAGGATGTGGAAGATCTGATATAAGAACTCACTGAAAAGTACTATGCAGATGCTTTTAAGGGCAGCATTGTGTAAAATAGAGTGTAACAGAGTAATTGTTATTTGAAGTTGGTTCTTATTTCCCAAAATTTGGATTGGATTGAGGAGGCACAGCTTCTGGGAGGCAAGGGAAGAATCAGGTTGTAATTGTATGGGGAGTTTGAGCCATGGCTGTTCCTTGTCCCTTCCCACTGTAAAGCTTTGTTGGTTGCTTGTAGTCTCCTCAGACATTAACTGTTGGGACTCTTGTTTCCCAGGTTAGATTTCTTGCTATCAACTGAAACTACTCTTGTAAAATTCAGCCTGACTAGCTCATCTCTTGAGTGTGCTAAGGAAAGAAACCCAACAATGTTTCATTCATACTAAACCATTTTTATAGTTACTTTTTGACATGTACTTGTACCTTTTTTTGCTTTGGAGGTAAAACTTAGGTTTGGCAGGAGACTTGTTCTGTGTAGGTTGTACCTTTTGCCATTCCTAAGAAAACCTGCCTGGAGCTGAATGATTTATGGGACTGCTTGCACATGCCTGAAAAAGTTGTTGAGCGCCTTCAGCCAAACCATTCACCTGAAAACTGCACAGTTCCCCAAAGCTTTGCCTGCCTTTCCCAGCAAGCAGCAAAGCAGGCTGTGCCTCCTTGGCCAGCTTTTCCTGTGGCAGCTGAGGCTGTTCAGGCTGCAGCTGAGAGCAGGGAGGTTGTGGTTTCTCCTGTTGGTGTCTGAACAAGTGAAAGATGAAGGAAAAGCTACTTGGTGTGTTTGCAGGTACAGTACAGAGGAGAAATCATCTGGAGCTGGGAATGGAAAGATGAAGCTGCAGGTTTCAGATCCAGGGCTGGGGAAGGCTGCACTAAGTACTCTTAGTTACTCTTTCTCTTTACTCTCCCTCTCTTTCATGGGTTATTATTTACACTTTTAATCTCAGAAGTGGCAAAGGGACTGTACATGTTGGTTTTCTTTTTCCCTTGATAGAACAATCTCCCACCCCATCCCAAAGGCCAGAACTATCTGGATAGTGCTTGTTTTATCTGTTCTGGAATTTTCTGTTGTTGCCATCTACAAGACAATGACCCCAAATGTTGGCTGTTCATCTTCTAACAGTAAAATGACTGTTGCTGCTTTGATGCAAACTACCTGACTCCTGTCCTTTTCCCTGCTCCCTTTCTCTGCCAGCTGCCTCCAAGTTGTTCAGGCATGAGATTCCGAAGTATTTTTAGTCTCTTTCAAGTGTAATTATTTCTCCTAACATTAAGGATCCTGGCTGAAATAATCATGTTGTTTCCCAAATTTCATTGAAAAACATTTCTCTCTCGCCCACAGAATTCCTCTGCACTCTCCAATCCCATTGCCTTCCCTGTCACATATTCTTGGCTGTTTCCCAACAGCTGGCCCTGCCCTAGCTCTCTTCTTTTTTCCTGTTATAAGTGCTGTAGTTTCAGTGCAGTTCTGTATGCTCTCCTGTCCAAACCTTTACCTCTGCTTTAGAGAACTGGGTACTGTTGTGTGTGTCTAGCCTGGCTGGTGACTCTTGGATCCTCTGATGAGTGGCCTTTTATGCTGTAGTTGGAAGGCTTCGTTGCTGCAATTGCCAAGTTGTGCTGGGAAACACCAGCCCATGACATGGAAAAATTGAGGGGAGAGAGCAGTGTAGCCCGAAGGCGTTTCCCTCCTGCTTGGAGTTTTGTGTGCGCAGATGTGGTGGGCTGGTCCTGGCTGGGCACCAAGTGTCCACCAGAGCCACTCCATCACTCTCCTCCTCAGCTAGACAGGAGAGAAAAAGATACAACAAAAGGCTCATGAGTTGAGATAAGGGCAGGGAGAGATCACTCATCAGTTACTGTCGTGGGCAAAACAGGCTCAACTTGGGCAAATTAGTTTCATTTCATACCAGTCAAATCAGAGTAGGATAATAGGAAATAAATCTAAATCTTAAAACACTTGTCCCCCACCCCTCTCTTCTTCCTGGGCTTAGCTTTACTCCCCATTTCTCTACCTCTTCCCCACAGCAGCACAGGGGTATGAGAATGGGGATTTTGGCCAGTTCACTGCATGTTGTCCTGCTGCTACTTCCTCTGCAGAGTAGTTTCCTGTATCCACAGTGGTCTTAGATATCCTCACTCCTCTCTCTGGCTGCAGTTGTGCAGTTTTTTCCTGTTCCTAAATACATAATCCCAGAAGTACTGCCTCTGTCAGTGACACTGCTTGGCCTTGGCCAGGTGCATCTTGGAGCTGACTGGCAATGGCTGTGTCACACAGGGGGGCAGCTTCCAGCAGCTTCCCTGAGGAACCACCCCTGTAGCCCCCCCCCACTGTCAAAACCCTGCACACAAACCCAAGACAGCAAGTGAGCAGATGTTGTGGATATGCTGTGGATCCTGCTTTTGGGGTTGCTGTGAGAAGGCTCCTCAGATGAGCAGGGGTTTTGAAGATGAACTGCTGATAACTTGTGTTCTGAGTAAATAGTCAAAAAATATTCCAAAAAGGAAACCATTAGATGTTGGCTCTGGAGAAACAGGAAATGCAGTAGCAGGACAGTAGAATGAATTCAGGTATCTTGCTTTGATCTCCAAAGCTTCAAAGCTTCATTTCCATTTTGTTGATGACTCTGAGAACTCCTGAATGTAAGTGCTAATAACATGGAATAGAATATGTGTAGTGTAAGCAAGTGGTGACTTGGCTCACTCTAGCTTTGATGCTGACTGTTTCACCCACTGCATGGGTGGTTTGGGGTTTTTTGGTGATGTAAGAAAATGGAAAACAGTACAATGGGAATTCAGCACAAGGGCATCTATAGGGTTGTTAGATCTTTTGCCTGTATCCAGTTAAAGCAAAACACTGCTAAGGGTAGAACTAAACTTTTGTGCGGTTATCACAAAAATACACATGATGGTAAACAGAAAATTACTCATGTCATTCTTGTACTATATACCTGGGTTGGTTTTTTTTTGGGAGACTGCTTGTTTTTTTTAATTTATTTCCTTCATTGTTTTCAATAGTTGTGCTCTTTTTCTCAAGTTAAAAACTTAAGGTGGAACAACAGCAATTAATAAAATCATAGGATATCCTGGGTTGGAAGAGACCCACCAGGGTGCCAAAGCAAGACTTGTACAGTTGAATTAAGTTTCTAGGGGCACGTTGTTTCCCGAACTGAAGAAGTTTCTGTAGTTTTGGGTCAGCACCAAGGTAAATACCAGCATGTTATGAAAGTTTTTCATGCTTCGTGGGTATTACTGTAGACAAAACAATGCATTTCTTACTGTATGCACACACCAGCTTTTCCCCACACCTAATTATTTGCCAAAATTGAGCCTGTGTCTCCACATACTTGCATATTTGCAGTTCTCCTGTTGAACAAGACCACAAGCTTATAATTAATGGCTTTAGGTGTTTCTCTTTTGTTTTCCTGGCTTAAAAACTGAAACAGAATGACTTATAAACAAATTCATATGACTATGAGGTACTACCTGGACATCTTTAGCACATGGTTTTCACGTTTAGTTAATGTTTAAACTGATTTTTAAATGTGGTTTAAATTTGAAAATGAAACAGGATATTACAGGGTGAGGATGATGCTGGTTTTTAATAGCAATTGTAGGGAGATCATACATTTCCTTAGATAACACTTGTAAATAGAGAATTACAGCTCGTTAATAAAATGCAGCAAGCAGCTGTGGAATGGGAATGTAATTTGACCAATATCTTCAGTATGGTGCATTGTTAAAGGACTACTTTATGGGAGCTAAAATTTTATATTCATTAGGACTGTACAGTTTTCATGACTTTCTAAATACATGAGTGCAAGTACTGAAAGTAAATTTACTTGAATATTCTTTTGAACAAGTAAGTGTATAATAGCTTGTTTGTAAAGAAAGTGGGGTTTTTTTTCCCAGTTTCTTGAAGTTCTGAAAATTAATCTGTTCAGTACTGATTATTACATGAGTAAAGTCACATAAGCTTTAAAAATAATTTTGGTGTCCAGTGATATAGAAGAGAAATAGATATTATTTTCCAAAACTAATTTGACTTTAGGTTTAACTTCTGTGCCAAGTTTCAATGAAAACTAATTATTGGGTTTGATTGACAGAGTTATGAAATACTCTTAAAGATGAGAGGAAAAAGGAGGGGAAAGCTGTTCATGGGGCCTGTGCTGTGACCAGGAGAGACTGGGGGCTGCTGGCATGAGATAATGGGGAACTTGAGGTGAAGGCTGGGGAGCACTTACAGAAACTGGTATGGGAAGGAGGTGGAAATGAGAGAGAAATTACTTGGGGGACACACAAACCATGGTAGGATGATGTAGATAGAGAGAATTGCAAGGTGTTTGTGATCTGAGGGGAACTGGGATGGTGATATTTGAAAGTTTGAGGATGAGTATAGAGAAATGTGGAGAGCCTGGATATACACAAAGAGTTTGTTTTAGAGGTGCTCATTTTGCATGGTACTGCAGTTTTCTGAAGGTGTTTTTCCTTCTGAATTTTTTTAAAATCTTTATTAGAGGGATGAACACTCTGCTTAGGAAGCACATGTAGTCCTTAGTTGTTATTGGATTTTATTTTATTTTAGTATTTGGATATTCTGCTGACCTTAACAGGATGATTTGCTTAGTAAGGCAAGCAGAATTTACCTCCAGCTCTCCTTTCCTGAATTCTTTGTCTTGTAATATCCCTGTCACAACCCCAGCAGTAAATCACAGATACAAATCTGAATTAAGTACAAGATAAAAAAGAATGAGTGAATTTTAACGTTAAAACTCCTTGACTTTATAAAATATATACAGTAGAAGGAGGACTATATTCACACAGTTTTTTCTAACTGGAGCATTTTCTTCTTTACACTCTGCTACTTGGACAGTTATAAATTTGATTTGGGTCCATTAGTTTAATAATTTGTCTTATGGATTAGTAAGTATAGATTCTCTTACTTTTTAAAATTTAAATAATATATTGTAAAAGAAAACTTCAAATGACAAAGCTATTGTGGCTTGTTACAGCAGATGTGGTTTTCATTTTGTGGTAAGAGCTGCAACACAAATACATTAATACTGACAAATGTGTCTGAATTCCCAACTTGTCAGAATGGTAAAAGCTGGCTTTTGGTCATCTGTACATGATCTGATGTGTTACAGTACCTGTTCATAAAAGTAAGTAGCATTATTCTATTTTTACATAATTCTGGAGCTTTGATAAGTGGTGATTATTATTTTGACTACATGAAATAGAGCTAGTGAAGGAGAGACACTGGAAACTTAAAAAAAAAGATTCACAAGTTTAACAGCTTTACTCTCTGCTTACAGAAATGATGTGAAGTTTAACAAAAGCCAAGGTGTGAACAGATAAAGGATATTTAAATAAGCTTGGCACTCTTAACTAACTAAAGGATGTCTTGATATATGTCTCTCTGATCATGCTTGACATATCTGGGTCATGTTCTCTGAAGACTATTATTAGAGATTTAACCTTGGGTAATTGTGAAGTGTATTTTCTTCAGAGTAATTTTTTGATCAGCTAGATGAGACAGTGGAAGTTTGTGTGTGTTCAAGTGCTTGTAATAATTTGGGAGTCTAGTTGGAAGACCTGGTTTCAGCCACCTGAGCTGGAAGATGAAATGTACTGTTCCATGGTCTATCATAGAAGATTTACCTGTGGACATTTTGTCAACTGTTGTAAAATTCTATTTTTTTGGAAGCTGGGAATGTGGAAGAAATGACCTGTTAAATTTTAAAGTAAGATATGCTTCAGGAGGATGGTGTGCACCTTACAGCTAGCAGAGCTGTTGAAGTGTACTTGCACATTTGAACTCTCTGATGATATGTGTTATGTAAGCGAGGAATGTAGAGTCTGGGAACATCTACAGCTTTAATTGACTGTGTTTCTTCTTCTTCTGCCTCAGTCCATCCTCTCCAGCATGTGTAGGATATGGACATTTTTAACCACTAGTGCACCTAAGGATTGCACATGCTTTCTTTGAAATACAGAATCTGTGTGAATAGGAAAAATGGGAATTAACTAGCAGCCTTGGTTCCTGTCTAGTTTCAGCGGTCTGGCTTTCAGTGTGGTGCACAAATATTTGTTAAGACATAACTATAGGGTAGGAACTCCATAAGCTGGATTTGCCAGTCAATAAAATACTTAACTAGTTTGTGCACAGGAGGCTTCCTTCAGTGGCACAGTTCCCTGAAGGAATAAAGAGCTTGAAGCTGGAGTGGAGGAGAACAAGCTAGTCTGATTGTATGGGTTCCTTCTGCCCTTACTTCACTGAACTGTGGGATTAAAACCAAAACAAAACAAACCCTCCCATCATCCTCCTCACCAGATCCTGCATGTCTGCACATCACCAGTAACATTCATGTAAATGCTGTGCTGAGAGTTGTGTGTCTTCACTGAGAGAGTAACAGAACCTCAAGAACTGTACATGAGAAGTAGAAGATTGAGTTTGTTTCTCCTCTTGCAGCACATTTCAGCTTAGGTCTTCTGTTACCAGTTTGTAAGTGACTGCAAAGGAATGGAAGGGAGCTGGGGAGCTTGAAACACCATGGCTGGAGCTGTGACTTGTTTCAGGTTTGAGCTGAGCTTCCTCTGCCCTGCAGTGTGTGAGAGATGCAAAGACACCTCACGTGACAGCTGATGTGTGCCAGGGAGGGAATCTTTTAGACTAAAACACTGGATGGTAATTAATCTTCAACCAGCTGGTCTTCATTGTGAAGAGAAGATTGCTGTGTTAGAAAAGAGGAATTTATCCCCTGGAGAGCAGGAAATGAGTGACGGGGGAGATGTTTTGGCTTTAGAGGCAGACTCGGAGCTCCTGTATGTGCTGCAGGGGAGTGCTGGTGTCCCAGTAAGTGTTTCTTAGGCACTTTGCTGAAATACCTTAAACTGCTAGAGCAAGGAGACAGTGGTGTTCCAGTAATTCCCAGATTGGTTTGAGGGCTCCTGTGCAAGTGATGGACAAGGTGTTTGCGAGTCACTGTCAGCTGTGATGCTAGAGCCTTCACATAGATACTCACATAGGAGAAATACAGAAGTTCTTCTCTTTCCCAGAGAAGGCCCAGATGTAACAGAATGTCCTTTGCTGTACCTGCTGTGTCATAGGGCTGGGAAAGTCTGCAGCCTTCCCTGCATGGTACAATGTGCTTTTTCATGGTACTTGGTCTCTGTGGTGATGCCCAGAGAAATAAAGGTTGGGTACTTCGCTGAAGTGGTGGTGGCTGTTCCATTTCTGACTCATGCAGGTGCTGTAGGTAAGTGATGGTGACATTGGCTGAGTGGTCTCTGAAAAATGGGATTAATTTTCATTTCCTCAGAAGAGTTTTTGCTGTCATAATTAGTGATTCCTCTCCTGCGATTCCTGATCACCATTTCTGAATGACTTGTTACTTCAAAATAGCAAATGGGGCATTTATGGAGCAGAATGTTATATAATAATGAGGACATAAACTAACAAGCTGTTTACTTAGTTGAGGCTAAGACAATGTCATCTTACTTTTTTCCCTATTTTGGAATTTATCCACAAAGATTTTCCTTTCAGAGTACACTTGTATTTCCTGGAAATGACCAACAGTAGGTAGCTCAGCTTGAAAGTACAGTCCTTGAAAGAGGTAGGGCAGCTCAGCTTGCCACAGGATCAAAATGGCTCTTAGATGTCAGTAAGGTAATGTATTCCTTGTTTTGATGGGAATGAAGATCTGTACTATGGCTACATGAAGGTAAAAATGAGCAATACTTGGCTTTTTGCAGTGATGGTAGATTCAAACTGAACCATTTTCATTTGGAGAAAGTGAAAGGGACTAATAGAAAATTTTAGGAGGACAAAAATATATTTTAGGTGGAAACAGCATTGTTAAAATTGAAAAAAATTGCCTCTCTTTAACCTGTTACATTTACCCTGTTTCTCTTTTTGACTTCTTTGCTTGCAAAGCATGGGCACACTGTACCATCCCTTCATGCTTTGCTATGTTACAAAGTAGTATTTTTAGCATTTGGTCCACTTTTCTGTGTTGCAGATCACAGTTGATTTTTTTTTTCTTAATAGTGTCAACTAAACTACAAAATTTAAAAAATTGCTTCTCTTTAAAAGAAAGGAAATTCAGGAGTACTAAATAATTAATTGCTTGATTACAGATAAAAAAAATGAAATATGGGTAAGGAAATCTTAGTTTAGGTGTACTGAGAATTATTGCAAGCAGAGGAAACTTTTTATCTCCTGTGTGTGGTTCAGGAATCCCAAAAAGCAGGCTGGCTGGCACACCTGGGGCGGGCTCCTGCAGGAGCTTTGGGCAGATGTAACCAGTTTACCTTCCTGCAAAGGAGGGGTCTCACCTGGGCTGCCTTCACTCCCATCTGCCTGCTCCACTGTTTCTGTGGCTGGTTCCAGTCCATGAAATGGTAACTGTAGTCAGGCTAGCCTGTTCTGTAGTAATTGTTTATATTTCCTCATTTTACACATAATAGCATTCAGATTTCTAAGAAACAGCAAAATAAAATGTATAAAGAGAAATTCAGTTTGTTTAGGAAGCTGTATGTTGAAAACTGTAAACCTTTTTTTCTTGTTGAAAGTTAATACTTGTTCTAGTGTCAGTATTTTGGAAATAATCTTGTATTTTGTTGCCTTTATCATCATCTTGTGAACATGATGCATAATGTTCTTGAATGCCTTGGATATCTTTAATATGGGTGTATAGCCATGTCTGATTTACATCTATCTTACCAGTTTGTGATCAAAACAGAGGCAGATGGAACTAAATAGAAGAGCAGTGATGGAAGCCAAACAGCTCCAGATCATCCCCCCTTGTCCTTTTCCAGCTGCTGTGCACACTCCCTCCTCCCACAGCTGCTCCTTGGGAGCAGGAGTTAAAGAACGGTGCACTGTGCATGAACATTGGACTTTAAACATGTAAATGGTGCACTTTACTCTTCAATGGATTAACACAGCTGATCAATTCATATGCAAGGCTGTCCTGAATCCTTTAAACAATTTAAGAGCTCTTAAAAGTGAAACAAAGCTCTCAAATGTATTTAATTGTTTTCTGTATGAAACTTCTTTATCTAGCAAGCTCTGCTAGAAGGGGAAAGCCCTGCTGAAGGTGTGCAGGCATGTAGCTAGGGCATGTTTTTTCAGGCCTTTGAACTAGGTTAGGAATGTGTCTCAAGATGGAAAAATGAATAGTTACTTGGTGCTTTTAGCCTCCGGGCTTGAAACTCGCAAGAGGAATGTTATTGTGTCTTCAAAGCCTGTTTCACACAAGCCTTTGTTGAGCAGGAACTTGGAGAGTCTTTGTATTATCATGCACACAACAAAAAGAGCCAGCCACCCAATTTGATCTAATTGGGCGGCAGTGGTGAGATGTTTCTTCAGTAGGAAGGCTCTCGAAAATGGGGTGCATATTTTTAATTAGGAAATACCCTTTAGAGTGAAGGGATTGCCTAAACAGACGTTTACCAGCTTGCTAAAACTCTCTAATTATACTGATGCAATTCCCCATATGCATATCCCCTCTTTTTCACCTCTTCCCTATGTAGTGCTTTCCCAGGAAGAATGCAAATATTTACATTTTTTTAAATTCTGTTTTGACCCTGAGGTGGTGGTAGCACATCCCTGGAGAAGACAAGCTGATGTTGAGAAAGTGGGGTGGTTCAGGCTGAAGTAATTTTTGTCTTGCTTTTCTCAAAAATAAATCTCTATTCAAGACAAATTTGCTGTAATATATTAATACTACCTAAATTAAGACAGAACTTTCACTCAGTGTAACTATCAAATTTTTAGAGGGAATAAACCCATTGCTCTAGTGAACATGAGTGGGGTTTGAAGTGCTACAGCCTTACTTTGGAGAACAACAGCTGCTTCAGTAGATACCCAGAGCAATTTATTTTCATTTTAGTGTGAGTAGCCTAATGTATATTCAAAACTGAATGAGATCAACAGAAAATACAGGAAAACAGTTTTGTTTTCTTAGGTTTTTTAATAAAAGAACCCAAAGAACTCTACAAAATCAGAAATTTTGAATTCCACAGTAGCCAGGTTCACTCAATTTCACCTACTAAAGAGATGAGGCTTAAAAATAAGAAAAAAAATTGTCTTCAAATGCAACATTTATTTTTGAAGTTACTTCATTAGGTGTTCAGGGATTTTGTTTGTTTTCATCCTGTTTTCATCCTGTATAGGGACTATATTAAATGCTAAATTAAAAGGTTATATTGCAGTTCATCATGATTTAGTGGTTATTGGTGTTTGAGAATGACCATTAAGGACATTAAAAAGTAAGTTTTCTCATTTGCTAATCTAAATTTGATTATTTTAATTACTTTAATTTGAATTAATCCACCGTGAAGCTAAGTGTCAGTATGTACATGATAATTAAATGTATTTGAACTGATATAATCACGCAGAAATGAAGGGTAGGCACAGAAAGGACCTGGATACAGGATGTTGCCTGATGCAGAGGAGCAGGAGCAGACAATCCATGAAATGATAGGAAGCTGAGTGGGGCAGAGGTGAGGGTAAAACCACAAGTACAGAAAAGTGGTGGTTAAATATATTGAAGGGTAAGAGTGACAAGCATGCTGTGTAAATTGGCCAGCTCCTGGGTCTTCTGTAAGAGAAATTTCACAAGGTTAGAGCAGGGAAGGTTGTGTAGGAAGGGGCGCAGAGGCTGAGTGAGCAGAAACTGGAATAATGCCGGGAAGCTCAGATTTCAGTTGATGTAATTGGACTTTAATGGCTTGAATGATTCATAATATCTTAGCTTGATAGGCTGTTATAAAATTTTAAACATAGGTATGAATGAAGCCTTGTGCTGATAACATTGTGGGATTGCAGCAGTGGAAAGCGTTGATGTGCCAAGAATTGTTAGAGGAAAAAAATTCCTCTAACATACAACGTGTTCATAAGTTGTGTGTAGGCATATTTTGGAGGAAGGTTTGAATGATCCTTCTGCATGAATTGGCTATGAATTATTTTTCGCCTAGGTGTGGAAGGAGAGGAATCTCCAGTTGATGTAAACTGCTGTACCTAGTTGAGGTTGGTGGACTAGGGCAGCATGCCTCAATTTAAAATGTATCCCTTAAACAGTTTTTCTTTCTTTTTCTGGAAGGTGTTACTACAGTGTTCTGTTTGAATTAATACTGAGTCCCTATTAATTTTAATTAGCTATAGTAATGAGTTAGCTCTAAAGGGCTACAAAATGATTTGTAATTCAATGTCTAGTTTATCTTCTACCTTGGTTATTTAATCTTTTCCAAAACTGCTTCTCCTGAAGATTGGTGAGATTTTGATCTGTCTTGGTTCAAGCTTGTTTACTTCTGTGCTTCTTAGAGTAGCTCGTCAGCTTTTATTCCTTTATCAAATAACTCCTGTGATGTTAATCATAGATTTGGGTCACATTTCAGCATTTGCATTTGGGTTGAAAGAACAGGTAAAAGCAAAAGATTATTAGCAGGATTGCTTTATACACAGAGAAAAAGAGGACTACAGAATATATAAGGGTAGCCTTTACAGGACTCCTGTTATTTGTAGGACTTTCCAATCTGTGCTTTTAACTGATGAAATCTTGTAGTAGCATCTTACTGTTCTTCACTGTAACTTTTTGAAAGGTTTTGCTTTGGCTTAATGAAGTCAAGAGTGATGTAAGTCACTGTCTGGAATCTGTTTCCCTGGTTTTATCTGCGTATCTGTGCCTGATTCTTGCAGCTTTTACCACTGTTGTGTCTTTCTCTGTTGTGATTCCTTAGGCTCAATTCATTCAGGTACATCTGAATTAAGGTCAGGGAGAGCTGCAGAAGGTGCAAGCAATCACTGCACTTCAGAAGCAGAATGCAGGACACAGGTTTACCATCAGCCTAAAGAAGTGGAAGGCCACACTGTTGTTTCTGTCTCCTTGAACATGTATTCCTCTGGAGAGATTTTTGGCATCCCCTGGCGAGCACTTGGGAATGTATTTAGGAGGAAATCCAGAACCATTTCTCTAGACATCAACTAGATCCTAGTTTGGTTAAAACCAACTGTGAAACCCCATCTGCTGTATTCTTTCAGGCAGCAAATCTTCAAGTAGAATACCTGATGGGATTAGTGCCTTACACTGCCCTTGAAACCACACTTGTCTTGGCATACACTGCTGGTGCTTCTGCCTCTGCAGAAGCTGTCTGAGATTGTCTGCAGGGTTGCTGTGAAACTGTGCCATTAGTGAGTTGTGATCCTGACCAGCTGCAGCAACAGTCCCTCAGCCCAGGGAGTCTTTGCAGATGTGCTGGGTGAGAATCTGAGAGGGTTTGTCGAAGTGGGTTTGCTTCTTCACTCACCCTGAAGGTGCTACTTTGAGGTAGGAATGCAGTGTAAGTGTATTTATGCTGTTAGAAAAAACCCCACTTCTCAATTATGGCTTGTTTTGGTTGAGGTGGTCTGTATCTGAGAGAAGACATCTTCTACTGCCAGACTTGTGCTTGCTGCTTTAGTATTCAAGCTAGTTTAGCTGTCTGTGTTAGTCATCTTCTCAACCAAATATTTTCTGCCAAAACCCAAATCCACAATGACTGATCAGCCTTTCTAGTTGAGATATGGTCATATATATGTGGAAAATATTTTCAGGTGAAAATGAAAAAAATATATGTAATGGCTTCAGACAGCTCTCTTACAGACCTTCTGGTATAGTTACTCAAGATGTCATATGAGAAACAGGCAGGGTTCCCACCTTTCTGCCCCCAATTCTCCATCAAATTTAGTGATTGTAGGAGGATTCAATAAGAAACTGACTCCAGTATTCAATAAGTAACTGGCTGTGATAGAAGGAAACATCAGTTTCCGTAAAACATTTCCCACTGGTCTCACAGCAATTCAGATGAGTCTGTGGAAGAAAACTTTTGTTCTTTTATTTAAAAATCTCTTGCATGTTTGTCCCCAGTGGTGTATTACAAAACTGGATGTCTTTTGTCTGGCACATGTGTGATTGTGCAAACAAAACTTTCTTTTAACTATTTGTTGAACTTCTGACATTATGATCTCTATTAAGAAGTAACCTCTTAAAGACAACTCTGCCTTTCTGCTGCTCTATGTAATGTTTCCAGATGTATTTGGGTACAGTTAGAACATTGAAGTACTCCAAGAGCTATTACAGTTGTCTGTAGCCTGGCTTTGGTTTTTCCCTTTGCTTCAGTTTTCTAGCGCTTTTTGGTTTAAGCCTTATTTATTAATAAGTGTTACTGCATTCTGCTTATTTTTTTAAACTACTGTGTCATTTATTTGGCAGGAGAGGAGGAAGGTTAAAGTTCTCCTTACCTCCTCCCCTTCTCTCCAGTGAAATTTTTGATTGTTCTGTTTAATGAGTCATTTTCTCTACAGCTGAAGTTAATTTAGTGGCTAATCCAAGCAGTGGGTATTTTCTGAGTGAGGAAGTGAGAGAACTTTAATTCTTTCCTCTTTTCAAATACAAAGGTATATCTTGGGTGTTTAAAAAAAACATGGAAGAGAACAGTGCCTGTTGGGGGTGTTTTATCATTTAACAATAGGTAACAAAACATCCATTGACTTCACTGGAGTGAAGTCACTACTACAGGTGGTGTAGGTAGGGTTTGCAGTGCTGTACAGCTGCTGTATGTGCAGAAATGCTCTTTTTCAAGGGTTCTTTATCAGTATCTAAAAGCTGATAGTGAATGCTATTGAACTCTTAGTTGCTCTAATTCTTTCTTTCCTGCCAAAGTGTATGTGGGCATTAGAGAGAGTTGTGTGCTCTGGGCTGTTGAAGCCAATCTGGTCAAGAGCATTGTTTTCCAGAGAAAAAGGATAATCAAAAATTTGAAATTAAAATCACTCGTGAAATACTTCTGACGTGTATGTCATAGATTTGTAAAATCTGTTTCATATACTTCTGTTTGCTGAACATAGGGTGTTCTGATTTGGCTGAATAGTACCAAGTTACTGTGTGGCAATGTCCTTACACACAAGGCTTTGATTAAACATGAAAAAATATTAAAGGCTGGCCTACATACAAGCTTACACAGAGAAACAAAAAGTGTGAATTAAGGAAGATAGCATTTTTATACAAGTGTTTCAGTACCATGCATAGTAGTGGCTTGTCTGGGCAAATGAAAGGGACAGCATAAGTGAAAGATTCATTTAGACCTTTGGGGAAGACACAGAGACATTTCATACCAGATCAGGGTTATTTGAGGGTTTTTTTTTTTTTTTTTTACAACTAGGTATAATTTTAACCAGGGTAAGTTCAGTGACTTTGTTTGCTCATGTGGACCACAGGTATGCATGCCTATTCAAGGTTCATCAGCTCAACTTCCAATTGACTAAAGCAGATTTTCCCCTTGCCCTGAGCCCCTCGTGCCTTTGGTTGCAGTGTATGACAGTGTATTCCTGTGTTCTGTCAGGTTGCTGAGCTGAAGTTGCTGTCTGATTTGGACCTCCCTTTCCCAGGAAGAAGGGGGGTTACTGGGGCAGGTGTGGTTACAGCCCTATCTCTGAACAGCCTCTGGACAAGGGAGAGTTTGTGCTCTGTCAGTTCAGAGCATGAATGGGACTTGCACACGAGGAGCTGCACGAGGGAAGCTTTGGGCATGCTCTCGCTGCTATTTTTTACTGTCATTTTGGAGAAGGATTCTTACCTCAGCTCCCATGCTGACACCTCCTTTGCCTCAATATATGCATTCCTGTAGCTGAGCCAGGCAGCTACCTCAGGGACTCATCCAGGCTCAGGGAGGTTAGAAATCAGAATTCAGATTCATTTCATTGCATTGCTACAGACCCTGGTGCCAGGGCAAAGGAGGGGATGCTGTGTGCGGTGGGAACATGTACAGCAACAAGAAAGGCTTGTACAGGCTTCAGGTAGACATGAAACAGTGATCATCACCTCCTTGCAACATTTTCATTCACTTTCCAAAGTGCTTATTTCATTGGGCCAGGGCAGTAATGATGGTGTGAAGCAGAAGGGGCTTGTTTTTTTCCTGCATTAGGATCATAAAAACTTTCTAACTCTAATGGCTGGAAGTGAGCCTTATGCACAAAGGTTCTTTTGTTTTGTTTTTGTATAAGCCCATTTGACGTTAAGCAGCCAAATCTCATCCTTTATGGTTGGTCTAATGCGTTTTTTAGAAGCTACTGCACTTCTTGTTTAGCTTTCAGCCCCAGCTCCAGAAGGCTGCATCTCCTTACATGGTCTTGTCTCTTACCTGCTAAGTCAGGGATGCCAAACCAGCACTGAACACCTCTGGTTAGAAGCCTGAATTGCTTCTGAGGAGTGTTAATTACTACAATAATTTTTCTGTCCTTCAGCTATGGAGAGTTTTATGGGTTTTTTAAAAGAAAATTTCCAGTTTTTAATAGAAATGGGAGTGATTGTGCTGAATTATGTAGTAAGGTGAGGGGTTTGTTGTTGTTTTAGTTTGTTTACTCTTGAATAGCTTTCCTGGAAGGCTCTCTGTCTGCTCTCTATGTGCTTATGGAACCATACAAGCTCTTGCTCCTTGGGAGATGTGTCACTGTGAGCTCCCTGTAGCAGAGAAAAAACCCAGGTAATGTTGAGAAACACTCTGATGTCATTTCCCTGTGCCCTGATGTATCTGCTGGTCTCTTTTTTCCTTCCCTGTAGGTGCACTGGGGCAGGGACTGTCATTTTCCTGTGTTTGTGCAGCAGCCAGGCCTTGAGCTGTCACAGTGCAAAGAATGCCCATGATCATTATCACTGGTTAGCACTCCTTATCACTCCTTATCACTCCTTATCCCTGCACTTCTTCTCAGCACTGGCTGGGCCCTGGCTGAATGTGTAACGTGCTGGCATTCAAAGTCTCCATAAACCCCAAATCAATAATCCTCACCTTGTTCAAAAAACTTGAGTTGTTAAGCTTTCTCCCCTTCTGCCATCCTGGTAGTTGTTTCTGCCAAAACTTGTCCAGAAGTGCAGCAGGATGTTTTTCACGCCTTCCTCATTAAGGTTGTAACCAGGAATTTGGTGTGTACAGCTTCCTTTCCTCTTTTTAACATTGAGTCTTGTGTGTGATTGCTTTCATTGCTCTGTAATCTGTCTTGCTGTTTCTGCTTGCTGATTGGTTTTTAGGAATAATGGCAATCTTAAAAGGCATATCTTGTATTATTTAATAAGAATTGGATCCTTTTTTGGCATCAAGTGGTACTTTGTTACAAAACAAATGACAGGTGACTTGTCTTTTTTCCTGCCCACAGTTGTTGGGCAGCTTGTGAGGAAGGCTCTGTGTACCTGGAGTGAGCTGCAGTGCAGCAGAGATGAGACCAACAGGGTGACTCCCCGTGAAACAGCTTGGAACTGGAGCTCTTTGGAGAGGAGAGAAACAGCTTCTAATTCTTTAATTTTATGACCACAGTAATCTAAATTTAAATCTTCTGTGATTTCAGGGATGATGAAACCAGATAGCTTGGGAGATTCCTCCTTTGGGGCACATGAGAGAGAGCACCAGCCAGACAACCGGTACAGACAAGCAAGAGGCATTGAAACACACAGTGATCACTCGAGCTGTGCAGGAGGGAGAGCTATATTTACCAGATACAAGTGCTAATAATGAGACATCAAAGAGAGCACACCCTTTTATACCACAGCTGTGCTCTGCCATGCAGAAGAGACAGGGTAGCTTTCCAGTGGAAGCTTGCTGCATGTCTTTGCCTTGGGGAAGAAGTTCAGAGGGTAGAATTAGCATAGAATTTCAGAAAGGAATTGATCTACCAGTAAAACCATTATCAATTACCTAAGAGATACTCCTAAAGAATTGACAGAATGGTGGAGCTTGGGCTTGCTAAAAATTCTTGAATGAAACTCTTTTTAAGTTTGCTCCTCTGTAGTGTGTTCATTACCTTGTAGTCAAGCATGACCAAAGAGGATGCAAGATAACAGATAATCATTGTAAGATGCACTAACCTGTCATCATCATGTGCTTCATCTTCTTCAACTGAATATCTTATTAGATGATTAGATTAGGGCACCTCAATAATAATTGGTCAAAGGGAATAGAGCACCTATGAAAGTGAAAACACATAAACACTATTAGTCAGCTGAGGGTAAATAAACCTTCCATTCTGATGTTTGGTCTGAGATTTGCAACTAGTCTGACTAGACACACATTAATGGGGAGGACAGTGCAAGTAGATCTCAAATAATTGAATTAATTTGCACTCTGGAATCTGGGAGTTGGTGGGGTTCTTTTTTGGGGGGCAGTGAGTTATGGCATTTTTTCAATAAGTATGATATGCTAATTGTTACTTGCAATGTATAAGCATCTTTGCAGATGAAAAACACCAAATGAATGTGACATTTATATTTTAAGAAGCAGTCTGTGTCCATAAACTGCAACAGAGTCCCAGATCTAGTGGCTAAAAAAATTAGCTTTCTGTTTTAAAGTTACTGTCTAGACAACAGAACCTGCTAAAACTAATACTTAAAATTGGGGATTTTTTTGTCTGAAATTATTTGATGCTCAAGAGAACAGAATTCGCTGATTCCTTTGACTGACAAAAAGGGGAATGAAGCTTTGATAGTTAATTCAAATTAACTGTTGAGTTTAAATAAAGGTATTGTGTGTTTCTTTTTTTCCTTTTCTTTCACAGAGCAAACTGCAATCATATCCAAAAATGGAAATTATCAAGTTTTTTTAACCTTCAGATCTGATGCTTTTACCACATGAAGTTTCTGTAGTACATTTTAGGGGGATAGCCCTTGGCAATTCTGCACATGATAAATGATGATTTCTATTGTGGTTTAACAGTGATCAGGATGCAGCAGAGAGCCAAAATGATTGTTTTCTTAAGATCTTACATTAATCAGAAAAGTTCTTAAGGCATTTGTTTACAGTTGCTGGTGAATTTTCTAGTGCGATAAGCTGTTCTAGTCTTCTAATTTGGGTAAGGTTTTGTGAAATTTCTGTTGGTGCTGTGGTGATTCAGTTTGCCCAAAACCAGAATGCTTTAGCAGAAGAATTTTGCTTCAGTCTTCAGTATGTTTTTTAATTAGATTTTTTTTCCTCCAGCGTTACTTGGATTTTACATTACCTCTTTAAAAAGTAGTTTTGAAGACTCTTCTTGACAGTCATTTTTCATTGTAAGGTAAAAGTGAGGACTGATAGCTGACAGAGAGAAAATGACATTAGGAAGCCTGATGTCTGTCTGTCATGCTAGAGTATCACCAGAGTTGGTGTTACAAGATCTATTTTCCTCCACAGTAGTGTTCAAGTAGCTCCATCCATGGATAGTCTACAATTCCATGGACAATCCATTGCAGGTTTTGTTTGCTGTCATCAGCTGTGGAGGTGTGATGTGTGGGTTTGGGGTTTTTTTCACTTTTGTTGTTTTGCACCCAATTTCTGTCCTGTTTAATAAATCTCCTGTATCTGGTAATTTTCCCACAATGATTAAACTAGCTCTGGTGGTCTTGATTGATCTCACTTGCCTTCCCTGTGGCTCCTAGACATCACTCAAACCACCAGCTTGATTTGTTACCTTGCACCAGCCCCAAAATAATTCCAGTTTTGATGAAAAATAGCGGTACTGTTACTTTTGGGTAGCTAGATGCTGTCTAAGTGCAGAGGAATTCCAGAAGACCATCACATAACTTCAGTGGGCAAGAATGTGGTAGACTAATGTCAGCACAGGTAAACATAGGTTTTTAAACAGATTTTTTTTCCAGTTAGGAAAAAATTATTCTAAACCATGCAATGCTGAACTCAGAACTGACGGTTGCAACTTGGAAAAGAGGCTTTGTGGTTGTCATTGACAGTTTTCCAGGACTATTGTCAGCAACTTGGAGTAGCAGCAGCCAAAAAATTGAGAAAAACCTGGGCTATGTGTGCTTCTTGCATCATCAGGAAAAGGTACTGAGGACAAGAAAATACCTTTTGTTGGTATTTAAAACACTGGTGTGCTCACCACATTCTGAGCACAGGGTTTGGTTTTTGTGCTCATATCTAAAGAAGGTGGAGATAGTGCCTTTAGCTTAGGGAAGGTACAGAGGAGGGCAGCCCTCAGCCCAGGGGGTGGTATTGCTGCCTTGTGTGGAGTTGCATCATTTGAAAGGTTTGATTTGGAAGATGGGCCAGTGAGAGGGGCAGCAGGTTCAAGGTTTACAGAATCATGAGCTGGTGGAAGGGTGAACTCCCAGCTCTTGTTGACAGAAACCCTGCAGCACCAGGACGCTTGGTGAAACTGGTTGGGAATCAGTTTAAGACAGATGAAAGAAGAAGGTGTTTGTTTACATAGCAGGTACTGAATTTATGCAACTTGCAGCCAGAGGATGTTTTGAAAACAGGCTGAGTAGGCAGGTTCAAAACAGGGTTAGGAGAGTTCATGGTCAGAGGGGAGTGGACCACAGGACATGGGCTATTGGTTCTCTCTAAATAGCACCTTTTCTGCCTTGTTGGAGATGAATTCTGGACTAGATGAACCATCAGTCTGACCCAGCTGGGTGTTTCTTACATTCCTGAGCTCTCAGGCTTAGTGGGATCTTTTTGTCATTCACTTAGAATTATGTTCTTTTTTCATGGCAGGGTTAGATGGAAGGCATGAAGCCTCTCTTTTCTTTTTTTTTTTGTATGTTCAGTAAGCTGCACCTCCAAGGGAGACTCTTGGATCTAATTGTTAAATTCATCAGTGCTGCAAGCTGATATGGCTGTTACTTCTTAATAAGCTAGAAAAAGTTTCCTTCTTTCTAGCCAGGAAAAAGTACTGGGAAGTCCATCTGGGAATGTGATTCATCTGGGTCACAGTCATCATTTTCCTCTCAGATTCCAAGGAGAGGTTTGGGATAGTGCTCAGATACTAGTGATAAGATTTTATTTAGATGTAGCTTTCAGTTGTAGTGGTGAGCAGCTACACTGTTGTTTATGCAACAAGACTCCAAACATACTTTTTATTACTTCATCAGTGGGACACACTCCCTGGTATTTGGTTATGTCCCAATGAGCTCTGAGAATTTGGAGTTATTCAGCCCCTGCCTCGTCTGACAGTTACCAGTGCTCAGGAGCAAGAGTAAAACCCACAGCTAGAAGTTATTGAATCTGAAGGATGTGAGTAATTCTTTTGCTAGAGAGTAGGATAGAGTATTACAATATTTTAAAGTAATTTTTTTAATCCTCCTTAACAAAGTTAACTTCAGTATAGCAGTGCCTTGTAGGGTGGTAACCATTGGTAACTGGAAAGACAGTGAGCCTAGGCTTACTATCCATATTTTTAGATTTAATTGGGGTAGACTTAACATAAAAGAGGTTGATAAAGGGAATTTGGAGGTTTTTGCATAATGTTAAGACAGGAGAGACTGCAAAGCTGAAAAATAGTGAGGGCATTCCTTTCAAAGGTGGTGACATTTTGTTTTACTTTTACCATCAGTGTCTTACAGCAGGGAAATAAATGCCCCATTTTTAATGTAATGTTCTACAATTATTTTTATCCTGGAGGAAAACTTAATTAATGGAAAGGGCTAGGTTATGTCTAAATCTGGACAATGTTGACCTTTATCATAGCCTAACGTCAAGCTGCTGTAGAATCCCTCACTATGAAGGCTCATCTAGCAGGAGTTATTATTCATGTGGATATATACATCTGGCTTTTCCTTGCTGGGGCACAGTTGTCTTGGAAGAAGACTGAGTATGAGCCCTTTGAGAGCTTGTCCTGCTTTCTTCCTCCTTTATTCTTTCTCCCTGCTTTGTCTTTCCACAATTGCAGTAAAATTTGATAGCTCAAAGTGTAAGTTAATCCTAAACTCTAGAAGTCCTCCTTTTAAAGAGACTGTAAATCTCAGCAATACACTTTGTAGAATACAGAGAAGGAGCCTCTGTTTATGGAAAGAAGGGGACTTATTTATAATTTTTTATAAATACTGAATAGAAGTGTATAAAGTAAAGCTTCCTCAGAACCAACCAACCAAAAATCTCCCCCCTTTTCTTCTTTGACCAAGAGAATACTTTCTCACTGTTATGAAATATATCAAAAGTGTCAATATTTGCTATTGCGTGAACAGTCTTAAATATTTACTATTTGAAGCAGCTCTGTACTTTTTTTGTTCAGTTTTTACAGTGCCTAGTGTTTCTACTCAATACACTGAAAATATTAAATGTTAACATTGTAGTTAGTTATCAAAATAATCTTCTAATTTGCATTAAATGAGTTTGGTGAGGCGATATAAAAGGCATTCTTGGTGGGTGGGAAAAAAGCACGAGAAGAATATGGAAAGAGGGGTTATTGACATGATGAGCACTGACACTGCAGACCTGAGCTTAGAAGCATTGGGATTTTGGTTGGTTTGGTTCCAGTCACATTGTGCAACAGGGAAAAACAAATGGAGAAAACCTCCTTTGCTTTTTGTCCCTTTGGAGGTTGTACCTGCCTGAGTGACTGTATGTCAGTCAAAGTACTCACAAGCATGGAAAAATGAATCATATTAAACAATGGAACCTCTTGCTGTTCTGAAGGGATGGCAAGTTCAGAAAGCCCTTTTCATTGGGGTGTAGCTTGGCTTGCTCAATCTCTTATCAGTCTCTCATCAGTCTCTCCTGTGCTGGAAATGCCACGGCCCAGGCCCTGATGGGCCACAGGTGTGAGCTCCTGATGTTTTTCTGTGTTTTCACTCTGGAGCAAAGCCAATCAACTCCAAGAAAAATAAAAGCCACAGTCTGGGCACCTTCTCTGCCTCAGCTAGCTAAAAAAACTACCTGAAAGCAAAGGAGATCTTTCTCCTGCTGTCTATCCATGCTACAGGCAGCAGAGTCTGTGAGAAGGATACAGGGGAGCAAGTGCACGTTCTGATAACAAACTGTGCACTTCTTCTCCCCACCTTTGCTCTTGGAACCAGTCTTAAAGGTGCAAAACTTAATATCCAGCATGAACAGAACAGATGATTTGGGATACAAACATCATAAAATCACCCTAGGACACTGTAGAAATTGATCTTCCCACTGCCTAACCGTCTTAGTGCTTAGTGCTTAGGTAGGGGAGGAGGAGGACTTATATTTGCTTCCTATAAATCATCAGCTGTAAAGAGTGAAGCAAGTGGTAGATAAGGATGTCTGCCTCAATCCTGTTTGGTTGCTTCGTGCAAAAGTCATAGTGTAAAAAGCTCCCTAGATTGCTTTGCTGATGCATTGGTAGTCCTCCACTCCTTGAAATATTAAATTGCTGCAGCTTGGTCTGTGCAGGGACAGCTGGCCAAACTCTGAGGGACACATGGAGCCCCCTCTAGCACGGGAAGTGTGCAGGGGCCACCTGATGCACTGTTTTATGTAGAAGAGCTCAGGGATGAATGTCTACATCTCTTTTGATAAGTGTGCCTGAGTCTGCTGAGAGAGCATTTAACAAATGCAGCATAAGAGGAGCTGTGAGATGCTGACGTTCCCTCTGTGGCTGAGTAAAGCTGTGAGCTGCACACCAGCAGTGGCAAATTTGATGCTCTAGTGTCCATTCAAGTGGCCTTGCTTCTTAAAGCATACATAGGGCTGTTCTGCAGATGGATGAGTAGGGATAATGTCACAGCCTGATGGCTACTGAAGGAAGAAAGCTGCAGCACAGCCTAGAAAACTGTCACAACTTTGTTCAGTTTCTCTGTTTCTATGGAAGTTGTTTATTTCCACAACTATACTTGTAGAGCAGAAGCTGAAATTCAATCCAACTTCCTAATATATATATATTTCTACTGGCAGCTGTATTTGAAGCTCTCCTTGGCTATTTAGCTTTGAGAGGTTGACAAAGGCTGTCTGAAATTCTCTTCTCTGATGATGAGGTAACTGACCATATCACAGCATGTGGGGAAAGCTTCCTGGACAGCTAGAGATGGAGGAGAGGCACTGGAAAACACTCAGGTCCAAATCAGCTGGAAAGAGGGGACAGCTGCACTGTGTTACTGTGAACAGAAAAGATGCAGTTTGGTTGTATCAAATGGAGGAGCAGCCTCACGAAGAAGGGAGAAGACATAGGATAAGCTATCAAATAAGCCAGGTCCTGACCTCTGGCTAGTGCAGGGATGGCAGCCTACCTGTGCATTGGAGGTGAGAATGGAGGAATTATTTTAATAAAAATATGAAGTTCTCAAGGCTACAGGTCCTTGTACAGGCTGGATCCCTGTTTTCTCCCTGTTGCAGAATGTCAAATATCGTGGTGTTCCCATGAGAGCCTCACTAATCCAGCTGCTGCAGTTGGGAGTGACTGTAGCCTGATCACATGTGGAGATTACTGTAGCTACAAACTAAAGTATGGCCATTGATATTTTGCACAGTCAAGTTCTCATCTGTGAAGCTCTGTGAGCAGAAAAATTCCATCTGTTACTCGTGGACAAATATGCAAAGTATCCACATAATCTCTTCAGCCTCTCTGTTCCCACAAATCACAGGATGCTCTGACGGACGTGGTTGCCATGTTCCTTATGAGAAGGCTGAAGTCTTGTTGCATAGTTTCAAAGTTAACTTTAACACCTTCTTGGATGTTATCTCAAACTGTGAGATTTGTGGGTTTTTATATTTAGCTCAAATTGTCTGCTATAATTGGCTTTGAGGCTGCTTATAGAAGGGTAGCTGACTGCTCAGAAAGCATGCCTGCATTTCATGTTACTTAAAAACATGTGTCTGTCTTTTTGTCATCTCAGAATCTGCTTTGCAGAGTAAGATTTGTTGGCATAACTCTTCAATTTACTTCCTTTATTTCCTTATTTCTGTAAGAATGGTATGAAGCTGCTGCTTCTGCATCTTCTCACTTGGCCACAGACTTGTCTTGACACCCCAGCCCACCCTCAATGGTGCTCAGCTTGGCTCTAACTTTAGTTTCACACAGCCAGGCAGCAGTGAAACCTGGAGGTGGTGGCTGTCCTGGGAGAGAGACCCACACAGCTGTGCTGAAAAGCACACCCATCCCTGTGCTGTGGCCACAGCCTGCCTTGGGGCCATCTATTCTCCATATCTTGTACCTTCTCATTATAGAAGGAAGCAGTGTAATGACATAGTTGCTTGCCTTGGACTTTTTGAGTAAAATGAAAATATATCTGTATGGCTGTGATGTTTTACACTGATAGTTGTTCTTAGTGCCTTGCTAGAACCCTTGGGTGATAAAGAAAGAAAAGTGAAGTTGAATTAGTTCAAAACATTTTATGAATGGTGCGGAATCAAAGTATAATGCAAGTCAGAATTTTCTGTCTATTTTCACCCCCAAACAAATGTTTTTTATTAATTTGCAGTTCAGTTGCATTCTTTTAAGGTTAGTTGTAGTTGTTCCAAAATTACAAAAATAAATCCATCTAGAGTGATGGTTCCCAACTGATGTGCCGGGGCATGCAGAAGAGCCAGCAGGCTGCTCGATATGCTTTGAAATCTGAAGTAATTATAGCATTCTCTCTGAAGTGTTGCATTCAGGTTATAAGCACACTTATGCAAGGATTTTGGCACATGCAGGTATATCATGGAACAGTTAATGGATACAGAAGGATTCTGGGAAGAAAGGCTCCTCAGGAGAGTTAAGATACTTGGGCATCAGGTACTTACCTGGTGTGGATTTTACTTGGTGCTTTGTTTCACAGTGATGTGAACATTTTTTCTTCTTAGTGGAACTCAGAGCTGTTATTACACTTCATGCAGATGTTTGCATATTTGTGGTAACCAGAAAAATTGCAGCATAATGATCAATTAGAGACATGTATCATACTCTTACTTGTTCTTATTACATGTGGGTACTATGAGTATCTCACTGTACATAAAACAGAATGAACACCATCTTTTCACTTTTAAAAGAACGCTCCCACATTTCATCATCACACACTGTATTAGAAACCCCAGTGCTATGGGTTTCTAGCATTGATGTAATTCTTCCTTTGGAAGAGCTGTCTGGCTTAGCTGCACTCCCTTGTTCAGTTGGAGCGTAGAAATACTTGTTAGTGCGTAGCAAACCATGCAGGAGGTGCAGCCGGGTTTGGGAATTGGCTGTGCTGCAGCTGCTGTGCAGGGGTTGGAGTGCCTGTTTGGCTGTTTCCCAGCTGCTGGAATCTGTGCCAGGCACACCCGCCCCCTTCAACTTGGTATTGTAGCCTGGGGCTTGAACCTGAGGATCTGCTTTTGCCAAAAGAAAGGTATGTATGAAATGACAGAAAAAAACTGTGGGACACAGGGCCTGTTAGAGATGCTCTGCGCTGTGAATAGAGAGTGCTTAGTAATGGCTTTTCAAAATGATAGTACTTTCCATAAATGATAATGTAATTCAAAATTAAACAATCTATTCTTATGCTTTTGCCTTCCTGCCATCCAGCTGATAGGTTTCAAAATGAAGTATCAGCTGCAGCAGGAGCTGCACGTTGTGGGGCAAGACATACAGTTAAGTTTCCTGAGCTGAAAAGGGCGCCAATCCACAGGTGAGGAGGGGCTGGGGGAGGCCTCTCTGCTGTAACTTAATCTGAAGAACAGATAAATTATTTTCTAAGTCAAAGCAATTAAAAAGTTCCTTCTTGGTGAACCAGTGGTATACTGATTTATAAATGACTGCTGTTTTCATGTTGTTTTTACAGCCTGTAAGATGGAGGGGCTTAAAGCTTTAGGTGATATTTAGGTGTGTAGACCCAAGATTAATTTCTATTTTATTTTGTGTGGGCATATATGGGTGCTAATACTTTATTTGCTCTTCACAGAAACAACCACCACCAAGTGCAGAGAGTGGTTTAAAACGATAGGAAGGCTAAATACTGCTTGTTAATATAGTTCGATTTCTCTATTGTGTATATCAGCGCCTCTTGTAAGCTTTTTTCTGATAAATGTTCAAATCACTGAAAATAAAAGTCAAGGTATATTCTCACAAGACACCTGAGCCTCTCTGTAAGCTGTTTTCCCCTCTTAGTCCCTTGCCTAGCCTGACTTCTTTTGGCTATGGCTGTAACGCAGGTTACAGAGGTACTTGAACTGCTTTGTTGCAGGTGAAGGCAAAAGGTAGTGCTTTAAAATACTTCCAGCTCAAAGCACTGAAACACCGTTGCTCACCCAAAGGCTGTCCCTGAAGTGTTGAGTGACTCCAGTGTCCCTGTTTTACCTCTCAAAAGCTGAACCTGCAGGCAGCTTCAGGACAAAGAGTGACGTGACCTTTGCAAGCTTCTGGGTCATGTTTTGAGCTCATAATTTTCTAACAATTGATAAATCTGCACATAATTTTTACCTGGAGCTGGACCACAGCAGATACTGTAGACATTTGAAGGAAATGCTGAAATAAATTTTGCTTTATGCTTGCCTATATCAACAAACTAAGGGTGCCTGAATGTGCTGTGTGCATGTATGCATATATTTGTGTGTAGCAGTCTGTGTGTACTTGTGTGTGTGAAGGGAGGGGGAGATAAAACCAGTTTGTGGCAAATGGAGGCAAAAAGTGGGATAGTTCACATGAAAACACATCTAAATGATTGCAATATCAAGGCTGGTGGAAGGGGTGGTCTGCAGTGAAGTCCCTTTTTTGTCCCAGCTACCTGGCAGCAGAAGCTCTGTAGTTGCTGCACCCTTTGGAATACCCTGTCTGCTTGGGCTTCAGTTTGCAAAATATTACAGGGAATGCAGTGTTTTAAAGCTACTGTTGTTTTGTCCTTCATTAAGGCACAACATGTTTTGATTTGTATGGAGAATATCTTAAAGACTGGATGCTTTGGCAATGTAAACAACTGGAAAAGGAAAATGCATCTGTTTTCTATTACAATCTAATATTATGCTCATCTGTGGCTTCTAAGTAATGGGCACTTGTTTACATATTACAGAATATAGTTTATAATTTTATAAACATAGTTTATAGTTGCATATTGGTTTCCTAAATAAAAGAAAAAAGCAGTCGTGGCTTATGGTAATGCTTGCACTGAGACAGTCCTGGAAGTCCAGAGAAGCAGCTAGTATCCAAGGGTGGGAATGAAAAGCCTCTGCTTTCTGCACTGCCTTTCCCATAGCTCAAATACTGCCTCTCTTTATGCTCAAATCTGTTTGGTACTACTAATGACTTCTGCTTACTAAATTTAGGATTTGTTGTAAATGAAGATTATGGCATTGTTTTCCTGTAGCTGAATCTGATTTGTAAACCCTTAAGTGGAAGAGAAAGTCTTCTTCTTTAAGTGTTTTAAAGCAAAATGTCAGTAGACGTCTGTGTACTTCCCTGGTTTAATCCCTACATCTAAATTGCAGCTGTGAGATATTTCCAAAGCTCTGTTTTTCTTTCTTACATTTCCATTAATTTTCAATGAAGCATGGCTTTGTTGAATGAATTCGGTTATTATTTTCTGAATCTCAAATGCATCGTGTAACTGTAGTGGCCAGTTCAACATTTAGAATCCACAGCTTTGAAATCTTACACATCTGAATGTATTATTACTGTTTGTTGATGTAAGATTGCTCTGACTGAAAGAACAATGTAGAAAAATTTGGTTATTTAGTCCTCTCTTGAATGCCTAAGCTTACAGTACACTTCAAGCAGCAGTAAAGGAGTCATCTGAGCACAGAAGAGAAAATAAAGAGTATGGAAGCATGAGCAGATACATGCCTAAGCCCAGAAGAAGAAACCTGACAAATAAAAAAGTAGAAAAAGATGGGAGGTTCGTGGGTCTTTTAATTAAAACTCTCTGATTACAATTATGCAGGAATCTGATGGTCTGAGTTAAATTTAAAATCATTGTTTCATTTGCCCTATAAGGAAGTTCAGAGTATTTTAGGCATGTTTCTTATTCTTTTGAAAATGTATATTACAAGAAGATTTTTCACTTAAAAAGTCATATGAATGTCTGTATTGTCTATATTTTGCATGGTAAAATAGCAGAACATCTAATTTGCTCCTATTTTTGACAACTTTGAGTGCTTAAGGCAGGAATTTCCCATGCTTGTTACTAGTCTCCCTCCAGTTGACATTCACTGGAAAGCTTTAGCTGGAAGTATTTAACCATCTTCAGTGAGCTGAGAACACCATTCCTTTTTCATCCTTCCAAGCACAGCTTCAGACAGTGCTGGTGTTCTGCAGATTTTGAAGTGACCCTGAAGTTTAGAAGGAAGCAGTTGCTCCATTTCAGGAGGTCTATTTGCCTGAAAGCCACACTGTGTTATGTCAATACTCTGAGTAACTGAGAAATGCCAAGTTGCATTTACAGTAGAACCTGCTACACCTTCAGGTATTATTTGAAAAAGCTGTGGCTCCCACTGTGTGAGCTTTCACAGACCTTGATGGCACTTTTCTGTTAGCAACCAGGACTGCAAGCTGGGAGAGAATCACAGACAAAAATGAAAGTTTGAGAGGCAGTTTTTTCTTGCTGACATACCAGGACTTTGACTGAAAGAAAAAGCTCCTGTGTTTGTATTTCATCATATTGTCTTCGTAGAATAAGATGCCTAGAGATGCTACAGAAACTTCTGACTTCTTGTTGTCATGATTCTTAATTCAAATTAAACGTTGCATTAAACCTTATGCATAGTTGGTAAATAGAGAGAGATGAATATTTAATTATTGAGACTGGAGAACATACAGTAGAAAAACAGTAATTACCAATATGGGATGTATTTATCTGTAGAAAATAACTGTAGGTAGTTTTCCCCTTCTCCTTCTATGATAACTCTTATTTCCAGTCCTCAGACCTTGAACTGGGAATCATAAATTTTGTCTGACCATATGGAGGTTTGGTGGGGAGGGTGTTTGTTTTTGAGGCAGGGAAGTGTCCTGGTTTTGGAGAGCTTTTTTGTCCAATAATGCAATTGAACTACTTTTTTCATGCTACTATAGCCTATTTTAGGTCCTTTTTGTATATACACACACTTACAGGCAGTGGTGTTACGCTCTTAGATTTTGTACATGTAATAAGTAGAAAATGCATATTACAGAACAATGTGATAGGCAGTATACCTTCTGATAAATTCTAAACTGCAAAATATATATTTTTGTGTGATAACATATTTGCAGAGTTTTCTTTTGATCCTTAAGTGATTTAAAATGCTGAAACGTCTTCAGAAAAGCTTTAATAATATGAAAAATCTGTTGCAAAAAAAAACAGATGTACAAAATAACATTGACTGAGATCTCTTTAGTTGCTGTGCCATGTACTTTTTTTACCCCAAAAGACCATGAAAATTGAAGTTTTATAACAAAAATACTAGCTTTATCTTAATTAAAACCTTCATATAAGAGAACTGGAGCTTAAATGAGAATATTTTTGGCTCTGGCCTGAAGATACAGGTTGAAAGTAGAAATTGGGATAGTCTGCCATTCTTCATATGTCCTCTTTACTATAGCTTGGCCATTCAGAGTACTGGAGGTACAGGGAGTTTCCAGATGAATACAAAACTTTAAAACACAATGCAATATTCTGTTGGATAAAGGGGAAGCTCAGGAAGAATTTATAGATAGCTTTTGAAAGCAGAATTTGTTTTAAAAGGGACAGAGTTGTGAAACTTCTTGAAAACTGCACTGCTGCTTGTCACAACCACTGATTATTTTTAAATTATATTTAAAATTTTATTTTATCATTTCTCTCTATGTTTCAGGCTGCCTTCTTCCGTCTCAAGCATATCTTTGATCTGCACTTGCTCCTTGAAGTATAATGCAAGCTTCTGTTTTTTAAGTTACGTCTATAAGGCTGAATGGAACATTACCCTCCTTGTTTGACCTCCCACATGTGATACACAATCCATTAAATCTCATGTAATATTTAAGAATTTAATACGTTCTTTGCATAACATAACAGTAATAATACTGACAAAACACTGCTCCAAGCAAAACTGCTTATACAAACAGCTGATGTGTGAGCAGTGGAGCTAATGAAGCTGTGTTTCCTATAGATTTTTCTCATTTATTAACTGGCCCCTTCCCCTCTGCAGCTTCTCTGGAGTATCTGACTGTGCTGTGCTGATGAGGGAATGGATGCAGGGCTTGAGCATGGGTGCTGACCACCCTGCTCTCCTCTTCATTTTGGGGAGAGTTTCAAATGTATCATCAGGTACTTTTGTAATCACTGAGACTATCAGCAGGCCAGGTTAGGTACAGATTCTTCTCTTGGCTGAGAGGACTGGGTGGCCAGCGGTACAAGTTTGTGTATGAGAACAGAGAGCTGCTTTTTTTTATGAGATTATAAAGTGCAGTGATACAGCATGATATAAAGCTGGAATTTTATATATTTTGTCAAGGTTAATGTCTAGAGGATGCTTTCAGTCACTGATTAACCAAGACATCTTAATAATATGTGATATTGTGTTCAGATCCTTTAGTGTGCATGCTAAGCCTTTAATCTGTGCTGCTATATGCTTTTAATTTTCAATTGACTTATAGCTTCTAAAGGGTTATCCTTAATGCTGGATTTGACAACTCATGGAAGATTTATGTGTGACAATAATACAGTGTCTATTATCATCTAGTGAGATTCTTAGTGATACTCTTGTGAACAACTTTGATTATATGGAAAGAATTTCATGTGGCATGGTTTTTTTAAAAGTTTAAAATATCTGACTGAAAATTCTGAGATGAGAAAAACTTTCACCTAGTTTGACTTTTGCTTGTGTAATTATACAGTTTCACAATGCTAGACTGGTGTTGCAATTAAATAGCTAATGTGACTGTTGATTAGTTTCCCATTTGAAATCATGGCAACTGAACAAGTGAAGGTTAGTCCATTTAGGCTGTTAGTAACTTTAGAATATAATATTGGCAGTCATTCAGGCTTTTAAGATTTTGCTGAATGAAACTCTAAAGAAACAGCAGTAAAATACTTGATTTGTCTAATTGGTTTTTATCATTTGGATGTAATTCACAGCTGTATCCAAACAGGGCTCTCCCCTTCCCGGGTGCTGCCTTCTCTGCTCTTCAAACTTGAGATAGCTTCATTGTTTTGAATGAGATTGTATTTCCTTTGTGCCCTATATTTACTATTTTCTTGTTCCTATGGTTTCTGGAAATAAATTAGATGACAGTTGTTTTGAAAACCTAATCTATATACAAACAAGTTTTTCAGTGTTTAAATGGTGCAATGAAGAGTTTAGTATGGACTATCTCAGAGCTTATTAAAGTGCTCAGCGTTGTTATTGAGGTTAATCCCATAGCAGTCTGGGGTACTTTGATTGCTAATTCAGTAGGAGGAGAAGGGTAGAGCTCTTGTTTTACCAGTGAAGGCTTATTTTCTGATGTTGGAATTTTGTTGTCTTTTTTTTTTTTCCTCCAGCTAAAATTCTATTGCATGTAGAGTTTACTTAATATTATAAATCTGTTTTAATGTGGAATAATGCTTGGCTGTTATGTAGTCACACTCAAATGCTATTTATTTTTGTAAGCATTGATAATTTTGCCTCCCACCCTCATGCATATGGGTTGTTGTAGTTTCAGACCATGGAGCACAAAACGTACATTTCCCACATAGAATGTATTCTTCAGTTTGTAGGAGTGATCCAGGAATGAGGCATTTTTTCAGTTCTTTTTATTCTCAGCAGTGTGTGGCTGCCCAATGTTTTATTTATAGCACCTTGTCCAGATGCTGCCCTGCGTCTGTCTTCATGTGGGCACTGTCAAGACATTACCACCCTGCTGTGTGCCCCTGGCACAGTCTGAGCTCTGCTGGCAGGTAGCAGTTCTCAGCTCATGGGCAAGGCACTGAGACACAGGAGGATTAGGGCAGAAAAATTGTGCCCTAGATATTATAGTGACTATACATGTTTGAGGCTTCACAACTTCCTCCTCCTCACTATAAAATCTCATGTAGAAAATAGATGGGGTTTTATCTTTTCCTTGAGACTAAGACAAAGTAACTTGAGTAAAACTACAGAGCAAATCAAGCCAAGGGCAGAATTAGATTTCAGGTCTTTCTGCATGTGGCTGTGTGCTTGTCCAATTGGTTGTAGGTTGTATACCCCAACCACAGCACTTCACTGTTGTCAGCTTTTGAGTATGGCTGATGCTTTGAATTTCACTTATCAGCTTAAGTGTCAAAGGAGTCTGAACACCAGGTTTGAAGTGCTGGGAAGAGGAAGATGCTGTGTGAGTCTTAGAGAAGTTTTGCAGTTTATGGCAGACAGGGAAGGTAAAAAGGTCAGGTCAAATGAGTGCAAATTACTAGAAATAAATTGTGAAGGTGTGGATGTACATGAAAATGCATTCATACAGAAACAAATGATGTTGTATGTCAGTTGTTTTCTAGGATTTCTTATCTTGATCTACAAAGCAGAAAACAATGTGTCAAAGCAGTTAATGCAATTAATTTTATGTCAGACTGTTGGTGGTACCTCAGTGAAAAACTAAATCTGTGGTTAAACTGTTGTTTTCTAGTCCAGCTTCAAGATGTAACGAGCTTGGCTGTTGCTTTTTGTTTTATACCAAAGGTCGTCTTCTTTCCCTTTATTGAAGCATAATCTCTAATTTGTTTCCAGTTGTTTCTGCTGTTTGGTAGCTTTTATATTACAGAGTAGCAGACGGGATCAAAATAATGGATTCTTTCCTTCTAGCTTGGCTTTCCAAACTTCTTGGTACAATTTTGTCAACTTTATGATATTTCATTTGTTCTTATCCCTTCCCTGCTTTGTTTTCTTGGCATGCTTCTCCCAATGTGTTTTCCAGTACGTCCTTATTAACCTTTTTTGATACTTAATGCGCTGTTGTTTTGAATTGAGGAAGTGTTTCATCCAAAATCACTGCAGAACTTCCTTCCCACGTTGCTGCCCAGACGTGCTGCAGACTAGCTGCTTAATTTGCGCTGGCAAAATTTCAAAGTGAAGGTCAGCTGGCCAGGTTATCCCCCCACGGGGCTTCTGTATCCCTTCCTAAATGCCATTTTTCTTCTGTTTGTTCTGTGATTTCCCTTTATTTGTCCATTGGGAGGAAAATGGCTCCAGAAAAGTTGAATGGTGTGATTCCTTCCTTGCTTTAAGCTGTAACTCTCACAGTTTACCATGTATCACAGAAGCAGTTTCAAGGCACTTCAGACTATTTATTTAGGGTTTTAAGATGTTGTCAGAGAAAAGTAAATCTGTCAGAAAATGAGCATTTTAAAGTTGGGTCAGAAAAGCACAAGAGAAAGTGGTAAGGTTTGGCTTCTGGAATGGGGAACCAGCCCAGAGTGCCAGAATGGCATGTGAAATACATATTCACAGAAAGATAAGGATATTCAGCAGCTGAAATATATTCTGATTATGTGGTAGCTACACTGTGTGTTATGTGTTGCTAAACTCCACTGCTGATGTAATTTACTTGATATAATATGAGCACAGCTTCAGTGCACTCAATTTTGATCAAAATTAATTGTGTATATTTAAATTGCTGACAAGCTTAGGGGGTGTGAGTGCATCTAAAGGCACCCAGGTCATCTGCTTCCCTATAATCAGAGCAGTTGTGATGATTCCCAGCATTGGTGAGTTTGTTGAGTTTGAACCTGCCATTAAAGTAATTTAATTTGAAAAATAAAACTCCTAAGAAAGCTCCTTTGAAGAACAAGTTGCATAATGATGTTATTTCTGGATTCCCCTTATTAATATTGTTGATATTTGATTATGTGTTTGATAAAGGTAGAAACTGAGCAGTGTTTTCTCTTGAAGGATACAGCCATACAAAGTGTACTTCACCAGTGCTTTCTTGAGCTGGGTGTGGATTATTGGGTCATCATGAGAAGTGTGAATGCCACAAATTCTTCACGGTTAGACTCTGCAGACTCCTGAGCTGAACTGTACAAATTCCAAAATAATGAATGATCCCAGTTGTTGAATTTGCAAATCTATTTGAATCTTAAAGATACAAGCAGTGTTGCCCTGTGAGGACTAAAGCTATTAATGAGGTGGTGCACATTTAGGGTTTGATTTTGCTTTCATTATTGCAGTCTGGGGAGGAGAGAAGACCTTGGGCCAGCAGTGGCTTTATCTGAAGGATATCAAACACAAACAGCGCTGCCAAGTGTATTAGACTAGTATTATGAGAAGATTTGGGATGAACTTGGAGTATTGATCTCATGAGATCCCTGGCTTCATAGTAACATCATTATTTTCAGTCCTGAAACAAAGGGATTTTCTCTCTGTTGTAAGCCAGACTCAACCTTTAGCTGATTACTCAGACTATTAGTAAAGGAAGGGAAGGATCCAGACCTTAAGTCCTTACAAAGTTGGAAGGCACAAACATGAGAATCCCATTTATAGCACTACACCTTTTAATGAGAAAGACTCTGCCCATATTTTTCATTTCATAGAAACCAACCAACCACAAACCTACAGGCTGCATCTTGGATTCTTGTTACTTGCAACTGGTGGACACTTGTTTTGTTTTATGGCTTGCTTAGCTGTGCTGCCATAAGAAAAGTTGTAGAATTTCTTTACAAAACATGCTATTGAATTTAAGCTCTTTCTTCCTAAACTGAATTATATTTTGTTTCTTTTAGTCTTCCAAAACCCCCAAAATTTGGTATCTTCTTTCTCCAAAATTGAAAAAATGAAATATTTAATCAGAAATTGAGTATTTGGGTCATTAGTCTTGTTCAAACCCCTAACTACTACTGATTTTGTGTAATAGAACAGGATATCCCTTCAGTATTTTTTCTACATAGAAACCTTGTGATTTCCTTTTTCTAGTATGTTTTGTGCCAGTGCAGAGAGCTGGCTGATATCCTCTTTTTTGGTGGAACCAGGCAAATCTGACCTGCAGCAGCTTCCCTCTCTCCCGTGGCAGGTGCTCGGGGCAGGCAGCCTTGGCTTTGTGTCTGTGGCTGCAGCCTTTCTTGCTGACTTCAGTGATGGGTTGAGTTTTCTCTTGAATGAGTTTAAATCAGGTTGACATGCTGTAAAGCTGAAATCAAACATACAAATTCTTTGCTGGGCAGAAGCTCATCCAAAGAATGTGTGTGGTTTAGTTTGTGCTTTCCCACTGTACTTACATCCCAGGAAATGGGTTCAGAAATGTAAAAACCTGGTTCTGGCTCATCAAATTATTTTTAAAGTCTCATAGTTGTTGTTTTTTCCCACCTTCTCTTTCTGGGGAATAGAAGAAAATTTTCTGCTGTAGTGAGGATGGCTTTGGTTTTTTTCCAGGGCTGTACATGAACTTTGTCTGAACCAATAGCAGAAAGACTTTATCATCTGTAAGTGGTCTTTAGGTTTCTTCCTCCAGCAGTGAATGACCTCTATAAAAGACAAAACCGGGTGGAAACACCAAATTCAGTTATTCTGCTTTATAGGAAAGGGCTTGGTGAACCCCAATCTTCAGTAATTCCCCATTTAAGACATTCACAGGAAAGCTGAAATAGGCATTTTGGGGTACAAGGAAGAAAAGCTTATCTATTAAATGTAGATTACAGCCTGACAAGTTAAATAGCAATGTTGTAATGACTTTGTTTGGTTCTGTTTGGAATTGCTTTTGTTAGACCCGGGCTGCAATTAACGCACTGGAGCAGCCATTGTTCCTGCCTGCATTCCTTGGCTCTTTCTGCGTCGCTGGGAGTGGGGAAGCGCTGCAGCTTATTTGCATCTCTTTGAAATGGAGTTACTTGAGCTAGCTGAAATTTTGGTGTATGTTTTTAATTTATCCGAAGGAGATGCGTCCCGTGCCTGTGTGCACGTTAGTAATGCCGGGGAAAATGTAAACAGGCACTGCTTGTGCTCGTCGTGTGGGGAGCGCGGCAATGGGGCTGCGTTCGGTTTGTGCGGGGTAGGTGCGCACCGTGTGCTTGTAATTAGTGATGGCTCATGGAGATGTCACCAAGACGAGCTGTAAATGAGTTCTTCAAGACTTCTTACGGTGTTTACTTTGTATGGGATCTCTAAGGACACCCCGTTACAGCTGTCCAGGCTATGGTGCGGCAGGCTGCACGGAGAGCTGGGCTGGTGGAATCCTGCGTGAGTCCTCCCGAGGATGTTCTCAATGGCTCTCCTTTTGTTCCGAGCTTTTGTCCATGAGCTTTTTATTTTTTATGAGCTAGATTTGTTCATTATGTGGGAAGCCGCCACACACAGAATAAGGTGATCTGTATGATCCAAAAGTAAACAACAAATGCACTTCTAAAACCTTTTGTTTATAACTCGTAACTGTGACAGGGAGTCTTCAGCTAGTCCTTGCTCATGGCTTCAAATGAGGTGTTGATGTGATGGGTACAGTTCTGGAAAATGTGTTTGGATTAACAAGGTTAATGGCAGAGCTGCAAAATATCCTCATTTGGTAGTTTGAGAAAAAAAATCTACATTTTCTTCAGTCAAGAACTATCTTTTGATTGACCTGGCTCTGTCACCTGTGGAGCTGTTCCCTAAACAGATGCCAGCAGACCCTGGGAAGGGGTCACAGTTGCTGAGCAGGTCTGATGTCTGGGAGCTGTGTTTTGTCCTGCTGTGTTAATCAGTGACAAAGTAGTTGCATTTATTTGCTGACATGATGGTGGAACTTCAACAGCAACTTCATGTTATTGGACTGTTTCGAAATTAAATGACTCTTTGGAAGGGCATTTCTATTGGTGTTTTAGGGACAAGGCACATTATTGGCTCTTAATAGCAAATGGAAGTTTAAACTGGCTACTGGAAAGCCTTTTGCTGGAACATTGCTTGAGTTTTCACTTTTGTTTGCTTTATTTTTTCCCTCCTTGGTTACTTTCAAAGAAAATGGAGTGTAAGGAAGGAGTAAGGATTACACTTTAAGTGTAGTTTAGCAACACATCTATGTTATGTATGAAAATTCTGTTTAACTTCAGAAAAGATATATTAAACTGTCTAGACACTCTTAGTTCAAAATTTAGGTACTCTTCTCCAGCTTCCCAATAATGGAAATAAAATGAAATATCACCTTATTTTTAGTTACTGGATTTAAGAATGGGATTTCAGCTGTAATAGGAACTGCAGCTAGCTGTGCTGTATCCATCCTGGACTAAGAGATTTGGGAAGGAAGCTTTGCCAGCTGGAACGTGCCTCGGTGTTATCTGCATGTGTGTTGTAACAGATGTTGAGCAGAGACTACTTGTCAGAGGTACCTTGTAGGAGCCTTTAAAGATGCTTGTTTGTTTCAGTACATTTTTCTTGCATCACCAACTTTTTCCATAAAGTCAACCACAAACTGCATTATTGGAGACTCCAGCTGAAACTTGTGGTGAATAGGAAATAGATTAAATACAGGTTTTCCCTTTTCTCTGGTTGCCAGCAGTGATGTCAGTAGTTTTAATGATCCTTACCTCAGCTCGCTGCTGTCCTCACACTCTCTATTAAAACACTTGTCTTCTGCACTGTTTTGTGTGTTGTTAAGGAAATGCTGATGGCTGGAGGTATCCAGTCCATTACTTCATTTCCAAATAAGGTTCTTTCACCTTAAAGCACACTGCAATAGCTCACTGAGGGGAGAGGAGATTCAGATTGCTTTGTCAAAAATTCAGGAAATACTCTTTTGAAGTCAAGCAAAGAACATTTGTATGCTAAAAGTGGGGATAGTGCGTTTGGCTGTGCATAAGGCACAAGTAATGAATCCAAGGTTTATAGGATGAGTATTTCCAGTGACCTCAGAGGAGCAGCTTTGCTCTCAGAGTGTCTGTTTCCTGCACATCTTTGTGCATTCAGACAGAGCAAGCACCACTGGACTGCAGCAGTAGTGGGGGTTGTCATTCTCAGTTACTCAATTTGTGGTTTGTTGAAAGAGATTGGTCAGAGGAGTTGCATATGAAAGCCAGTAATTGCAATCAATAGTTTCATATGGTCCTTAGCAAAGATCCTAGTTGGTTGGTTTTTCTTCCTTCCCAGAATTAAACGAAAACAAAAACTAGCAATACATCTTTAGGAGAGGGCGACAGACAGATTTTCACGTTATGCTGCTGAAGATCTGGAGGTGTAAGTACAAGCTTGAAACTGCTCCATGCCCCTGTGTTCTGTCATGCCTGCAGCTGAGGTTTGTATGAAATTCAGCCTGTACCAGGTCATGTCCTACATGATTCTGGCTCTTCATCCTGTCTCCAACTCGTGGATATTTCAGGCTTCTGTGATTTTTCACTCTTTTTACACATGTGCAGGACTATAATGTACAAGTGTTTATAACTGTGGGTTTCTTCAGTTTTCTTTTCTTAGTGAATTCCTCTGGGAAGTGTTTTGTTTTTCCAATAGACTTGTTACCCTCTTTCTTCCTCTGCTCTTTTGACTTTGGAATCCAGGATTAATGCCCTCCAGTAGTGGTTGAGATGACTTCTTGGCTGTATTGATGGAATTGGTGAGGAATGGGATGGGACAGGCTGTTTTGTTTAATACATGATGTATCTGAGTTTAGATGACCTGGTTTAGATGAATACTGGTGAAGAGGCGTAGAACTTGGCCCTGATGCTGCAAATAATGTATTAGTTATGCTCTTAAAATCTCTTAGCAGAATCAAGTCTGGCCATGTAGAAAAGGTGTTTCTTGCTGTCCTTCCACTTGCCCTGTTTGTACAGGGCAGGTTGAACCTTTGGTCCTTGCTGGGGGCACCCAGCAGTTCCTCTGGCCCTGCTGGATGGGAGCTAGATGTGGAACACCCACCTTGGATATGCAGCACACACATCACACACACTTTGCCCCTCCGTTTAAACAAGCCATTTCGCTTTTGTTGCTTGTCTTTATTAATAAAATATGGCATTACTGGCTAATTTTAGGTCAAATGTAGTTGAAAGCTGACAGCTATGTGAAGCTGTGTATAGATATTTGGGTAGGAACATTCCAGTAGATCGAAATGTGAGTGCAGAGGAAAGTCAAAAGTAAATAAGAGATCTGTGAGATAATTCTCCAGGGAGTTTTCACAGCATACCACACATCATTTGCAGGGATAGGCTTTCCTTTCACTTGAAGGACCACACCACACAAAGTAAATTTTGTTTCTTGTGCAATTAAAGAATATAGGACAGGAGGTCTTTTCAGTTTTTTCAGTTCAACGTGTCTATGGGAAGCCTTTATTTGTACTGAGGAAAATGCACTGTTTACCTGTCTTTTCAGGAGTGCAGTTTATATTGAACAAAGAAATAGATACACTTTTATGTAAAATATGAGTCTTGCTTCAGCAGATTTTAGCAAAACTATTGAAATGTAAATGCTGGTAGTCCTCTAACCCCAGTTAAAAGACAAGTTGTATTCATTTCAGTGCTGCGTGGTTCGGTCCCCAGTGGGTCTGGCTGCATGTCAGTGGTGTGCAGGGAGGAACTGGGACTGTGGTGTGGGAGGCCCAGGGGTGCTGGGCAGTGGGGGACACCAGGCCTGTGCCACAGGGCCTCAGGAGCAGTGGGAGGCAGCCCTGGTGCCCCAGCATGTGACCTCAGCTCTGTGTCCCCCAGCAGGGCCCCTGCCCCCCACAGGGGCTGGAGCAGCTGCCAGCAGGACACGAGGCCATCCAGCCCCAAGTGCATCCTGCTGGGCACTGCCTTGCTCCTCAGCAGGGCTGGGGCTAACAGCCTGCCTGGGAGAACAGAGTCCAGACTGGTGCACTGTGCACTGGGTCAGGGGCTGCAGCAGATGAGGAGAACAGGGGAACAGGGTCAGAGGCAGTTTCTGGCATTAATTCCCCTCTAAACCTGTGCTGTGCATTATCAGGGCAGGACCTTGTTATTCACCCAGCCCCCTCTCAGAGGGAAGCAGAATGTTGATAAATTTATGGACTTTACCAGGATTTTCTATGTACAATTTTTTTTTTGGACTTGTATATCAAATAGGGAGTGGTAGTGCTGCACCCTGAATGCTCTATTCCTTGGTCATCCCTCCCAGGCCAGCCTGGTGTTTGCAGGTGGTCAGGAAGGCCTCTTGTAGGGCCTGACATGCAGTGAATCTTTCTTGTGGCTGGTAAAAATGCCAACAGCAGGCTGGTGTTTGGAGCTTTCCTTGTTACAGGAGCTTGTCAGAGTTAATCAGTATGGACACTTAAATTGTTTCTGCTTAGGTGAATCTCTTGCAAGTTTTAAATGTGTTTCTGACTGCTTTGAATTTTATTGCCAACATCTGTTTTAAATGCTTTGGGGATTCACATGCTTGAGTACAGTTCAACTGTGTATGCCATAATTTTTCAAGGTGCCAACACTTTCAGTTTGAATGATAACTCTTTTAAAGAGAAGAAAAACAAAGGAGGGGCAGGGAAATAATTGCAGAAAAGTTTTAAAGTGCTCATGACGCTGATTTTCTTTCTCTTTCAATTTCAGAATGATGACCTACACAACCTCAACAAATCCTTCTTTTAAACTCATGGGTATCAAGACTATAAATGTTTCATGCTATCACAACTAGGACCTCACCTCCTCCTCCTCTTCCTCTGTAAATGGGTACGATGCATCCAGTTCAGTTTGTTTACTTTACACAAACCTCAGGAGTTGTTGACTGAGCTGCACATCCTGTGTGTGCCAAGCAGAAGCACTGTGACACCTGGACAACAAGTCTCTCTTACTTCATCCTCTACCATAAGGACTTAGCTGGCCACATGAACTGATGTGCCCACCACTACATCATGGTGAGAATGGGTATTTTACTAGCACATTTACACAACTTCATTTGCTGCTGAAAACCTGTATGACAAATCATCATTGTAAATTATTACATACAAGACATAATGTTGGTTGAAGAGTATTAAATATTTAACATAGGTTTTGATTTATACATGTACTTTTTTAATTAAAATGTAACTTTTCCTACAGCACATCTTTTTTGATGTGGAACTGAGGTATACTATATTCTGTTGTAAACAGAGTGGGGAACCTGCTTAAAACAAGGCTTCTAAGAATAGAGTAGGGTACTATTCTTGTTTTAAGATTGTAATTCAGAAAATAATATAATACGAGTCATTGGTCCCTGGGCCTTGATTGTACAGTCATATTTACTGATACTATCAGTTGTAAGATAACCCTGATGTTGAGCTGAATTCTTTCCAAAAGAAAAATAATTTTGTACTCCTTGTAAAATAATAGTCTGTATTAACTGCAATGAAGACGAACATTACTGTACATGGGTATTTACAAGTGTCAACTTTAATTCATCAATTGCACAGTAACTGACAAAAAATCAGAAAAAAGAAATCAAAGTCTTCCATTGTATATATTGTAAAGAAGAAAAACAAACAAACAAAAAACCCAACCAACAGGAAACCACAAAGCAAAATGGAAACAAAAAAGTAAATGCTGAAAATCTCTTTCTATATGTAATAAACTAGATACTGTTTTATCTGCTGTAGTGGGTTTTGGGTCTTTTTTATTTTCTTGATAAGCTGTCTCAAATATCTGAAATTGTCCCGCCAGGTTTCTGTGATGTTGCCATGGTTTGTCACTGAGAATGGCTGTGGACCACTGTAGCTTAAGAATGAAGTGAAGTGTAATTAGGTGCAGTAGGGAGCATGCTTCCTTGCATTCCTTCACTAAAGCCCTTGTTTCAGTTTTCTGGAGATACAGCTCTCCTTCCACTGAATTCAGGGGAAGGGTTCACAGAATGTAAAATCACTTGGAAGCCATAGTAAGACTTCAGCATAAAATTTAAAAAGCACAACTGAGATATTGTCTGGAAATCAGTGCAAGAGGCACGAAAAGGAAAAATTCTTCTGTGACTCTCCTCTGCTTTACATTGATTCTGTGCAGATAAAAATTCTTCTGTGCATAGCATTTGCAGAGTCTTAATTCTTTTGAGGACTGGAAAAATACTGAGATCATGGATTTTCAAGTAAAATGTTGTTGAAGTGATAATTGAATTTGAAGCCATGTCAGGTCCCTGTTGGTCCTTCGTGCTTCCGTGAAGCAACTCCATGGGCTAGTGCACATTCAAAAGAATTCTTGTTATCAGGAAAAAGCAGGCAGGCACAGCAGCGGCTCTACCTGCAGGAAGGCTGTCAGCCCTCAAAGAAGGAGTTTCTTCCCCTTGAGATGTTTATGATGTCTGGGATTAGGCTGTGGTTAGTGCAGTGTCCACTTCTGACTGCAGTATAGATGAAGGGGCCGTTGCACAGCTGCTCTTCACCTCTCCTTTTGCTGGAGGCTTACCAGTCCCTTTGCTCTGCTGGTATTACTGCACATATAAAACCACTCTGACCCTGTCAAGTCAGAATATTCACTTAAGAAAGGACTTGAAGTTCAAGAATGCTTAAATCATTCCAGATTGGGAACAACTGCAGCAGTGGTGATGCTGGCAGAGTGAGGGTGCTGCTGTGTGGGGAGGCTGCAGCCTGAGAGGGACCTGTGCTTGCCCAAGTGCTGCCTTGGAAATCTTGGCCTTTGCTGACAGAGCAGTCTCCTCCCAAAGGTTCTGATACCCAGCAGTAGCAGACAAGAGGCTTGGCTGCTTTCTTATGTAGAAAGGGGCAAGTGGATCTGGTGTAGCTCACCTTTTAGCCTTGATAAGCAGTGATGTGAATTTTTCCAAAGAACCATTAACAGCTAAAAAGGCAGCATTTGTTTTAAAAAGAAGGCCACGTGCATCAGACCAGTATTTAAATTTCCAAGTTACCCATTTTTATTTCATCTTAAAACGGGGTTTATTTGCAATAAAAGCTTGCACATATTCTGAAGTAAAAACATAACAACTCACCCTCAACTCCTTTGCCCAGTTTTCTCCATCTTAGTGAATTAAATTAAATGTTCACTGTGTTGATTTGGTTGCTAAATCTTAGCCTGTGTTGATGTTTAAGTGCCTTGCATAGAAAAGTATTTAATGTCCATTGTGCTTTGTATTGTTCCAGGTATTTTACAGAATCTGGCAATTACTAAAGTCACAAGTTTGGAGGTGCTGGAAGCTACTGTTAAGGTTTAAAAGGCACCAGTGAGTTCATTTAATGTTGGTAGGAGTACTTCACAGTTATACCTCTGTGGGCAAATTTTATTCACAAAACAAAATGAATTCTACAAAAGTGTAGGAATTGACAGTGGTCATTAGGGATGGCAGGGGGGATGGTGCTGATCCAATGGGTTTCCATTCATCTTAATGATGGTGCATGGGCAGAGAAGGAGCTTGTTAATGTGCGTAGGGCTTGTGTTAATCATTACTTTTTCCTAAGTAAAGTTCAAGATGCCTGTTCAGCAAATGTTTTGAAAATACTTTTGCAACAAAGTGCATTCATAACCAAACCTAAAACTCTTGATTATCGCATAGATTTTTATTCTTATGTATTACAGACTTTAATAAATAGACGATTATGAACTAAACCCTTTTAAATTAAAGTATAAATGCCTCAAAAATACAGTGCTATACTATCTTTTATGAATTCTTTTGCACTGTCTGCCACAGAACAGATTGTCATTTCTCTAAGTTTGAAAATGAGCACATGGGATCAGTCCTAGATCAGCTGGTAAAACTCAGATGCTTGGAAGTTTATTTTGCTTTTAATTTTTTTCAAGTGGAAGTTTCTGGTTATTATTTGAGTTTCTTTCTGGCTCTGTTACTGGCACAGCTTCAGTGTTCAAAAACTCTGTATTGAATGCATTTTATCAGTGCTATTGGTTGGAAATGAGAGAGGTTGGAAAAACCATTTGAAGCAGTCTCCAGGAGCACAAGGAGCATTTACACGCTTGGGTTTTGGCAAAGATTGCTGTGTTCAAGCTCAGTTTGATTGAGTCGATGTGTATGTTGTGGAACTCTAAACAAATTTTTGTCCTTTTAGTATTTGATACTAACCTCTTTACTTAGTATTTAAAATATCATGTCTTCCATAGTCTTGTTTTGGTTTTGTTTCAGTAAAAGTACAAATTCAGAAAGCAAAAAGAGAACTCAGGCCATGTTTATACACATGTTCTGGTGCTGTAGCCTTACTTGGTGCATAGTTAAGAACCAAGCACTGTGTCCATCTTGCTCCCAGCTGACTTTCAGCTGGAGCTGTTTGGTACCCTGTGTTTCACTGCAGGGCTGGGTGATGAGCAGGGTGTGAGCAGCCCCCAGCTGTGCTGCTTGGAGCTGTGTGACCGGCAGAGCAGAGCAGCCTCACGGGGCTCCTGCAAGGCTGAGCTGACCCCAGTGCTTGGGAGCAGCTGGAGTACAGCGTTCAATGCCCATTGACTCCATCTGCGGACATGCTGCAGCTCTTGTTCTGCAGCTTCATTCAAACTAGTTCAGTTTAAAGAAACAATACTGAAAATAAAGATGTTATGGCAAATTTTTTCCCATTTCCTGTGTGGCCTCCAAGCCATCTTTGGGTGCTGATGATTTTGGGGTTTTTTTTGGGTTGGTTTTTTGTTTGTCTGATTTTTTCAGCCTGCAAACTTAGAGGCTAGTTCAGTGGTGACAGGGAAGTGTAAATACTGTCAAGGGACAGTATTCACCCTTGTCCATTTCACCTTGTATTTATCTACCTATCAGTATTTTAACTGAGATGTGACTTTGAAGATACTGTAAATAAGTTGTTTGTAAACTGAGCAATCCCCATTGCAAAAAAAAAAAAAAGAATGAAAATGGAAAAAACTTCAGGACTTTAAGTTTAGAGAAAAACTTTTATTTTGCTCTTGCATCTTTAAGATGATACTGTTCTCAAAAAAGATGAAATGAAGAATCTGTGCTTTCCAGATGTTCACTGAAAGAACATTCACACATCAGAGGAGAAGGTGGAGGCCAGTCAAGGACTACTTGAGGAAGCAGGTGTTATGGTGACTTCTGTATTTAAATATTTTTAGATTGGAAGCTTTTGTTCTACATATGGAATAGCATTAACAGGATAATTGAATGTTAATGTGTGCCTGCAGTGGCACACATGTTTCTGAAACATAAGAACTTTGCATGTTCACTGTAGGACAGAGTAGAGCTGGGTGCAAGGCCTCAAGAGGGAAGGATAGAGGGAGCGCTCAAACACTCAGTGCCTTGTGAAGTTTGCTGGGGACAGGTTTTTTGGTAAAAGGTTCTGTGCCATTCTGGATTCCTGATCTGAACTGGGGATGGTTTGGAAACTGGAACTTTTTATTCGTTACTGAAGGGGCTTTTCATTCATTACTGAATGGAAAAGAAACTGCTGGGAAGTCCCCTTAACACTCCACAACCTATGGAAAGGCTCTTCTTGGTTGGATCTCTCAAAGTCCTGTTTCTGCTGTATTAGGACACTTGACAATTGTATTTGGAGATGGACACCAATAAAATAAAATAAAACAAAACCAGTCTGCCTTCTGTAGATGTTGACTACCTCTCAGGGAAATCAGTGTCTGTAGGCAGATAAACTGCATTGAATCAGAGCAGCAGGAAGTGGAGTTATGCTGTGTCATGGCTTGGTAAAATGGTTCTGCTTTTTCAACCACTCTTGGACCCTACTTCTGTCTATAGAAATTGAAATGCTGGTTAATTACAGGAAAATTCCCTGACTGGAGAACTCACCTACAGTGTTTGCAGAGGATAGAGCCTTGCAAGAAAAAACCATTAGAGCAGCAATGCTGCTACAGAATTGATAAAAAATTAAAACAACCGCGTAATGTCTTTGATACTTTTACCAGTAATTTTTCAAGAGGAAAAGTTGTGACTTAGAGCTCTGCTCCTCTCTGTCCATTCAAAGGCTTGTGGGTGGCATTTTATATGGCTGTCACAATCTGTGCCTTTCTTTTTTACTTTTAGTTTTTTAACTTCAAAATCAGTCTGGCACCATTTGGCTGTTGGATGTCATGGCTGAAGCCTCCTGGAACATCAGCAGGGAGAAAGTCCCTCCGGCTGCACCCTGCTCATGGGGCTTTTCCCAGGGTCCATCTCTCAGACTTAGAAGTGAGAAGTCTTTCTCCTCTTGTTTGCTTGTGTTTGTTTTTTTTTATTGTAGTAACCAATGATTAGTTAGATTGAATAAAATGTCTGTTTTGTTGTGAATTATTTGCTGCCAATAAAGTACAATAAACTTGAAATATCAGGGGCTTTCTCCTCAGGTTATTGTGGATGTGGCTACTGTCCTGCTCAGTTTCATCATTGCAATAGTAGTGCTTTGTTTTCTCACCTTTTTGAAGATGGTGTGAAAGAAGAAATTATAATTTTAACTATCTATCAATTTACTGTTTCACCTTCAGCTTGTGAATTTAAAACAGCCATTCATTTTTCTTTAGCCAGTTTAGAAATTTGATTAAGGTAGATTTAGGCAAAAGAATTTTAGCTTTTTGGTTTTTTTCAGGCAGGAGTTTGAGAGCAAAACAAACCCCATATTTCTGGCACATCCTGATTCTGCAGTCAGCTGAGCTGGGTGCAAGGCAAACGTGTCACTGTTTCTTCCTCGGGCTGTATCTTTTGAAGTCAAAAACAAAAGGTTGGCTTTTGTTTTTAAAAGTTTGATGGAAATAAGGTGAGTTCCAGTTCCTGTGGTTGTGGTCTCTGTCCAAAACATGCATTTGAGCCCATTCAGGGCCAAAAAGTCATTATTTGTCCTTTAAATGACTAACTTCAGAGAAAAACTGTTCTTACATGACAGTGGTGTCTTCAGACAGCCCCGTGGTTCCTCAGAGCCCCAAGGCCTCTGCACCGCCTCTGGGTGCTTGGCCTCCTCTTCCTCAGCCCTCACCCCCTGCCCAGCCGCCCTTTTCCCACAAACTCTGGCTTTCCTCAGCCACCTGGCAGTGATGTGGCCCCTCCTGACAGCCTGCCCTTATCAGGAGCATGTTTTGCATTAATTTCAGCCTCTTCACAGCGTGTCCGCCGCTGTGGGAGGGAATGCGGCCTGCTGGTGGAGAGCGTCCGTCTCCCTCAGCCACACATCGGTGCTGCCTCAGCAGGAGCAGGGAAAGGTAAGCTGAAATTCTTTTTCCTAAATCTGCCAGGAGGCAATTTGCCTGGATTTCTTCCCTGTTAGGCTGTGTGAAGTGGCCTGGTAATCTGTTGGCTCATCACCAGTCTCCAGTCATGTGGGTAATCCTGAGGGTTGTCATCTGAGGTGAACGATAAGGCCAAGGGCCTGAACGTGACACATGGATGTGAAAGATCAAGAGACTTCTATTTTTAAAATTAGAGCTAACTATGAGACACAAGTGAGCTGTTTAGTTTTGTCTCTTTCAAAGCATTACATGAATGTGAATAAATAATTTGGTATTATTGCATTAGTTTTGTGTATGCAAAGCAAAACTGATTTTTACGTTCACTGAGGTGTTCGGAGGATGAAGTAATGAGTAAGAAGTACATAACTGCTGCAGTGTTGGGTAACAAAGAAATGCTGGTAAGGAAGCTATGTAAACTGTCCTTGCAGAACAGTAGTACTGTCCAGCCCTTTTTCTCCCTCCAGATTTGAGTGTCCCCTTCAGTTCTGTTTAATGCCATCTCACTCAAAAATCTCAGTTGCTGGAAAGTTTCCTTCTGTGTTTAGTCCTTTCCACTCCTGAGTTTTGTTCTAACTGTTGCACAGCCAAGGTGCTCTCACCAGAAGTTGAGCAGTTCAAGCCCAGTCTGCAGTTCCCAACCCCCTTTTTTGTAATTTCTTAGTGGAAGTCACACTTTTCCCTGACTCAGGAGGCTGCTGCTATTCAGGAAGACCAATGCCCACTAAAGGTTCATCAAAGTGATTTCTACTAAACAAAGCCTGTAAACTATACACAGAAGCTTAAAGCAAGTGTATCCTTAAATTAAGAATGGCTCTACAGGCACATAAGTTCTTTGGGGAGCCTGTGTTTGTTATTCCAACAATCTCATTGTGAAAGCGGGAGCTCTATAAAATGCAGATCTTCAAAGCTTCCTTGAAGATACGAGCCTGTGATTCTCCCTGTCAAAACAGAAGTCTCTTTTAAGGTCACAGTCAGCAAGTTTTCTTCCTCCTAATACCTCTTCCCTTGGATGCTTCAATGAGAGAACTTCTTATTGTTGAGCTCCTCACCTCTTCACCTTACCAGTGAGCTCCTGGTGCCCTTCTGAACTTTTCCTTTGCTTTCCTCTTTTCTGTGAAGCACTTTTAGCACATGAATGTTCTTTGACTGCCATATGCTGACTCTGGGGACAGTGCTGCCTTAGTGAAACAGCAAGCCAGCAGAACTTTCTGGAGACATCCTCTGAGCAGCACTGGCTTGGACTTAAATGACCCAAGAACAGGGGAAAGTGTGAAATCCTTAACTTGAAATTGCCATAGTAGGCAGTGGGTCCTGAAAGGCTCTTCAGTTTTGCTGTGAGTAAATGGGCTTATAGCATAAATATGGCGGGGAGGGATAAAGGAGGGGGAAATAAGTTTGTTTTTCCACATAACAGAATTATTTTGATTTTAAAAGATTTGGTCTTCTCTGGTATCTTCAGAAATGAAGGCCTGATGGAATACTGGGAGGGTTTTACCTGCTTGAGTAATTTTATTCCTGACTAGATATGTGGAATAACTTCACTTGAAATAAAAAGTGAACTCATTGTTTGTTTGGGTTTTTTTAAAACATCATTAAATAAACACAATTTAGAACATGGTTACACAGGTAAGAACATTACTCAAAAGGCAGAACTTTCCAGTATGAGATAGCATCCTATCAAATTTATCCTGGCTTTAGAATAAGAGAAACAAGAAACCAGAAGACCAATGGCTCAGAGTACATGTGACTTTCTTTTTGATGGGATCCCAAATGAACTTGGTGTGCAGATTGGAGTCTCTTTCCCACAGTGTGTGTTGCACACCTGGCTGGCTGGCAGTGCAGTGGAAGTGTTTCCTAATGAAACTTCCATCACTGTAAAATAATCACATATACTTGCCAAGCAAATAGTGTCATAACTGTGATGTGGGTTTGTCAGTCCATTTACTTAACAGCCTAGTTATTTAAGCAGGATGTTTGGCATATATAACAGTAATATAAATTGATGCTGAATAGGTGAGATTTTTTGAGAAGAGTTGTGCTCAAACCTATAAGAATGTAATGGCTTTTGGAGGTATTTTTTCTTTGTTTTCTTGAGGGTTTTTTTACTGCTTATTAGGTTTGTATGTGTGCAGAGTAGAAGTAACTTTCAGTAGCTTGTCAGTGAAAAGTCAATGACTGATTGTGTCGTAACAGACATTTGGATAGGTGCTCTCTGATAAATTTTTATTTGATCTTTGTGTAGACATTGCAAGTGTCACTTTCCAGCAGGCAGCAGCTCTTCTAGCTCCAGTGATCACCAACTGCTATTTTGGGAAGTTACAGGAAGTACGTGCTTAGTCTGAAAATAGTTTAGGCCAATTCTTAAAAAGAGGAGTTAAGCCATCTATGACTTACAATTGACATAGAAAACTGTCATTATATTATAATTATTCCCTAAAAATATTTCAGGAGCTATAATTAGAAGGAAACAAGAAGTGAAACTCAAAGGAAACAAATTACAAGTCCAATGTGCTTAAATTCTCCCTTTGTCATCTTTGCATATTTTGTTGTTTTCAGTATTGCCACATATTTATTCAAAGCAACCCTTACCCAGGAAACGAGTCAGATTGCTCATCCCTAACATTTGCATTCCATGGTTTCTTCTCTGTTGTTCTTGAAGGTTGACAAATATAAATTTAGATTGACTTTGCTTGGTTGAATAGCCTTGGTGTTTTAGCCTAATTCCACCTGTAGTGTAGCTGTTTGGTGTTATTGCGGTACTGTGGCCTCTCTAGGTATAATATTGAATGCATTTTCATTTATTATGAGGGAAAATAATTCAAAAACAAACTTGTGAGAACTTCTAAGGTAGTGCCTGCAGAAACAGGTTTTACCTCCTGTGCTCCTTCACAGAAAATGAAAGGTCAGGAGAGTTAAACAGGAGTGCTGATTTTGCTGCAGGAAAATGCAATGCCTCTGTATGATCATGAGTTTAAATTACTTCTCCAGCTTTGTCACTGCCAGAATTAATCAGGGTAATGTATGGCAGAGTGAACTGAAATACACAAACACAATAAGGTACCCTGACTTCCCAAGACAAGGAAAAAAAGCATTAATTTCTGAGAGATGGCTGAATTAACAAGATAATTCCTTACCATATGAAGTAGTCCATAAGATATTAGTGTATTGTTTTGTGTAGTGTTTTGTTTTAATGGTGAAACTTAGAAGAAGGCTACTTAAAGGAAGTTCATTATCATAGGGATTCTTTGGGGGTGAGGGGAAAAAATTTGTGACTCCCTGCCAGGTTTTTTGTCTGAAAATGGGGTTGGTGTGAGAGTATGCTGTGCTCAGGCTTCCTTAAACCAATGTCCTGAGGCACACAGCAAATAAACACATTGGAGGTTGTAATTATTATTTAGTTGATGCCCTGTTTTAGATCCAGTTTAGAGAGCAGAGAATAGATGTCACCCTTCCTCCCACCAGCAGAATTTGAAGGAGGTGAAAGCTGGGTGCTAGGCTCAAGCTTGAGCAGTGTTTATGGAGGGATGCAGCGGGGTAAAAACACACAACAAGGATTGGGAAAAGCCTAACAAAGTCCACAACTGTGATCTTTGCCCAGGGAAATGGGATGATCCAAATGGAGCTTGGATGCTGAATTTAACTTGGCTCACATGGTTCTGGCCTTGCCTGGTGTCTGCTAAGCAGAAGTGACCTCAGAGGAGGGCTCAGCCAGGGGTCAGTGCTGTCCTGCCCCTGCCATGGCCCTGCCCCTGGATCAGGAGTGCTCAGAAGGGCGATGCCACAGCCCTGCCCGGCCCAGGCAGTGGCTGCACCCAGCCCAGCTTGGTGGGAAATCCCAGTGCTGATGATCACTCATCCCTGACACACCAAGTTCAGAGCCACTGCTCAGGTGCGCGGTGGTTATGGACCTCAACAAAAAAAGTGGGAATTGGGCTGGTCACAGAGCAGTCAGAACATGTCATGATGAAGTAATTTCCTGCAGTCCACACAGTCAAAGTGGTCCTCATTCAGTTTTAAAATTTATGAATATGTTCCTAGGAATAAACACAGGACTTGTGTGCTCGAGGCAATTGTTTAAAGTTCTATCTTGCTCTTGTTTCACTGCAAAACAAAATCCCCATCACTGATGTAGTAGTCAGGCCAGAGACAAAGCTTATAATTAACTGATGCTAATTCGTTTTTTCCTAACACATACCCTTAGATTTTTGTAAACATTTCTTTGTTAGTACCTTCTTGTGTGCAGAGTATCCCCACCTGCATGAAAAGTCGGCCACTGCTATGAGAATGACTTGACCTAGATTTTAAAACAAAAACTGAACCCAGGAGGTTTTCAGCTGTAGGCTTACATTTTCACTGGAACTGAACTTTCCCAAAAGTACATTGGCCTTGATCAAGGTCTGGAACGGGTGGGCCGAGAAGGGAATTCTTGCAACTCAACCCTGACTTTCTGATCCAGCCAGCATAATTATAGTTTAGCTACCGGCCAGTAGCACTGCTCTGGATAGCATCAAAGCATTCTTGTGAAGCGTTTTGAACTGCTCCCAATGACCACTTTTGTGGTCGCTGTGCGGCAGCTTCTGAGCACACCCTGAGCCGCTCGGTGCCCAGGGAGCTGCAGCTCCTGCGCACAGAGCCCAGCTGGGGCGGTGTGGATGGCTCCTTGGAAAGGCCGATCATTTGCCTGCTCGGGCATTGTGGCATCCATTGCATAACTGCACTTCAAACGCTGTCTGGAGTCCGTGGCAGCTTCCCAAGTAGGATCTATCACATCGGATAATGCATCCGGAATGGGCTCTATCAAAAGCTTTAGCAAATCAATGCCTACAGAAATGTAATTTGTCTTTAATCAATTGCATTGTTAAGAGTAAAAGAGGAAATCGTAGATAAAAGCTTTAGGAATACAGAAAGGAAAAAATTAATTTGTAGGAAGCTAATTAATTTGTTTTTAAGATGTGTTTTCCCAGTCATTTGCTGGAGTGCAGCTTGTTGAAGGAAACTGATGTGCTGGAAGGAAAAGATAGTGTCCATAGCAGTGTGTTTGTCTGTGCAGAGAGTAGGGCAAATTATTTGTGTTTGTTTCTTCTTTCTTGAAGGACTTAAAATACACTAATGTATAGATGTGTTCTGATTCAAGAGAAAAATAAGGAAAAGGGGAATTAGGGGAAACTGTAGAAGATAAGGAAAAAAGAAATGTGGAAAGCATCAGAATGACTGTCTGACAATGTGTATATGTGTAAAACCAGTAAATGCTCCAACAGCACCAACTGCAGCTTAACCAAATGTCACTAGTTGCCCTTGAAAACTCAGTTCTGTTTTTATCCCACAACAGCATTAACATCTGTATTTCCTAGGTATTTATTCATTAGTGCATTACATGACATGATGGGTTTTGTGTGGGCTTCAAGTTATGATTTCATTTCTGTTAAGATGCACATGTCCTGTGGGATGTGTTTAAAGCTGGATCTTTATTTGCAGTTTTTGGACTTGCCCTGATTTCCACAAGTGCAAGGACTGACAGATGCTGTCTTTTACATTGGGCTCTGAGGTTATGGCACATTTCTGAGAACCAAGCCATTCTTAAGGTATTCATGTCTATAAAAAGGGATTTTTATAATTTGCAAATATTGTAAATTATTTGAAAAAAAGACTTGTATTTGAAGGAAAAGCATTGCACTGTTAAAGAACAGCAAACCTATCAAGAACACCACAAGGAAAGCCTGTTTGCATGAACTATCATGCATGATTTTAGGACTTAAATACCTTCTTTTTGTTTTATTGTCATTTGCAGTGTTTTTTCTGTTTTGTTCTGTTGAAGTGAGATAGTGCTGATAAAGAAACAAATCTCTCCTCCTCCTGCTTGATGTGAACTCTCACTTTTGTGTTAATAATCCACAGATTCAAAAGTGTGTGTCTGTGCACATACATGTGCATGCACATAAATAATTTACACCAAGAGAGTGGGGGAATGCTGTGACAACTGCCTCAGTAACTTCATGAACTTAAGTGCTGACTGCTCTTCAGAGTTATGATCCTTCTGTTCTAGGGTGAGCATTGCTGGAGGGTCATATTACTATTCTGTGTGCTGTATATATTTCCTTGACTTCTTGCAATAAAAAGAACCCCTGCTTTTTCTGTAAGCAGTTCCAATTTGTAACAGATCAGCAGCCCAGTGTTGTTTCTTTGGCAGGGTGAAGCCATCAAGACCTGTCCTTTTTATAGGTCTTTCCAGGTGATTTACTAGCTATGACTTACCCTTCATATCACACTTGAAGTTTCATCAAAATAATTTGGAATGTGCTGGGATCAAATAAATGGCATAGGCTAAAGTATCTGTTTGCCAAGATAACCACACAACAACTTGCCAAACCAAACATTATTGTTAGAAACATGGCTTGACCATAATGCCTATCTCTGAACTGGAGTGGGAATGGTTTCATGGGAAAAAGTTTACTCAACAATATATGGGCTCATAGAGCCTGTGTTGGAAAAGAGACAGCATACTTAGTTTAAATAAGTTGAAACTGCAGCCAGTACTATGGCTTGTGGCTGATCTTTATTATGTGCTATGTTTTCAAATTCTACTTTTTTTGTTTTTAAAATGTTATCTCAAAATAATTCCTTTTTTTAACCTTGCTTCCCCCATTGCTGTTTTTGAGGACTCATTAGAGAAAGCAAACTGTATCCTCAAAGATTCTTCTTTCATTTTGCTTTTGAATTTTGTGACTGTTCTGCCTCAAGGAACACGCAGCTGATTCTTGACTTTACAGCGTTTGGGTGGTTTGGCTTGAAACATCATTGTAGCATTGGAAGTTAGAAAAACATGAAGGTTTCATGATGAGATTATTGGAAAGGAAGTGGAAGGAGATGTACTGGATGTTGGAGTTACCAGCTTTGCATTCAGAACTGGTGGGAGATTCCCAAATTTAGTAGCATCATCTAAGAATGGCTCATTTCTCTGACATGGCTCTGACAGGGCCGAGGCTCTGAAAGGCAGTTTCAACATTTCATAACCTACCTGAAGTCATACAGTTATGTCAGATGGGAACAACAGAGCAGGATTGATTCCTCAGCACCCAAACCTTGCCAGCCCCACAGAGAAAAAACCAGCACACATTGATGGAGCCAGCTGCAAATTTAGTTGAAAAGTCTTTTCCCTTGATTTTTGTGCATGGCTCACTCAGGTGAGGCAGTGCTGTGAGGTCAGTGCAGCAGCGAAGCCATGTGAACCGTTCCTCACCCAGGGGCTGGACTGAACTAGTGCAGGGGCAGAGCACCAGATTAACAGGATGAAAGGGGATTAAGTAATCAGGGTAAATTCTTTTTCCTGGAAAACTTGGAAACTTGGCTGTTGTTTCTCCTTGCTCTTTAGCGAGGAGCCCCATGGCTGAGCAGCAATGCTGAGATTGTTTCTTGCCTGTACAGAGTTTGTTCCAGTAGGTTCTGAAGAGGGACGGGGGATGATGGGCACTCGGCTGCTGTGCTTTCACCTGGACTTTCCCTTTCCCTTTCCCTTTTCCCTTTCCCTTAGAAAGCTTTTCTATCGAGGATCATCCAAATATGTGCCATCTTGCCTCATGAATGTGTCTAGTATTTCAGTTTGACCTTGGTTCAAATTCTCAAGTGGTTTGAGTTTTGTTTTTTTCCAAGCACCAGTGCAGCTCATGTTTTGTTCTTCCCATATTTTCCATCACACTTTGACAAATTTCGACTAATCCTTTCAGCAGTTTTATTGTCACTTGTCTCTGTGTTACTGTTTCTCAGCTTGTCATTTAATAACTGAAATACTAGGACATATAAGAACATGGGAAATGCCATATATCACCCAGTTGTCATGTTTGGAATTGCAGCAGCTCTGTTGCACATGATACAGTTATAAATTAAAATTTTCCATTGACCTGGAACTTAGAAGGATATTTTCAGTGCAGTATTTACTTAGTTTTGCTGATCTTGATATATTTATATCCATTTATCTTTTATGTATCTATTTGTATTTCTTCTTATGTTCCTATTTCTTAATTCATTTTGCTATTCCTAGTAAAAATCCATTTCTCTGGCATGCCCTTGTCTCTATTGAGGTGATGTTTGCAACCATTCCTGAGATGGAGTGAAAGTTTTTGATTGTAAATGGATTGGCAAAAATATACAAAATCCTGCATATTCTATCTATGCAGGGAACTAGGGAAAGTTGAATTTTCTTAATATCAAAGGAGAAAGGAGAAAATGATGTCTTTCAAAAACGGCTATCTCTGAAATAATTCGGAATAGGAAGGTTTTATGAGACCTCTCTTTATAAATTCTGGAATTGATCCATTTGTCTCTTTAAATTTAACTGCAGCCAAGAGAAAAAATAAAGATTGTGTCGTTTTGATAATGTGGTACAAAGCTATTTTTGGTAACTAAAAGAGCTTGTCGAAAGCACTTGCTTTCCACCAGGACTGGCACATTGAAGCCAACACGGGACTTGAATCCAACCCACTTTTGAAACATGACAGGCCCAAGACATCTTTAAAAATGTTGAGATTGCAATTGCTGTCTGATTTGAGACTTTACAGGTAAGTTCTGCCTTGGCACAAGGTCGTCAAGTTCCCGATATGTTGGTGGTACTTTGCAGGAGCTGGGGCTGTGTCACAGCCGGCTCTGGGAGGGAAGGCTGCTGCAGGTCCCTGCACAGAGGCCATTGTCTCCTCAGGATAAAGTGAGAGGTATTTCAGAAGTGCTTTGAAGCCGTGCCAGCCTTCTCACAGGCTCTGAAACCCGATACCTCCGCTTTTGAGCTGTTGGGGAAAGTACAAACTGTAGTACTTGTGGAATTCATTCACTGACTTCCAACTTCGAGTCTGGCCTGGGAATGGAAGAAAGAGTTTAAGAAGAAGGTGGAAAAAAAGACTTCAGTAGTATGTGGCAGTTAACTGTCAACTTTGGCATCGTTTCAGATTTGCAGCTTCATGCTTTCTAGAGATAAACTGTGACTTTTGCTAAGGACTGGAGGATTTCATTTTCCTTCCCACTGAAGCTGCTAGGATTGTATGACTGTAGGAGCTATGTGAAGTGCAGAACTACCAGCAAGATGCCTGCCATGCTCTTAGGTAGTTAATTTAAGGGTACAGAACATTTCTTGCAGCTCGTTCCTATTTACATTAGCTTCTCAGTATTTTCCACTTGTAAAGCAGATCAATAGGGCTGTATTACTATGCCTTGTCGTGTTTCATCTGGGTTTCTCTGAAACCTTTTGTCTCATTAAGAGGTGGATTGAAGATTTTCTGTGGGCTCACAGCACATTCCTGTGCACCCTGTGTCACAAAGGAGCTTGTGTAAAAGCAGGGAAGGAGCAACCAAATCTTCAGAGTCAAACTTTGTTACTCTTTTTGTTCTCAGTGGAGCTCAAATGCGAACCGGCAGCGAGGCCTCTGTTTCTGCTGTGTCTCCTGTTACTTTTGTTTCATTTTGGCAGAGTTGTAGAGAAGCATTCACTTACGTCTCTCCCGGTGCTCTCTGCTCATGCAGGAGCCGTGAGGTGTGGGTTCTGTTGGGAAAGCAGCCGCCTTTCGGCTGGGGCTGGCGCTGCTTGCCCCGCTCAGCCCGGCCGGCTTTGCCCGCTGCCAGCGCGGGCTCCGTGCAGTAACAGTAACAGGAGCCCCGGGTGCCGTGCCAGGGCACAGCTGCTCCCGGCTCGCAGTCCCACAGAGGGGACAGCGTGGACACGAGCGTGCCTTATCGCACTGAGCGGGCAGGCAAAGATGGCAAAGCTGTGCTTCTCCTCTGGGGACTGCTATGGCAGATTTCACAGACACGTAAGGGAGAGTTGGAAAGCTCGGGCTAAAACTGAACTGCAGCTGCTGAAGGAAGAATAGCAAGAAAATATTTAAGTAACAAAAGTGGAGGAAAATAGAAGTTTATTGCTTAATATGGAAACGAGCAAATAATAGGTCATCTCTTTGATGTCTTTCTCTTTTCAACCACCACAGAAAAGGTGAATTATGACCAGATGGTTAAATCAGTTAATTTTAATAAAAACAGGACTAAAAAGGAACAGGTCAGGTGTACTTGATAGATAAGAATGATTATGCAAGTCAGCAGGACTTGATACAATATCCTATATGAAAAATTTGCAAATGCTTACTTATCTGCCATTCTTTCTCTGTAAGAAATGTGGAGTCTCCTGATGATGTCAAGAAGACAAATGCATGATGTGTGTTTGAAAATGCAAGGGCAGCTGGGAGGGAGAAAGCCATGGAGAAGTTAGAGAACCTTAATGCTTATTTAGTATTAAAAGTGAATAATGGCATAAAGCATTAGATGATACTTTAAAAATCTTTCTTGTCCTTACAAATGTGCTAAATATTTATCATGACGCCACTCTGTACTTGTGCGTAGTAGATTTGGTAGAACCTTATTGCAAAGACAAGCTAGGACACCGTCCCACATGATATTCTTGAAGGCAGACTGTGCTGGATTTATGTGGTAAAGTGGGCACACAACTGACTGAGACAGTGGGTAAATGGGTATTTGAGATTTAGAATTTTTCCTGTGGAGATAGCCCAGGGAGGTCATGATGACTTTGCTGCTGGAGTATTTCAAAAAGACTGCAGATATTTTGTACTTGATGGTGCCTCAGAGGTGGGATATGGATGAGATGATTTCCTGTGATTCCCTTCACTTCCCTGTTCCTGGGACTCTGATGTGAGGCTGACTGGGGAGGTATTAACTCAAGTGCAAATAACTCAAGTTAACTGTGCACTGAAGACACAACCCTCAGCTTAATAGATGTAATTTTAAAACCTGGCTGGGAAAACGTGATTTCATATGTGGTAATAATGTCCCAAGAGGACATCCCAAGATGATTGGTAGATTTGAGAATGATGTGGGCTGATTGGAGAGGTTCCAAAGTGGGAATGATCAAACAAACAGGAAACAAACCTAGAAGGCAGCCTGAAACAATTTGGATTGTGCAGGGAATCAAAGACCAGAAGAAAAATTACAAAAGTCTTCAAATACAGAAAAGGCTGCTGTAAAGAGCAGTATGATGCTTAGAGAGAATCCAACCCCTGCAGAAGCTGGAACAGGAATTAGTGAACTAAATTGCAGCAAAAAATATCAAAAGAAAGCATTAAAGTAAAGGGAAAAAACCTCAAAACAACAACTATCCAAATCAGGGATAGCAAGTACTGGAAAAGATTGCTTGGGTGATTATGACACGTGATGATGTTAAAGGGCAGGGGTGAGTGAAATACCTCTCAGAAAGGACATGGAGATGGTTGTTCTTGCTTTCAATGTCCCTATCTGATTTCTTCAAAGATTTTTTTCTCCTGAGAAGGAATGCTTTGCCTTGATAGTTGAGGATTAAATTTATCCATTTACTGCTCAAAATAGAATTGCTACTCTCTATTCCTACCAAAACTGTCTGCCTAGCAAGTAGGGCAAATAGCCAGCCCTGCATCTGAGTTTTCACCTTTCTGTTCCCTTTTGCCTGTGACAGGGAATCCGTGGGAGATAACCTTTACCCCACTGCAGCTTGGGGATGGGGACACAGAGGTGCTGTTTCTTTGCAGGAGATGCTAGGGCTCTTCACAGAGAAGCCACACTGAATATCCAAACATGCCAGTGAAACTGCTGGATGCAGTTCTGAATGCAGCTTCCTAATTAGTGTTTGCAATGGTCCTTCAAACAGCACTTACACCTGTGTTCATTGCACATATTTGAATTTTGTTTCAAGTAAAATCCTCACACGGCTGGAGTTTATGTCTAAATTATCTTTGTCTTTTGGGTATTAAGGTGGAGAATGTGCTGTAAGTTAAAAACAACCCTGGATGCAAAAGGCAGCTCCTATCTATCACACAGGTTTTCTGAGGCTAGATGTGTTAAAAAACTACAAACGGATCTGTCATTTCTGGTTGGAAGTTCAGAAGGAGGCAGACAGTTTGGATCGGGCAACGGTCTGCAGTGATGTGTCCAAAACAAGAGCTTTTGTTCCAAGCGGGGCTGATGCAGGCCGCCAAATATGCCAAGAATGCGGGGCCGTTCGTGGTGCTGCGCAGATACCATCACCGGCGAGCTGAGCACCCAC